>NC_067160.1:2442500-2763750 GCF_903995435.1 Acomys russatus | reverse complement strand
CGGGCCAGGCGGTGGTGGCGCACGCCTTTAATCCCAGCACTTGGGAGGCATAGGCAGGTGGATCTTTGCGAGTTCAAGGCCAGCCCGGTCTACAAAGAGAGTCCAGGACAGTCAGGGCTACACAGAGAAACCCTGTCTCGAAAAACGAAAACAGGAAAGAAGCCTCTGAATAGTATGCAAAGAATAGGCTACCTGGTTCGGACTCAGAAAACAGTCGCATGCCCATCTCTGGGACTACTAGTAACTACTATAGTCCAATTACTTAAAACCTGAACCAACCCCTCAGCGGTCAATTGGTGGTAACAGCGCCGTTCAGGGAATAGCAGCGACCAGCGTAGGAAAAACAAAACACTATAATTTAGAAACTACGGAAGAAATGTACATTAGTATTTTTGATTCTGAACCGCACGTCTAGGTCCAGTATTTGTCGCAGTTGGCTCCGACACCGAAATCTTCTCCCGCCTAGCAGAGGTGAATTGGGGCTCTCCAGCCTTACCTGTACAGCCACAGGCCCTAAACCAGCGTTGCAGAAGCCTCAAGACAGGACCTCAGTCCAACCGCGCACAACACTCACCTAAATACCAGCCGAAAAGCAAAGGCGGTTCCGCTCTTGCGCGGTGGGAGGAGGCGCGGTCGCGCGTTGCCTATTGGGACTTGTAGTTTGTGAGTAAGTGAGCGCGCGCCGCCGCTTGGCCCTCTGGGAGTTGTAGTTCAAGGATTGTGCCGTGACGCGCTGAAGTGGGCGGGGGCAGCGTCGTCACTTTGTGCGGGAAGACCGCAGGAGGCGACGGTGGAGAGGAGACGTTGCCTGTTCGCCCACGCTCGGGAGACGGTTACATGGTCTCTCCCTATCTGCTGTCCAGGAAAGCGAAGGATGCTCAGAAAGGGAGAGGCCTCACTGTCTCGGTCATCTGCTCGCCTAGACCACAAACCAGAAAGTGGGGAAGTTAGCGAAACGCAGTTTAAGGAGGAGACCCAGGCAGAGGGAAAGGGCAGAAAGCAGGCAGCCTCCGAGGCTATGTAGAACTGACACACAGAAGAAAACAAGTATAATTTGTTTTCTTCTTTCTTTTCTTTTTCTTTTTTCAGATCGTAATTACTGTAGCCCAGTACTGTAGCTCAGACTCGGGGGTGATATTCTTGCCTTGGGCCTCCTGAACGCTGTAATTGACTTGAGCCACCAACCAAGCTGAATTTTTCCCTCTTTAGTAAATGTAGAAAAAAAGATGTCCAGTAATTTCTTCCATTTCTTTTAAGAGTCATTATCGAACAACTTCTGCCGGAGTCTGAGCTGTTTCTCTACATCTGACAGTTATACAAAAGCAATCATGTACCCAACTACTAACCTGTTCTACCGTGTCTAGAATCCACTTTTCATAAGTATGGCCTTTGGAATCTTGTGTTACTAACCCATGGCTTGACTTTGGATAAATCACAGGCTTCCTTTCCCTGAGATATCTCTTGTCTATAAAGTGGGAATAATCACAATATTTGACCTCTTAAGGCTGTTTTGAAGATTAGATGGAATATATGTGCTAAGCGCAGTGCCTACAGTATAGAAAGTACCTGATGTTACCCTTAAGTTTTTATTATGGGCTGCGGAGACTCCTTACCTATTTTTATATTGCTTTACGTTTTTCTAAATTCCTTCAGGTGTCTGTGTCACAACCCCCTACAAACCCAGGTAGGTATAACCCCCAATTTCATTTGGGGAGGAAACTAAGACAATCAGAGGCACTTGCCCAAGCATTCAGCTATTAGTAGAGTGAGTCTTCTTTTGTGTTGTTGGGTTGTTCTTTTGTTTTGTTTTGTGACAGTCTCACTGTCCTGGAACTTACTACTTAGACTAGACTAGCCTCTAACAGAGATCCACTTGTCTCTGCCTCTGGAGTGCCGGGTTCTAAGGCATGCACCATGAGGCTTAATAGTAGGCTTTTCGACGGTTAATTTCTTTTGTCGACTTGGTTGGTTTAGTATGCATCTTGGACACCATTGTGGCATAACAGTCGGTATGTCTGTGAAAGGATTTCAGAAAAATGTAACCGAAGAGGCAATGTGGGCAGCACCAGTCCACGGGCTGAGGTTCTGGGCTGAATAAGAAGAAAAGAAAGCCGGGCTTGGTGACACACGCCTCTAATCCCAGCACTCGGGAGGCAGAGGCAGAGGCAGGCGGATCACTGTGAGTTCGAGGCCAGCCTGGTCTACAAAGCAAGTCCAGGACAGCCAAAGCTACACAGAGAGACCCTGTTTCAAAAAGCTAAAAACAAACAAACATATTTCTGAGTATGATGTTTTGCCTGTGTGTAAATATACGGACGGACCCCCCTCGTACTTGGTGACTCTGTTGACTCCCCCAGAAATGGGGTGATGGGTGTTTGTGAGCAGCCGCGCAGGTGCTGGGAATCAAACCCCGCACGTCAAGAGTAACAAGTCCCCTTAACCTACGAGCTATCTCTCCAGCCACCCCACCCAACTCATACTGGTTTTCCTGTTTGTTTTGTTTTTTAATTCGTCCCTGTTTTCCTTCAGCTTTTCCAGAGAGGGCTTCTCTGTGTACCTCTGGCTTTCCTGGAACTCACTTCATATACAAGCTGGCCTCAAACTCACAGATCCGTCTGCCCCTGCCTCCCAAGTGCTGGGTGTAAAGGTGTGAGCCAAGACTGCCTGGCAAGGTGCATGCCTTTAATCCCAGCACTTGGGAGACAGAGGCAAGTGGATTGCTGTGAGTTCAAGGCCAGCCTGGCCAGGACAGCCAAGGCTACACAGAGAAACCATGTCTCAAAAAACCAAAAAAAAAAAAAGACTTCCCGGCATATTTTATTTTTATATGCATAAGCGTTTTGCCTTCATGTGTGTGTGTGCTTCACATGCATGCCTGATGCCTTCCTAGATCAGAAGAAGAGGTCAGATCTCCCGGAACTAGAGCTACCGGTAATTGTGAGACATAGTTGCTCTTAACTGCCTAGCCACCTTTCCAGCACCAGTCCAGTTCGTGTTTAAAGCAGGTGAATCCTTTCTTCATCCTAGAACTTCATCCTAGACTGAGAGCCTAGGGCAGCTTTCTGGTCTACCTTTCTCTTGCTGGCCCTACCTAGCCCTGAGTTTTCAGGCAGGGAAGTTGTTAGCTGGCACAGTTTTCAGGCAGGGAAGTTGTTAGCTGGCACAGTCTTCAGGCAGGGAAGTTGTTAGCTGGCACAGTTTTCTTTGGGACGTGCTATAGTTATTCACTATGCGGCATTAACTTTTCTTTTCTTTCTTACCTTTTGGTTTGTTTGTTTTTCTAGACAGGGTTTCTCTGTAGCCTTGGCTGTCCTGGACTCGCTTTGTGGACCAGGTTAGTCTCGAACTCCCAACGATCCGCCTGCCTCTGCCTCCCGAGTGCTGGGATTAAAGGCATGCACCACCATCTGGCTCATCCTTTCTCTCTGGTTCTTCACCTCCATTCTCTTCCTTAAGTGAGTGCCTCCCAGTTACCTGGAGGTCGCCTTTACTTAGATGTCACGTAACCATCACAGGCTGAGTTAAGGAAGAGTCCTCTTCTCCCTTTGAGATTACTCTCCACTTTGCTTCTTAAAGACCAAAAAAAAAAAAAAAAGAGAGAGAGACAGCATATAAGCCATCTATGCTTGCCTACTCCCTCGTCATTTCCAGTCTCACAGACAACTCCTGCCCTCTCCACCCCTCTGCCAAACCATTCTGCCATTTGTCCTAGTCCCTCCTCTCTCCAGTGAAAATTTTTTTTGTTTTTGTGTGTGTTTTGTTTGTTTGTTTGTTTGTGTTTGTTTTTCAAGACCAGGTGTCTTTGCCTGTCCTGGACTCGCTTTGTAGACCAGGCTGGCCTTGAACTCACAATGATCCACCTGCCTCTGCTTCCCAAGTGCTGGGATTAAAGGTGTGCGCCACCATGCCCGGCTGAAATCTTTGATCATTTTGTTGCTAAGTTTATTTAAATTTATAAATATCCTTTTTGCTTCCAGCTTTAAATCCACACCCTACGGACCTTTCCTTCCCCCCCCCCCCTCAAGACTAGATCCTCAAATTCATCTTCCTTTTCTATTTCCTTTCTTTTCCTTTGGTTTATCACGCTGTGTGATAATGGTGGTATGGGGTGGCAGAGTACCACAATGCACGTGGAGAGGCCAGAGACAGCTTTTTTTGAAATGATTGTCCTCCCATCTTTACACAGATTCTGTCTGGGGAATTGTACTCAGGTTTTCAGTCAGGCTTTTGCAGCAAGTGCATTGACCTGATGGGCCATTTCTACAACTTTAATGTTTCCTTTTTTTTTTTTTTTTTTTTAATCTCTTACCCAATAAACTTATCCCCTCAGAGCCTTGAACTGGTCCTCACATCTCTACCTCTACAGTGCTGGAATTACAGCTTGTCTGTTTTGAAACACAGTCTCACACTGTAGCCCAGGCTGGCCTGAAACTCCCTATGTACTCCAGGCTGGCCTCTTCCTCAGAGCGATCCCCTCATTGATGCTTCTTGAGTGCTGGCAAGCACCATGCCAGATTTCTTTTCTTTCTTTCGCCAGCTCTTCTCATTTTCGGGCCTCTAGTACTAACCCTCGTGATAAGCACATTGTGTTTTCAGAATTTACCTAAACTCCAGACTTGATCCTGACGGAATACTCGGAAGTCCCCTTTTCTTCCTACCCAACTAGCACTAACCCTGAGTACTGTTTTTCCCTGCCGCAACCTTCACCCCTCACATGTGAGAAGAGAAATGGACGGGAAACAACCCTCCGGAAGTCTGTGTCTCGCATTTTTCGCTTTCTGAATGTGAGCTTATGATATAGAAGAGGGATTTTGTCTTGTGGGTGCCGGTGTTCCGGTTCCACATAGTCTAGCGACAGACAGCACTGCGCTCCACCGTAAGTGTTTAGGGTCAGATGAGTTTCAACCAGAAGCTGTTTTTTAAAAAAACAGCAAGGGAGCAGGAAGGTGGTGGCGCAAGCCTTTAATCCCAGCATCTGTAAGGCACAGGCAGGCAGGCGGATCTCTGTGAGTTCAAGGACAGCCAGACAGCCAAGGCTACACAGAGAAATCTTTGTCTCAGAAAGAAAAAAAAAAGTAGCAAGGGAAAGTGTAATCCCTCCATAAGACAAAAATTTGCCATCGTGTCTCTTGAAATATCAAAAATTTAATAGAAAATACTCTCTGAGCTTAAGGGTTATAAATTGAGAATGTGGTTTTTGTTCATATTGGTTCAGTGTTTCTTTTTATTTATTCCTTATCTTGCCATGAAGCACTGGCTGGCCTGGAACCTGCAGCCCTTCCCGCCTCGCCTCATTGCCCCATGAAGAGAACGCTATTCTGAAATAACACTAACTCATAAGAATTTAAATGATGGCTTAAAAGGGGGGGGGGGAACAAAAGAGAATTACATTACTCTTTACTTAGTGCCTATTGTGTCTTAGGCAATGCACATGCTATCTCACGCAGTCTCTTCTCCATGAGGTAAATATTATTAGCTTTGCCCGGCAGAAGAGGAACTGTATGGCGCAGACGGATTAGTCACTTGCCCGTGGCTCTTAGTGAATAATTGGCAGAGCTGAGATTTCGACTCAGGTGTCTTTGAGATCAAAAGCCAGACAATTGGCCCTTGTCTGAACGCGCAAGCAAACTACTATTTTGCAAGTCTCCTCAGCATGCAGGGCTTTGCACTGGATGCTGCATTCTTGGGATGCAGAGAGAAGTTTCCCTGAGGATCTGCCTCTGAAAGTTTACAGCTCAGTCAAGAACCTCATGTCACACAGATGTCTCCGTTGGCAGCACAGACAACTTGGAGGTAGTCAAGAAGAGGAGGTTCCTGGGCGCATTTGACCTATGGCTTCCTTGGGGTCATTAAACAGACTTTAAAGCTTCCAAGTACAGTGCGGACTCCGTGACAATTAAGATAGCATTTTTTATCCTGCATCAGAGCTGATGTCAGAGTTGAGGTGGAAGAATGTATCATGGTGAGTGTGCATGTGCTTCCTGGCTCTCTGTATCCACCTCTCACTTCCCCAGCCCTGCCATCCTCACTCCATGCCTGCCCTTCCCTCAGGTTCTGTTTCCTCGGTCATACAGCCTTGCTCCCTAACAACCTATTTCTCCTTTTGCCTACCACCGGCATCGACACCCCTAAGCCAGCCGTCCCTCTGCCCCCCACTCCCTAACATCACTCCTCTAGCCGGGTCCCCTGATGCCTGCCCCCTCCCTCCCTCTCCACCCGCCTCCTGTGTCTCCCAGCCCTGCTCTGACGTGGGAGGTGAGGGGGGTGGGGGTTTGGATGACTCACAGTGTTATGATGCAGTTCCACAACACACAGCCACATTTACCCACAGACCGAGGTACCGAATAAGAGGCCACCTCTGGCCCCCAGCAGCTGTCCAGCCTGCAGTCCCAGCCCTCAGCCCCCCCCCCAGCTCCCCTCCCCCAATCCATCCCCTTCCAAACTGAAGGAGCCGAGAGAGAAGAGAGAAGAGTGAGCTGAGAGATTGAGAGGGATAGACGGAGATCTCTGGAGCAGACCTCAAGGTGAGGGGGTAGCCCTTCTCCGAATCAATTTTTCCCCTTTGCAAATTTCCTCTTCCTGCTGCGTGTTGCTTTCTTCCCCTTGCAAAAGCATTATTCATGCACCCTTTGTCCTCCCTTCCCCCTCCCTGCTGCCTCCGCTCCTCTCTCTCGGCTCCTCCATCCTTCCCCAATCTCTGACGATTCTCTAGCACTTATTTCCCGGCAACTTTGGCTGCAGCACCAGACATGACTGTTTATTGCTTTTGCTGCTGGTGTGGACCCCCAAAGCCCGCCCTGGGAGCTGGCTGCTCTGCTAATTATTCGGACCATACCATAGTGAAAATGCTGGTCCAGGGAGAGGCAAAACCTCAAAGCAATTGGATACATATTGTGAGCACAAGTCCCCCTCCTCTTTTTTTTTTTTTTTTATTCCCTGAGAGGCACTGAATTCGCACCTGGTTCCAGTCTCTGCCTCACCGCTGCTGCAGTCTGTTGTCAGTCTTGTCAGTTGCAAGTCCTTCTGCTCCCCACCCCCCTCCCACGGTCCAACCCCATCTCAGCATCAGGGAATCATCGTCCTCTTCCCACCACTCACCTTTGTTTTTGTTTTGTTTTTCTGCCCACCCCCCCCCCCGAGTCATTTGCCTGATTTGCTTCACCCCATGACGAGAGGTGGTAGAGATGGGAGAAGAAATGACGCTAAGTGTCCTTTGAACGGTTTTTTTGGGGGCCTTCTGTGCAGCTTCTCCTCTGCTGGCCAGAGAAGCAGGGGACAGGGAGGGAGGTGTGACAGTGATGGAAGGGCGGGGCTGGGGAAGAAGCTGAAGAAAGCGGGAGAGGGCAAACCTGTCCTCTTCTAGTCTCTTGAAGTAGGTGTCTCAAGGTGGCACCTCCAGGGGAACTGGAAGGCAAAGTTGAAGGCAGATCAAGGGAGTGCTGCTGAATTGTAGCGAGGAAGGCCAGCATACAATGTCACCCTGAATTCAGCCCAAGGTGTCTTCCTGGGACTCAGCCAAGGGTAGAGGACCAGATACTGAAGATGGTCTCACTCAAGGGAATTCATGGGAAGACTGCATGGCAGCCTTTGGAGAGGACAGAAGAACAGCCTGTTTACCCTGGCACCTGGAGCCGCACTGCCTCCTCTGCTTGGTGGTCTAGCATCACTAGAGTTCCTAGCGGGCATCTCTGAAGGAGACCCAAGCTACCCCACCCACACCCGCAGGCTACCCCACCAGAGAGGTGGTGGCGGCCCATAACCCGCTTATCAGAGCTAACAGAAGACACCCACCTCCTTATCCTCTGCCTGCAGTACCCTCAGCCACTTGGGGCCCGGAGTGTGAGCAGATACCAGCCAGCGTCTCAAGATCCTTAATCAGATCTTGGCAATTACTTCATTTGTTGCTGCCCTGTCACTGGTGTTTGCTTTGCCTCCCAGGAGAACAAACATCTTCTGCCCTGTGCCCCAAAGCCCAGCTTTTAAAAATAAGGAGTCCCTTACCCTGTTTTTTTCCTGTTAAAGTTGCCCCCCCCCACCGCCACTACACAGCCTAGCACAGCCCAGGTGCCTGGCTTCTGAGGTGCTATTCGTTTTCCACGGGTCCAGCTGTCAGACTTGCTGGAGGAAAGATAATTTTTCTCCTAGGGCTAGGTGCCTGTCTTTAACTCAGAGCTAAGGCAACAGTAAGTAAATAGTGATGAGACTGGAGGACTGGAAGCTAGGAAGGCAGCAACGGCTCCCTCTAGCCTGGGATCTCTGAAGCCAGGGGTACAGGACTGAGAACCAGACACGTGTAAGGTCTCAGCTACTGAAGCAGTTAGCAAGTCCTGTGGAGTTCCAGGGTTCAGGACTCAACCCCAGCAGAGAGCTGAAGCAGGGTACCCATCTACCTGTTCTTCCTTCCTTCCCAAAATGTGGGCCAACCTATTGCAAATGGAGGTCGTGAGACGGCGAGGGGGGGGGGGAGCCAAATAAATAAATAAATAGTGAAAATAAAAACACCTCCTGGAAGACCCGATTTTTTTTAAGGGTTCTGAGCTCGTGTTAGGGTGCAGTTCCTCACAGAACTGGACACAGGGGGGGAGGGGCCTCTGCAGGTGATGCTGCTCCCACGGCAGTGTCTGTGCCAGCAGGCTGCTCTCAGTGGAAAATGCTGGAGACTGCTGTCTCTGGAGAGAGAAAGGTACCAACTCCCTGGCTATGGCACAAGACGCCTGGAGCTGCTGCCAGAACAGAATGGGACTCTAGGGGACAGAGTGCAACGGGAGGCCGAGGGCCGGTGGCGATGGGGACGGTTGAGGGGACAGGTGAGCGGAGCCCCAGCTCTAGCCACTCCGGAGCGGCTCCTCATGAAGTCACTCCTTCCCCTGACGCACCTTCTTCTTTCGCCAGGTGACTTCCATTTCTATCTGGTTCTCGTCTGGGGGGGCCCTGGCCGGGCAGCCCCCCCACACTTCTACTCTCCTGAAACACGGCTCTAGCCAATCTGCTCCGCTGCTTTACCTGCGACCGTCTCTGTGGGGGCTGCACCGCACCAGCCCCTCCAGCCCGCCAGGGCATCGCCCTCCAGCCCGTCATGCCCAGCTGTGACCCCGGCCCGGCCCCCGCCTGCCTACCCACCAAGACGTTCCGCAGCTACCTGCCGCGCTGCCACCGCACTTACAGTTGCGTCCATTGCCGAGCGCACTTAGCCAAACACGATGAGCTTATTTCCAAGGTAACGCCGAAGCGAGGGCCTGCCACTCCCCCAGTCTTTTACTCCAGGCTTGCAATGGGAGCACCTGAAGTCTCCAGCCACTCCCAGCTGGGATTTGGGCAGTGGAGCCGAGGAATACCCAGTGGTCACTGTCTGTCCTGTTTCCACAGTCCTTCCAAGGAAGCCATGGCCGGGCCTACCTGTTTAACTCCGTGTGAGTGTACCTCTTTCTTTGTGTGTATGTGCTAGTCTTCCAACAGCCTTTCCTCATTGCAAAATGGGGCTGAGCCTTCCAAAGGACCTGGCACTTCTGGGTCTGCCGTCCCCTTTGCAAAGGGGTTCAGAAAAGCAGTCTAGTTTTGTGGGGTGAAAGAAGGCCCAAGCACTGATCCCAAAGGGGTGGCCTGCTGATGGCAGAGGCTTCTGGTTTTCCCCAGGTAGAAATCCTTTTGGGTTGGTTGGGGGACTGGACTGACAGAACAACCCTACTGTGTGCTGGGTCCTTGTTTCCTGAGACAGGGTCAACGTGGGTTGTGGGCCAGCTGAACAGCGCCTCCTGCTCACTGGACTCCACTCGGTAGCTGACATTTTCTGTGAAAGCTGCAAGACCACACTGGGCTGGAAATATGTAAGTCTCCATGCCCCGCCCCCCAAACCCACTGTCCCAGAGGGAGCTTGGAATTGGGTTGGACCAGGTCGGGTAGAGCAGCCTGGAGGGGGGGCATTCTTTCCCATGGTCACTACTCTACCCCCCCCCCCCCCCCCCCCAGGAACAAGCTTTTGAGACCAGCCAGAAATACAAAGAAGGGAAATACATCATTGAGATGTCACACATGGTGAAAGACAACGGCTGGGACTGAGGGGCTCAGCGGGCTGTGACCCTCCTCCGCATGCCCCGCCCTCCTGACATCAGCCCCCTGGCCCTGCCAAGCAGTCCGCACCAGCATGAGTACTGCCCACCCCTGGGGAAACCTGGCTCCAAGTGACCACCACCTCCCTTCCCCCCATCACAGCAGTACCGGGTCCCTTTGAAACAGGAGCCTGGGATACCCCAGGGGTGGCTAAGGCTCAGGAGTGGGTAGCAGTCAGGGGAATACAGACAGAGCCGGGTGGTGGGAGGAGATAATTGTGGCACTGAAAATGGAGTGATGGCAGGGTGTGAACTCAGGCAGACAGGACTACGAATTACCAAATTTTGATAGGCCTTTTTTTTTTTAAATGAACAGGACACACAATGGTGGTGGGGCTAGACCACAGAAAAGCAAAGGCTTAGGATGGAGTGAAATTTAGGTCTCAGATATCAGGGCCCCAGAGTCTGAGGGTAGTTTATCCACCCACTTCTTGGTAAAGGACTGCGGATGGGACCAGAAGAAAAAAAAACACAAACCCTAGACCCTGGGAAATCAGTTACAGGGGTTTCCATTTCACTCCACTGTTTACCTTGGCACTAAAGAGGCACTTTCAAGTATCTAATCTTTGCCATTGAGGGGTGGGGAAAGCTGCTCCAAGAACAGCCTCCCACCCCCAGCTGGCTGTTGCCAGAGAGAGCAGGCTTTATGGGCATTCCCCAAGGCTCAGCCACTGCTCCCGGGACCCAGTCCCCTGGAGGAGGTGGATCATCAGCGCTGCGGGACCAGTCTTTCCTGTGACTGCCACCAGCGAATGAAACTTTTGTATGATACATAAAGCGTTTGGGTTTATTTTTAATAAAAAGGGGAAAAGCAACTGTGAGGTGCTGTTCTGGCTTTCCTTCCTTAGGTAGGGACCTTGTACTGTCCCCTGCATGCACACCAGCAAGCCTCTCCCCTCCCCCCATTTAAACCAGTAGAAGCCAGCAGTTGCTTTGTGTGTGGCAAGACCCTCCACCTATTTCACAGGCCATAAGCATCCACATGAACCAGGGTTTTGATGAGCTTGCTCAAGGGGAGGAGCTAATGTTTTCAGTCTCCTGGACCTCTTCCCAGTGAGGATACTTTTTACCCACATACAGGGTGAGCAGCTAGTGCAAACTTATGCTTTATGTTAAAAAAAAATCAACTCATGGATATTCTTGAGGCTAAAATGAAAACCTATGGCAGTTGCTCTAAAGTGGGAAATAGCTCAAAACTAAAACCTATAGCACCAACACAAATGTGACAATAACAAACACCAACACAAGTGTGGTAGTGACAAACATGGGGTGCTCTAACTTGAAATCTGTTTGGAGGGGAAGACTATATTTGTGGTAAAGTAATATTATAAATTACATTCTTACTACTAGACCAGCTCATGGGCATTGCAAATATGTATAGGTAGGTACCACTTGCCAGGCAATGTGCTCAGCTCCAGAGGTGCAGAGTGAGCAAGCCAGCCATGGCTTGACTTCTTGGAGCTCTCAGTCTGGTGGACAGAAAGAAGCAATCAATCCCCATTAGATAATAAAGGCTCTAATACCGACTAGTTTCCTGGCTTTAAGATGTCACGGCAAAGAGATGACGATAGAAAGACGGGCAAGACTAGGGAGAAATCCAGTGTGATGTGACACACGCTGGGCTAATTTGAAGAAATTGTGCTTTTCTGTGGCTGGAATAGAAGACGAGACATAAGAGATTAAAAGGGGGAGAAACAGGAAGTGCTGTAAACCTTCGAGGATGGTGATTTCATCTCAAGGACACTGGGGAAGCATGGACAAAATTACTGTTAATCCGAAACATTCTTATGTAGCCTAGGCTGGCCTTCTAGCCTGCGATATGACGTAGAACTAGTAATCCTTGTGCCGACTCCTTCCAAGAGCTGAGGTTACAGGCATGCTCTACCATTATCTGGCTTTTTTGTGGTGTTGGGGTTCAAGTTCAGGGCTCCCTGCATGCTATGCAAGCACTCCGTTGACCGACCAACACCTCCGCCCCAAAACTTAAAAAACAAAAAAGTAGAATAACATTGCTAAATGGCTGTTTTGTGACAAGCCATGAAACTTTTTTTCCCCCGGGGTGGGGGGGGATATGCCATCTTCTCACTATGTAGCTCTGGCTTGCCTGGAACTTCCTATATAGTTTGTTAGTCTTATCGGCCTCCTTAGTGCTGGGATTAAAGGTGTGCATGCACCACTATGCCTAGGGAGGTTCAGATAACTTTTAATAGATTGAAGAAATGGATTTAGAGCTATCTGTACCATCCCAAATGCTGTTAACACCAGAATGGGGGAGAATGTGGTCAGACACAAGCCAGAAACATCTTAGTGCCGGAGCCACGGAAGCAGTGTCTGACCCACTGTTCAGCTGCACTCCTAACCAACAGCTCCTTTCCCTAAGCCCTAGTAGGAACCCAATTTCATCTCTTAGCCCCACTTCCTACACCAGGAGCAAGCTCCAACCTTGCTTGAGGAGAGCCCTGTGAAAGGCAGAGAAGTCAAAGGCAGGGCTGTGGGGAGGGGAGAGAAGACTCCGGGCCTGTCCGAATCTTGGGTGACCAAGAACCATCAGTACCAAGTGATGTTGTTCAGGAGGGGGCCACGCTGAAAACCGTGGGCGGAGACACCTCCTTCTCACACATCAAGAGGCAGAGTGGAGCGATGGAGGGTTCCTGAAGTCTCTTTGCCGAGGCAACCGTCCTTTTCTGCTCTCCCTGTTTCCTTTCCTGTGCACCTCCTTATTCCCAGGTCTTCTCCCACACTTCAAACTGCCCATCAACAGCTTCATCTGAAACTTCAGACTTTGATTTATACTTTTTTATTTTTGTTTCTTCTCCAACACAGGGTCTCTCTGTGTAGCCTTGGCTGCCCCAGACTCACTCTGTAGGCCAGGCTGGCCTTGAACTCAACAGTGATCCACCCGCCTCTGCCTCCCAATCAGACCTTCATTTAAGGAGCTGCCCCTGGGTTTGTCCTTAAAAACTGAAGAGTCCATATGCCCTCACATAACCAGCAGGTGGCATCAAAGCCACTCACCCCCTCAGTTCAATCTCTCCCTCGGGACAGGTCCTGTAAGGGCTTAGGGCAGAGAATTACAACTTGCGAGCTCTGCAGCCTTAGCCAAACAGCCTTTTCATCAAATGGCTGCATAAACCCACATTCCCACCAAGGTAGCTGACAGATGCCCAGATGGGAGAAGAGAAAAGTGATGCTGAGGAGGCCGCCGGCACTGGGTAGCACTACAAGGCCGATGCCCTTTTAACATTGCACTGCTTGTTACAGGTGCAGACAGTAGCACAATGTGAAAAGAGCTCCGGCCAGCAGCAATGGCGTGCCGGCCCTGCCTCCTCACCCTCGCTCCCAGCAAAGACCCCTCTCCCCCTGAGGAGTGGTGGTGCAGGACCAAATGAGGCAGCCTCAGGGGCTCCCAGCATGTGACACTTATTCCTTAAAGAAGTCCAGGGGATAACAGCGTTCAGGTTGCGTGTCTGCCTGCAGCCTTTCAGAGAGAAGTTTGCTACCTACCCGGGGGCACAGAACCTTGTACTTGCTCATCTCCAGTCTAAAGCTAACTTGTTCATTTTTTGTAAAGAAGCCTTGGAGGTCTCGGGGTGACGGTCTCAGGCTGTGGACCTCCAGGGCCAGAGTAGTGGAAAACAGTTAGTTACAGGTGCTGAGGCAGGAGAGAGAAGCTCTGGCGATCTGGGGGGTGCAAGCCACTTTGTTTCCTTTTCTGATGTCGACAAAGTAATCTACGGATGTGGTACTAAGCAAAATGGCCAGTGATTTGGGGCTTGAATTAAGGAGAAGTGTTCACTGATAGCGAGGTTAAAAGCCATGTTTCCTGTCCACCCCCCACCCGGAGTTTAGTTGTGAAGTCTTCACACTAATTCCTGTGACCCTAGTCCATCATTCTTATTTTCAGGACAAAGGAGACTGATGAAAAACTCAAAGCCAGGTGCACCTGGAACCCAAAGGCTCAGAGTTTTGCAGTGCTCTAGAGCCACTGACTAGAAGCTCCCTACAGCTCTGACCAAAGGGACAAGGGGCCGGGAAGTGGAGATTCATTCAGACTATGGGGGTAGCCTGAGGGAGACCTCCACCCCCACTGGCAACAAGCAGGAAAAATGGAGAACTTAATTCTACTTGGGGAGCTCTTCCCCTGGGCTTCCCCCTCCAGCCTCCTCCCACCCCCGTCAGGAAGCAGGAGAGTAGTCTTTCCCGCCTTCCCAGGCAGAGTTTGTTCTTGTAATCTGCAAACACTGGGCCCTACCCCACAGTTTGCACAGTTCAAATGGACGGAAACCAAGGCCCAGCTTGGGTCAGTCGCCAGGCCTCTCTGTTCTTGGGAGTTGGGCAAGCCAGTTGGAAACAGGACCAGGCCAACATGGGGCAGAGGGACAAAGACAAGACTACCCAGTAAGCTTCACGGTAGCCAAGGGAGATTCTTCATCAAGTAGTCCCTCAGATCCTTCCTTAGGGAGTGAAGGGAAAAGCAGTCCCTCTGGGCTCCCAGGCCCAAGTCATTCCTGAGAGGGGGAGACCAGCAATTCAACAACCAGGACCCCTCCCCCACCTTGGGCCTAGGAGCCATCCCCCAGCTCCTTCCAGAAGCGAGTGTAGAAACAGAGGAGGAAATGGGGGAGGGGAGGCCCTGGCTCAAGTTCTCTTCACTCCCCCTCCTCATTGGCCACCATCTTCCGGCCTCTGCCCGCCAGAGCAGCAGGAATGGGGCCCAGCCTGTGGAAAGGAGAGAAAGGGCAGGTGGGGGGGTTAGCTGGAGCAGCAGGGGCAAGGGGCTGGCTCCAACTGTCTCCTCCTGCAATCCCCCCACCTCCTCCCGCAACCATGGCGACGGGAGGAGAGCAGGAGGGTCCTGAAAGCCCCGTTCTGTGAATGGGATGAGAGGGGCAGCTGGGAAGTGTGGGGTGAGGGGCGCTCTCCCTCGACACCCAACTGTGCCCTCGCCACACCTCGAGGCTGGACCACACGCGCTCGCACGCTCACGCACAAACTCTCAGCCATACTTGCTGCACAACTCACCCCTCAGTCGACACTCAACCCAACTGGAGGGGCGGAGGCACGGCTCCCCCACGTCCTGGCAACCCCACCAGCTTCACACGCCTGCAGTAAGTGGGGCTCACCTCCCAAGTTCTGGAGGTGACGAATTCCCTGCGATGCTCTAGCTGCTCTCGGAACACACCCTCCAAGTCCCCTGCGTCCCCACACCCTCCCAAGCCCAGGGACAGGCAGAGGGCTCAGCCTTACCTCCCCCCCATTCCCACCACGCCCCCCCCCAGATGGAAAATGACAGCGAGGCCACCTCAGAAAGACACTCTTGGTGCTCCCCAGATAGTATTTCTAAAGGAAAAATAGAGAAGATGCCTTCGGGTGGAGAATGGGGGTGGGGTGGGGGGTAAGAGCAGGAGAGAAAAAGGCCGGAGCACCCCCTCCCCTCGCCGAGAGAAGAAAACCGAAAAGCGCAGAGCTCCGGATACCTACACATCGTTCTTCACAGGTTCCTCTGCCCGCCACCTCCTTCTTCCCGGGCTCCTTCTCTGCTTTTCCCTCCCTTTTGGCTCCCCTTCCTGGCCTCGCTCCCCTTCTCACGCTCTCTCGTACCCCGCCAGTCTCTCTCTCTCTCTCTCTCTCTCTCTCTCTCTCTCTCTCTCTCTCTCTTCCCCCCCCCCCCGGCTGAACTCGAGTCCCCGCCGGCCTCCCCTCCACTGGCCGGCCAGGACCGAGGCTCCGGGATGGGCTGGCTTGCGGCGTTCCGGTCGTCCACAATCTGGCTCTTGCCCCGCGCCCCCTTTCTCCTTCCACACTCCCTGCCGTCCATCTTGAATACTTGGGATTCTTGAATGGAGTGAACAGGATCCGCTCCCCCAGGCTCTCATTGGCTGTGTGTTAACCCTTTTGAAACGAGATCCTCCCTCCCATTGGCTGCCAGGCTCCCCTCTTCTCCCCCAACCCCCATCCTCTCCGCCTCTCGACAGCCCTCGAGGTCAGGGCGCTCCCGGGCGCCCCCTCCCCTGGCCTCCCGCCTCCTGTTCCATATTCCTAGCCCATTCCAGAATGCCCCTCTCCCAGCTCTTCTCCACCCCACCCCACCCCCGACAAACACACACACACACACACACACACACACACACACACACACACACACACACACACACACACACACACGATTGTAGGTGAAGGCAAATGCAATTCCCGCCAAATGTAACTCGCTGCTGGGCTGGCAGAAGCCCTGTTCCCAGATGCCCCTGGTGCTGGACTTGGGAGACCTCTGAAAGATGCAGCGGATCTATTTCCTGCCTATTCCTCAACACCCTCCAGCCCCCCGCCCCCCGGCCCCTGACCAGAAGCATTTCTCTAGCCAGGAATTTTTCTCCGCGTTTTAGCCTCACCCAAAGCAGTGCAGGAGGAGCCTCCTGAATATAATGCGACCCCTGGGCTGGGCAGGAAGCTGGCAACTTCAGAAAGAAGAGGTAGTGGTTGTTCAGAAGAGCTTAACCCAAGTGCCTCAGGGCAAGCCTGACCCGATCAAGAATGCACAGCATCTGAAGGCCTGTTCAATCCACTGCCACCCTTGTCCAGGCTGACATGCTCGCACCTGTTAGGGTCTTTGAGCTGGGGGATCCTAGAATCTCTCGGGAGGGAGGAGAGAATGGGGGAGGGGGTGTATCAGGAAGTGGGATTACTTGGATTTAGACCCATATCTGCCTGTAACAAGCGTGCAGCGGTCATGTTACTTCCCTGGGCCTCAATCTCCTCAGTTACTGAAAAGTGGTGCAGAACAGAGCTGTCGTGTGGAATGTGCGGGGTAAAAACGGAAGTGGCTCTTTAAGTGTGTCGTGCAAGATGGTAGCCACCAGAAACATAAAGCCGTCGAGCACTTGAAATCTGGCTAAGGTAGACAGAGGAATTTTAGAGTGGAAGCTTTCAAATTTCGTTTAAGCGGTCTGGTGGTGGTGCACACCTTTAAATCCCAGCGCTCCGGAGTGTGAGGCAGGTGGATCTCTGTGAGTTCGAGGACAGCCAGAGCAGTTACACAGAGAAACCTTGTCTTGGAAAACAAACAACAGCAAAACAAAAAATAAATTTAGTTTAGTATCACTTTAATAATTAAAAAAAAAAAAACATTTATGTATACAATGTTCTGCCTGCTTGTACCCCTGCAGGCCAGAAGAGAGCATCAGATCACATTATAGATGGTTGTGAGCCACCATGTGGTTGCTGGGAATTGAACTCAGGACCCTTGGAAGAACTGCCAGTGCTCTTAACCTCTGAGCCATCTCTGCAGTCTTAGTTGCTACTTTGTTTGAAAGTATAGTGTGTATCTAGAATCTTTGTCCTGATGAATAGCAGAATATTCTTAGATGTGTGTTTCTTTGGTGTGTGTGTGTGTGTGCACGCACGCGCTGTTTTGGGAAGGGTTTTGAGACAAGGTCTTTACTATGTGGTCCAAATCCACCTCAAAACTTTCATCAGTCCACTCAGCTTTCCAAACGCTGTGGTTAACACCCACCATGCACCACCACACCTTGGTGTGTGTTTGTTCTTGTTGTTGCTGGGTTGTTCTTTTTTTTCCCCTCCTAGTAAAGAAATTCCTTTATCTTTTCACAAGTTGTGCAGCTTTCCAGGCTCACATCACGCGTCACCAAGGTGATGTGGAAAGGAAAGGAAATTCAAGATCCTTGTCCAGATCTTGGTCTGTAGATACCAGTCTTTCTTCTCTTCTTCTTCCTCCTCCTCTTCCTCTCCCCCTTTCTTCTTTTTCTTCTTTTATTGTTGTTTAATATGCAATGTATTTGGGAGATGGGGCATGCCACTTGACTCAGGGCAGAGGCAGCATGGATGTCTGTTTGTGAGTTTATTTGCACCAATAAAACCCGTACATCTCTTACTGTGCGTACATACACATCATAAGTTCACTTAATATGTACGTTTTAACCAAAGCCATATGGGAGCTGATGTAAAAGTTAAGCACAGTGACTGATATTTAAGGATGGTTAGTTGTGGGAAGATCCAATAGGTCCCTTTAACCAGCGTATGAAATCCTTGAGTTCCAATGTAGGGAGAGTTATAAGAAAAACAGGCAGAAGCTGAGCGAGGTGGTGCATACCTGTAATCCCAGCCCTTGAAAGGCTGAGGCAGGAGATTTGCCAACAGTTTGAGACCAACCTGGGCTATATAGTAAGGCCATTGAAGGAGGGGGAGAAGAGGGAAGGAAGGAGGAAGGAAAGAAGGAAGGAAACAGCTCAGCACCGGTGTCCTGAATCAATGCTAGTGAATGATCTCACGGTACTGCCTACCATGAGAAGAAGCTGAGGGAATGAAAGAATTATGGGATGTAATCATTCTTGGGCTGATTCAAAAATACAGCTGGCTGGATGTTGTGGAGAAGTGGGGGTATAGGGTGTCCAGTGTTCACATAGCTAAAAGCTCAGACCATACATACAGGACTCTAACACTGCCCAGAGGGCCCTGGTAAAGAGGAGGGCAGCTCCAGTCTGCACTTAAGAGAATATTTGTTCAATGCCTCTAGCAGGTTCTGCCAGGATAATATGCTGTGTGTCAGGAGAAGTCAAAGAGATACCTAGGACATGTCTTCACCATCCCTTTACACCCAGCCCAGGGGAGCTTGCTAGGGAAGACTTGGGAAGGAACTCAGAAGGGTTACCTGAGCTGGGCAGTGGTGGCGCATGCCTTTACTCCCAGCACTCAGGAGGCAGAGGCAGGCGGATCGCTGTGAGTTTGAGGCCAGCCTGCAAGTCCTTTGTTCAACAACGCTACTTCCTGCGGACAGAGCGGACGCTTGTTCCCCGTTCGAGCCCTGATTCTCTTGGCTCTACGTTCCCAGTGCCCAGGTATGATATGCATGAAGCATTTCCTCTTCTAGTCACAACCTTCCAAAGCCCTGCTTGACCCCATCTCTTCCTAGGAAAGAGAACAGAACAGCTAGACATGGTCCTCCTTTTTATGGGCTTATAAATGGCAACACTCACCCAGGAGCTCTTTGGCTCCTAGCCACCATACACCGTCTTCACCATCTTCTCCCCTATGGGAGTTTCAGAGAGGGCTTCTCAAAACAAACAAACAAACCAACCTCTAAGTGTGAGACAATAATACTATGTGTACCTGTCCTTTGCCTTCTGGAAGAACAACAGTGTTGAGATGAGAGTCACCTAACTGCTTAAATATCAGTGGAAAGAACCTGTTTGCTGCCAGGCGTGGTGGCACACGTCTTTAATCCCAGCACTCCAGAGACTGAGGCAGGCGGATCATTGTGAGTTCGAGGCCAGCCTGGTCTACAAAGTGAGTCCAGGACAGCCAAGGCCACACAGAGAGACCCTGTCTCAGAAAAACAAAAACAAACAAACAAACAAACAAAAGAACCTGTTTGCTGTTATAAGCATGGCTCTGGACTCCCTGAAGCAGGCTTGTGAGCGAGAGCCTCTTCTGTTTCCCCTCCTCCCTCAATAGGTGCCTTTTCATCTTCAGCGGCTTGTTTCTCTCCCGCGCTTTCATGTCTAGCAACTGACTATATGGAATGCTTTGGCTGGCCTCAAAGCGTTGCTGGCTAATAGTTGCGCAGAGCAGAGAAGTACACAGCAGGCACATCAAAAGGAACAGGTTCAAACAGACGCAAGAACCTTCGTCCTGAGGTACACTCTGTTCTCTGAGGGCTTCGTGTCATCCTTGCTTCAGTAACCACCTTAGTGACGCTATCTCCAACCGCTTTCCTCAAGTTAGAGGAAGGGCCAGCAAGGTCCCATTCACAGACCCTCGCCTGCATCTGCCTGTCACTGTGCCCAAGAAGTTCACACGGGCACAGTTGTGCTCAGGAATTTCTGTAAGCCCATGGCTCCCTTCTACAGCCAAGTTGAGTGATTGCCGCAGCTGGCAAGAGCCTAGCACTTTACATTAAAAAGCTTGCCAAACACCTAGCTTGTGGGAAGTTATAGACTTTGTTTTAGGAAAATGCACTAGAATGTAAGACGGGTAACCGAGAAAGACCTGGAAAAGATGTCGTGCCTGTCATCCCAGCACTCAAGAAGCTGAGGCTGGAGGACTGTTTGCCATGACTTTTGAGGCCAGCCTGGGCTACATAGTGAGTTCGAGGCCAGCCTGAGCTACATCATAGTAAGACCCTGTCTCAAACAACAACAACAACAAAATGAAAGAGAATGAGAAAAGGGAAAAGAATGGAAGAAGGGCAAAGGAAAAAGAGGAAAGGAACTTAATAAAAGTAGGAGACCAAAATGCCTAAGAGTGACAGTGTAAACCAGGTCTGATGGCACACGCCTTTAATCTCAGCACTTGGAAGGCAGAGGCAGGAGGATCTCTGGGAGTTCAAGGCCAGCTTGGTCTACAAAGCTAGTCCAGGAATGCCAGGGCTACACTGAGAGACCCTGTCTCGGAAAAAACAACAACAACAAAAGAAAGAAAGAAAGAAAAAAAAAAAAAGACAGTGTAAGGACATAACCCTGACTTTCCATCTCAGTCAGTCTCCATAGACTATATTCAGATCTTCTCTTAGTCTGTCCCAAAATATTCTGCTATCGTCTCCTCTCTCTCTCTCTCTCTCCCTCCTTTTGTGCACTGTTCATTTTTTTATTTCAAAGTAATGTACAATAATTGTATACAGTATGACCGCCAATCACATGTTTGCAGTGTATAAATGATCATCAGGGTAATTAATAGGAACACGTCTTTTTTCTCTAGTTTGTCATGAACTATACAAGTTGCTTTGACCCAGAACCCCTTGCTGTACTGTACAGCACTAGGGCCTCTTCCTCCAGGTGAGTGTCTCAGTGTCCTTTATCCATCTACCCTCTATTAGTCTACAATGTACCCACCCACCCACTATCTCTATCCATTGCCATTCTACGCCCTTCTACTTTGAGACCAAATTGTTCAGCATCCACGTAAGAATGTTGTGTGCCCTCAGAGAATATCCAGCGTCTGCTTCAATATGTCTGACATGATTTCTCTACCTACCCAGTTTTAATTTTTTAGCAATTATGTGCTAGGTAGGTAGGTAGGTAGGTAAGCACCCAGGAGTGTGTGTGAGAGACCAGAGGAGACCAGATACCCTACAGCTGGAGTTACAGCAGATGGAAGCTACCAGGTGTGCGTGCTGGAAACTGAACACAAGCCCTCTGCAAGAGCAGGGCTCACTTTTAAGCACTGAGCCCTCCCTCCAGCTCTACTCACTCATTAAAATGATTATACTTGAGTCAGGAACAGTGGTGCACACCTCTAATCTCAGCACTCAGGAGGCAGAGGCAGGCAGATCAATGTGAGGTTCGAGGCCAGCCTGGTCTACAAAGTGACTCCAGGCCAGCCAAGACTACACAGAGAAACCCTGTCTCAAAACAACAACAACAACAACAACAACAAAAAACAGTGCCGGGCGTGGTGGTGCACGCCTTTAATCCCAGCACTCGGGAGGCAGAGGCAGGCGGATCGCTGTGAGTTCAAGGCCAGCCTGGTCTACAAAGTGAGTCCAGGATGGCCAAGGCTACACAGAGAAACCTTGTCTTGAAAAACCAAAAAAAAAAAAAGAAAAAAAGAAAGAAAAAATTATACTTTTTATAGCCAGGCGTGGTGGTGCTTGTCTTTAATTCCAACACTTGGGAGGCAGAGGCAGGCAGATCTCTGAAAGTTCAAGGCCAGCCTGGTCTACAAAGTGAGTTCTAGGACACCCAGATATTTATAGAGACCTTGTCTCAAAAAATTATTACATTTTATTGTTTGTGTGTATCTGTGTATGTGTGCACACATGTCATGGTCTCATGTGGAGGTGAAGGTTCTTAGGCTCAATTTTCTTAACAATTATACATTATTATGAACTCACTAACTGAACGTACCTCACTTACAACCCGACTAACCCAAACAATAGGAAAAGGGAATTAAAGAAACAATAATGAAACCTCAGGATATCAGTTCTGAACGATTCTCCCTGCATAGGCAGCAGGACCTCAGCGAACTCGCAGTTCAACCAAGATTGCTACTGGAACCTGGAACAGCAGCAGAGGCCCAGAGCCTCAGCCGGAGCCCCAAGCCTTGAAGCCTTCACGGAGCAGTTCTCTCTAGGAGCGTCTCTCGAAGTGTTGACGAACAGCCAAACCAATCCCAAGTCCTCTCTCTCCAGCCTCCTGCTTTGGGCTCATATATATATCTCCTCTCAGAGTCTTTACTTGGATTTTTTCAACTGGCAACATCCAAGATCCCCGACTAAGTTCAACTTCTAAGCAAAAAACCATCCTGCTCTCTCACAAGTCTGTTCTCCATCCCACACTAGGGATCAACACAAAAAACATGTTTATCTCCCCTACAGAGATCAGAGGACAAATTTTGGAAGTTGTTTTCTTCCCTGTGGGTCCCAGAAAGTGAACTCAGGTCTCCAGACTTGACAGCAAGTATCTCTTGCCCACTGAGCCAGCCATACCCGACCATTTGTAAGTTAATGTGGACTGCTGCTGGTCCCAGCTCCTGCTGAGACAGGCCCACCAAGACGCACGTTACTTCCCAAGATCTTGTTATTAATCTACTCTTCTCTTTCAGTTTTCATCACATGTGACCTCTCTTGATCATTTGTCATTGCTGACTGCGTGTGTCTTAACATGCTCATGATATCTGGGGGACTGATCCCTCCTGGACTGTTTCTATCTCCAGTTGTTGCTCGCCTAAGTGTAAATTCTTTAAGAATTTGTCTTTGCCTTTGTTTTCACTGGACAAGATCACCACATGCCTGATTTTTTTTTTTTAATTGTTTTTTTTGAGACATGGTTTATCTGTGTATCGTTGGCTGTCCTGGACTCGCTTTGTAGACCAGGCTGGCTTTCAAACTCACAGCGATCCGCCTGCCTCTGCCTCTCGAGTGCTGGGATTAAAGGTGTGCGCCACCACCATCTGGCCTCATGTCCCTGATATGCCTTGTCAATCACTTTTGTGTACTTTTTTTTTTGTCTTGCTCTTTTGTGTGTTTTGAGACAAGGTCTCTCAGTGCTGTTCAGGGTGGCCTTGCACTCAATCCTGTTGCCTTGGCCCCTCACGTGCTGGCGTCCCAACTGTGCAGAAGCACACTCAGCTCTCTAGTCACTTCCGCCGTAATGACGATTGCAAATGTATAAGCTCTGAGCTGAAAGCTCACATTCCTAACAGAAGACTACAGTTCCTTAGATATATGTCTCACCTGCCAAGCGAGCTCAGTTTGTTTCGCATCAAGCCCACGTCTGTCTTTCTATGCTTCTGCCTTTGTCTGTCCCTTCGGGCTCTTTTCTCAGCTGCTGTTTAATTGTTGCTATTCCCGAGGGCCCTAATCTTGACTCTTCCGTCTTTAGTGACGATTTTACCCATTCTCAGTTTCAACAGTCATTGCCAAACCCACACCTCTGCATGTGTCTGCAGCTGTCTTCTTACATTCCCAGGCAGATGTGCGAGGTGAACAGCTGCTGATTTCACTTGACTAGATTTCTCCCCGCCTCTGGCAATTGCAGTTCGCTTCCGTTTTTGAGAGCTATCTATTTATTTTAAGTCAACATGATTCTTATGAGATCAAACCCCATTCAGGGGCAGATACACAACTGAAATATGTACTAGCTGTCTATTGCTTTGTAACAAATTAGTCCGATCTTAATTGTGTAGAGCAACATGCATTTTCTCACAGTTTTTGTGACTTAGGAACCTGGGCAAGACTTAGCTGGGTCCTCTGACCATGCTGTCTCACGAGGCTATAAGCAAAGTGCCTTTTCTGCTGGGGTTGCATGGAGGAAGGCTCTGCTCCCAGGCTTGCTTTCACCATTGTCTCAAGACTCAGTTCCTCCAGTGCTGGTGGACTAAGGGCCTCAGTTTCTCAGTATTCTTAAGTTTTTTTTTTGCAATGTGGGGCTCTTCAACATAGTAGCTTGCATCATTCAAGCCAATAAGAAAGAGAGCCTGCTGGCAAAATGAAAGTCACAGGCTTTGGTAACCTACTCATAGAAGTGACAACCCCTCAACATCGAGTGCCTATTGGTTAGAAACAAGTTACTCTGTTAAAAAAAATAAGAGAGAAAGAGAAAAAAATCAGTTACTCAAGAGGAGGAAAATTACACAAGAGCCTGGACACCAGGACACAGGATCACTGAGGGCCATACTAAAGACTGTCAATCACACAAGATTTAGCTAATTAAATCATAATGATTGATTCAAGAATGAGTATCCAATCAGAGTCGATCATAGTTTTGGCTTGAATCTTTGGGAGAGCCTCATTGCTAGGATTGGTATGTTGGTGGAAAAAGGTAAACCTGAAAACTGCTACTGGTCATAACTAGTGTCATGTGTGGGGAACTCTGAATAAAGTGACAAGGTAGTCAAGGGGACCAGAAGCAAGTGACGAGAGTAAACGTGATTAAACCATGTCTATAGCTAAATCCCCCAACTTTGGGACAAAGACTCATGTAGCCCAAAGTGACCTCAAACTAACTATGTAGCTGGGGATGATTTTTCTACCTCCATCTACTCAGTGCTGAGATAACAGGATATATATTCCACTAAGGCTGGAGAGGACCAAGGTTTGATTCCAAGCACACCCATGGTGCCTCACACCATCCGTAACTCCGGTTCCAGGGGATCCTGTGCTGTCTTCTGATTTTTGAAGGCACCAAGCACTGACTTGGTATACATATATACATGCAAGGAAAATACTCACATGTAAAATAAAAGGGATAAATATATTTAAGAAAAAAAGAAAGAAAGAAAGAAAGAAAGAAAGAAAGATATTACTTTGCTCCCAGTTTTGGAGGCTTGAAGTTCACGGTTGACCTGGCCTGTTAGTTCAGGCTCAGGTGAGGGACCCCTTGGGTGCATCAGAACACCGTCATGATGGACACATCATAGCAGGAGAAGCTATGAGATGAAGTGATCGCATGGTGACACAAAAAGCCAGAGGGATTCCAAAGCAAGCTTGCTCTTCTTGTTTTGTTTTTCTTTGCTTTTTTGAGAAAGGAGTTCTCTGTGTAGCCCTGGCTATCCTACAACTTGTTCTATAAATAAAGCTGGCCTCGACCTCAGAGATGCTCCTGTCTGTCTCCCGAGTGCTGGGATGAAAGGCGTGCGCCACCACTGAAGGCCAAGCAAGCTCTTTATAACAACTCGCTCCAGAGAGAGCTGATTCCATGACTCACTGCACAAGACCAGTATAAATCTTGTTTGTTTATTTAAGACAAGGTCTTGATATGTAGTTTAGGTTGGCCTCGAATTCACAATTCTTGGGCTGGAAAGATGGCTCAGAGGTTAAGTGCACTGGTTGCTCTTCTAGACTTCCAGCAACCACATGGTGGCTCACAACCGTCTGTAATTGGAATCCGATTCCTTCCTTGTTCATTCATATACTCATATGAATAAATAAATCTTTAAAAAATTCACAATGCTCCTGCCTCAGTCTCCCCAAGTGTTGAGACTGCAGGCATGAGCCACCATGCCTGGCTGACTAGGCCAGTTGTAATTTTTTTGCTAGAGTGATATTCTCAGTCTCTATAATGCCAATTACTTTCACCAAGTCTGGTGAAACGGGGCCTTGAGTAGCCTAAGTTGGCCTATGACCTATGTAGTTAAGCCTGGTTTTGAACCCCTGATCCTCTTGCTCCCTACTCCCAACTCTCCTGCTTGATGCAGTTATAGAATGGAAATTGTGCGTCTACCTCCTGCCTCTAGATATATACCCTCGACACATGTTGGGATTACAGGTGTGTGCCACAACTCTGGGATATTTACGAAATATTCACAAGAGCAAGTGGTACCAAAGAAATGAAGTGTGGTCTGAATTAGGCTCACAAAGGCCTTCCTGGTGCTCAGATAGCAGTTACTTAGGATGGAGTCCTGGGCTCAGCCACCAGCACTAGCGGAAAAAAAAAATAGTGAGCTTACTAGTAGTTGAAAATGAAAAGACTCAAATGCTTGTGAGCATGCCACTGATTAGATATGACAGGGTCTGCAGTGCAGGAAGGGCTCTGTGCTTGAGGAAGACAAGAAAACATGTTGGGAGATGAGGCTTGCACTAGAAACATCTTAAGCATTTCCCCCCCTCTCTTTGTTTTGTTTTAAGAAGTATGTACCCAAGTGCCCTTTGGAAGGAGCTAAGGACAACGAGAAAGATGTATCTGCCTTCTGGGAGATTTTTCAAAAATCATTTCAGCATCAGCACCAGAGCAAGTTTCTCTCATGTGGCTGGTCCTGAACCTCATTTTGGGATGCTCTGGGAAGTCAGCCTGTTCCCACAAAGTAGAGTTTCACAGCTAAGGGACTGGGGTTGCAGGCTGGAAGTCTGATTGAGACAGCAGAGTCTGAGGTTTGACTCTCACACTGGAGCCAGGAGCCAGCCAAGAGACGCGACTGTGACCACACCCGTGTTGGCCACTGGAAGCATCCTTGCCCCACAGGCTCGTGCATTGACCTAGCACCCTTGAGGTTCATGTCTGGTCTCTCCTTGTGGGGCGAGTACAACTTTGAGACCTTAAAGTGCAATAGAAAAGAGGTGACGTAGAAGAGGTCCCTATGGGGGCATCCATGCACAGCTGCTGTGCCACAGATTCTTCTGCTAGCTCTCAAACCTGAGCTACTGAGTTGGGCACAGAGTTGGGCTCTGATGGGAGAAGGAGTTGGGACCCTGGTGTGAATGACATTTCTAGTCTTCCCTGCACGCTGACCCTGGGGGAAAAAATGATTTCTTAAAATGCTTACTTTTATCTGTGACCGTGGTAAAGTCAAATTGAAGCCACAGGATTGTTGCAAGGAAATCTGTGTCCGTGTACAGCCTAGTCGAAAGGGAGTTTAGCACGGGAGGTGGGGAGGAAGAGTCCAACATGAGTTCTCTGTGTGGCTAGGAAGAGGGCCAGAAGACTTGGGGTTGAACCTTGACATACCCACCCACATTTATGTTTTTGGAGAGGACTGAATATTGGGCTAACATGCTTGCTGCTTTGTGGAATGGATCTGTGGCCACACAGTGAGAAACCGCTTGATGGCGAAGGGGGCCGTGGGGCCTTGCCTGTCACTTGAGAGTGGTGGATGAAGCTAATCAAGGCTTGTAATTAGTGGTGAGATGCTCACTGGGAAACAATGTACCCTCCTTACTCCAGAGGCCCTCCTCAGGACCTGGGTGTAAGGCGTATCCCTTTCCAGACAACAGTGTGTACGTGCTTTTTGTACGAGAGTGCAAGTGTGAACGTCTACACATGCCTGTGACTCTTCTGTCTGTGTATGTGTATGCATATATGTATACATGGCTGGCGTGTATTTACAAGTGTACAAGTGGGTCTGTGTGTTAAAATTCTAGTTAAGACAAAGATTAAAAGCCTTCCATGGTGGAGCATGCCTTTAATCCCAGCACTTGGAAGGCAGAGGCAAGTGGATCGCTGTGAGTTCGAGGCCAGCCTGGTCTACAAAGCAAGTCCAGGGCAGCCAAGATAACACAGAGAGACCCTGTGTTTAAAAAAAAAAAAAAAAAGTAAAGAAAAAAAAAAAAGACAAAGATTAGAGTGAGAAATGAGAGGAATCATTGAAATATCAGGTTTCATACGTGTTATCTGAAAAGACTCAGAGACGTCTAGCCCATCTCCGTGAAGCAGATGGCAGGCCCCTATCCCCACCTCAAGCTCTCTTGCCCATCTACCCCCAAACCCCTCATCCTCATCCCCCACTCCCTTACCCCATTCCACCCCCACCCCCATTCTGAAAGCAGAAGACAAGTGTTGTACATGCATCTTTGGTGGTTGCACCCGAGGCCCCTCTTACAGAAAATAGAAAATCTTATGATCGCATCATTTCTTCCTAAGAGTCAAAATCATGCAGAGCTTTTGGGAACGTTTTAAACCAAGACTTAGGAGAAGAAGCAGCAGTACCTTCTTGAAGAGAAAACTACCTTGGTGAAAAACGAATTTTGCAGCCGGGCGTGATGGTGCACGCCTTTAATCTCAGCACTCGGGAGGCAGAGGCAGACAGATCTCTGTGAGTTTGAGGCCAACCTGGTCTACAAAGGGAGCTCAGGACAGCCAAGGATACACAGAGAAACCTTGTCTTGAAAAACAAAAAACAAACAAACAAATTATTTTGTATATCAGGCACAGGCTCTGAAATTAGACACTGGAGTCTACTAACCCTGCTATTTGTCAGCTGAGACACTTTGAATAAGCATATTAGATTAATAAAACTTCATTTCTTTTTTTAAAAAAGATTTATTTATTATGTATACAGTATTCTGCCTGCATATATGCCTGCCCACCAGAATAGGGCACCAGATCTCATGGTAGATGGTTGTGAGCCACCATGTGGTTGCTGGGAATTGAACTCACGACCTTTGGAAGAACCTCTGAGCCATCTCTCCAGTCCCATTTCTTTTTCATTTATTAAAAGGAGATAGTATTGCCTGGTGCTATTTAGATATCTACATTTTAATGGTACAAATTTGAAATACCAAAAATCTCCCATGATTATAAAAATCATCAAGGATTGCATAATTCCCAAACTGTTGGCTGAGAGGGTTGTAAACTATACTTAACATTATTGCTACTGACAGAACCACTTGAGCTAGCAACAGTAAACAGTTGCCATCAGCGCTCGTCTTAGGTGAAACTGAGCTGTTGTGTACGTGCGTCATAACTTCTGACAGTGACATTAGTGATGATGTCATGTGATTTTAACATCCAGAGTGAGCATTTAAGATATCTTCTGCACCTTGGATTGATGTTAGTTCAGGTCATTAAGTGAAGGGGTTAGTGTCAAAAAAACAAAAACAAAAACAACCTCCCAAAACAAAAAACAAGCAAACAAAAAACCAGCCTCCAAAATCAATAACTTTGTAACAGAAATTAGAGATGCTTATTAACAACAGCAACAAAACCAAAAACTATAGAAAAGCACACATAGTGTCAGAGAGGTGGCTCAGCAGTTAAGTGAGCTTCCTGTTCTATCAGAGACCCAGAGTTCAGAAGCCAGCACCCAAAGTAAGTATGTCACAAACAAGGCCCACTCTGGTCAATGTTGGAGTACACACACACACACACACACACACACACACACACACACACCTAAAAATAACAACAAAAGGCCTGCCTGAAGTACCCACACCAAGGGGTTAATTTAGCAGTGCCTACCATACAAACAAGCAGGTTTGGTGTTTAAAACAAACAAACAATCAAACAAACACCAGAATGAAGTAATAAGTATTCCCCAATAGTGGAAGGTTTGTTCCGTGCCTCTTTCAGTTATGATTCTGGAAATTTGAATTATCCAATGTCTTAGCTAAATGCTCTTTTAATAAAGTATGGTCTCCTTTTAAGTGAAATGCCACAATCTGATTTTAAACTCTCCAAAGAAACAGAACCAGGACCAGGGTTGTAGCTAGCTCAGTGGCACGGAACCTGCCTAGCATGTGTGAGCCTCTGTGTTTGATTCCCAGTGCCAGGGCAAAGAAGAGGAGAAGGGAGGAGAGAGAGAAAAATCAATAGGATCAATAGGATTTTTTTTTATTTGTTTGGTTTGGTTTGGTCTTTTGAGACATGGTCTCTGTTGCCTTGGCTGGCCTGGAACTTATTATGTAGACCAAGCTGGCTTTGAACTCACAGCAATCTGCCTGCCTCTGCCTTTGCTTCCCGAGTGCTGAGATGATTAAAGGCACCTGGCCTAGGTTTTAGTTTGTTTAGTTTTGTTGTTTTTCTGCTTGGTTGGTGTTTGTTTGTTTGTTTGTTTGTTTGTTTTTGAGACAGAGTCCGGAGTATCCTGGAACTTGCCTTGTAGCTGAGGATATCCTTGAACTCCCAAACTTGCCTTTACCTCCCAAGGATTGGAGTCAGGAATATGCCACCACGCCATGCTAGGAGGGTACCTACTAAGGGGCTTCGCGCCCGTGATTGTGGAGGCTGAAAAGTTCTCTGACAGGTCATTAATACTCTGGGCAACCAGAACTAGCCACACAGCACAGGCCAAGTTCAAAGGTCTCAGAGCCAAGGAAGCTTGTGGTGTAACTCTCAGAGGCCAAAGGTCTGGCAACTGGGAACTGGTGGTGAAAATATTGGACTCTGATAGTCAGAAAATCTATTGCTCTAATGTCCAACAATAGAAGTGTGCCCAAGCTCTACAAAAAAAGAGTGAATAAATTCATTTCTTTTACCTTAAATTTTGAAAATTTTCTATTATATATATATATATTTTTTTAAAGACTTATTTATTTATTATGTATACAGTGCTCTGCCTCCATGTTTATCTGCATGCCAGAAGAGGGCATTAGATCACATTATAGATGGTTGTGAGCCACCATGTGGTTGCTAGGAATTGAACTGAGGACCTCTGGAAAAACAGCCAATGCTCTTAACCTCTGAGCCATCTCTCCAGTCCCTCTATTTTATATTTATTTGTGTGGATGTTTTAAAAAAATTACTACATGTCGGACCATTTGAGATTCTGGATCAGTGTTGGCTTCCGCAGCACCCGCGGGAATACCAGAACTGGAATGCATGGAGAGAGGGCTTAGTGGTTAAGAGTACTAACTGCTCTTCCAGAGGATTCAGGCTCCATTCCCAGCAACCCACAGAACATCACACCTTCTGGGACTCCAGTTCTGGGGGATCCTGTTAATCCCAAAGTTGAGAGGAGGAGACCACCAATCAGATTCATCATGGTCAAGTTAATGAAAGCAAGTAATTAATTATAACAATCTTTTTTATTCATGTGCACGAGCTGCTTCCCCCTACGGCAGGGTTTGAGAGGTCAGCACTGGATGTGGCTAAGACAAGGTTTTTACAGTTTAGGGTTAGGGGATTTCCAAAGAGAAGGAGCCGGGGCTTGGCACACAAAATAGGTGAGGTTTAAAGAAGCAGAACGTAAGAATAGCAAGTCAAAGCCGGTGTGGTGGCGCACACCTTTAATCCCAGCACTCAGGAGGCAGAGGCAGGCGGATCACTGTGAGTTTGAGGCCAGCCTGGTCTACGAAGTGAGTCCAGGACAGCTAAGAATACACCGAGAAACCCTGTCTTGAAAAAAAAAAAAAAAAAAAAGAATACCAAGTTAGTCACAATGACCCCCTGAAAAACAAAGACAAGGCTGCAAGGTGGCAGCCATAACAACCCTTTGCAACAAAGGTAGGCTTGTCAGATGGTTATTAACTTTTTGAAACAAAGGCATAGTTGACATTCTTGGAACAGGGGGTACAAAACCATTTGTAGTTAAGGCTACAGGTGGGGCATAGCCCAATCCTTGAAAAGCAGAGGTTTAATCATACACTGGAATGAACCTAATTTGTCTTTATTATAAGATGGCTTTAAGCCTAAGATAGAGGCAGGATGGTTCTTCAAACCAACATCCTCTTCTGACCTCTGTGGGCACCAAGCATGCATGTGGCGCACAGATACCTTTGCATGCAGGCAAAACACCCTTACACATTAAAAAAAACAAAACAAAAACAAAAACAAAAAATCAGAACTACATGGAGAAGATTGTCAGGATTCCATGCAAAAGCTGTATGCAAATTCCTGAAATTTTTCTTATTGAAAAGAAGAGAGAAGGAAATTAATCTGGACCCAACAAAACTACAAGGGCATGTGGGCTGGAGAGATGACTCAGAGATCTGGCTGCTCTCCCAAAGGTCCTGGATTCAATTCCCAGCAACTACATAATGGCGCATAGCCGTCCATAGTGAGATCTGGTGCCCTCTTCTGGTATGCAGGCGTTAAATGCAGGCAGAACACTATACATAATAAGTAAATACGTCTTTTTAAAACAAACAAACAAGGAAAATGTCCACCTGGCCATGCAAGACAAAGCTTCAATAGCGCCATCATGTGGCAGAAATGCTAATTGTACAGGAACCATAACCCACTGATTTTTATTAGAATTTTACAGTAGTGGAGCCCTGTGTAGTTGGGGACAGGAGCTGGATCTCAGGAACTAAGTTTGCTGACTTACAAGTGATTGATTAAATAAACAGAAGGAGCTAATTGGCCCTAAAGCTATAATATACACGCAGGTTTATTGGAAGCGGCACGGGAGGGGGAAGGGACTGGGGAGCGCAAGGTGGGGGTGGGGGAAAAAGAAGGAGAGAGGGAAGGGAGGTGGCGGGAAAGGGGTCCTGGAACCAAAATGACTAGTTTTTATAGTGAATCTCTGGGAGAGGGGAAGCCTCGGCCCTAGGTAGAGGGCGGGCCATGTCAGCCACGCCCCACAGCAGGACCTAACAATAAGACTCTGGTTTCCCTAGAGTAGGGCTTCATGGTGGAGATTATAGGAGTCTACATCTGTCTTCTCTGCAGGTCTCTGTCTTTTTCAAGAGATCCATGCAAAGTTGTAGGAACTGGGATTAAGGATGCCACACAGCACGCCTTTAATCCCAGCACTCGGGAGACAGAGGAAGGCAGATAGCTGTGAGTTCGAGGCCAGCCTGGTCTACAAAGAGAGTCTGGGACAGCCAGGGCTACACAGAGAAACCCTGTCTCGAAAAACCAAAAGAAAAAAGGATGGCATAGAATACAGAATCTGCAAAAGAAGAAAAATAAATGCACTCATCCTACAACTGCATGTAGTAAATTTGTTTCTAGTATTATAATATAGACAAAATATTTTTAGATTAATTCTTTGTTTGGGGACTGGGTTTCTCTATGTATCCTTGGCTGTCCTGGGATCACTTTGTAGACCAGACTGGTCTCAAACCCATAGAGATCTGCCTGCTTCTGCCTCCTGAGTTCTGGGATTAACATGGTGCACCACTCACTGCCTGGCTTCATGTGTTCTTATATCCGTACTCTGCAGAGTGACTTTGAGAGTCTTGTCTCTAAGAGGTAGAGATTCTGTACTCATTCCTTGAATTTGAGCTGGTCTGTCCACCAACTGACCAATGTAATCAAGCAAGAGTGATGCTAGATTTCTTCCTAGCTTCACATTCTAGAGGCCTTGTAGCCAGGCAGTGGTGGTGGCATTGGCGGCGGTGGTGGCATTGGCAGCGGCATTGGCAATGGTGGTGGCGTTGGCAGTGGTGGTGGCATTGGCGGCAGTGGTGGCACTGGCAATGGTGGTGGCACTGGCGATGGTGGTGGCACTAGCAATGGTGGTGGCATCGGTGGTGGTGGTGGCATCGGTGGTGGTGGCGGCAGCAGCATACATCTTTAATCTTAGCACTCAGGAGGCAGAGGCAGGTAGATCTCTGAGTTCAAGGCTAGTCTGGTCTACAGAGTGAGTTCCAGGACAGCCAGGACTACACAGAGAAACCCTGTTTCAAAATAAAAAACAAACAAACAAACAGAGACCTTGTAAGCCTGTTTTCTAGAATGTCTGCAACCTGTGTATGAAGAAGACCAGACTGGTCTCTTTGAAAGTGAGGTCACAGTTGCCCAGGTGATTCCTCACCAAAATGTGTGCAAGAGTTTTTGTAAGCCATGCAAGGTCAAACCTCTGCACAGAGGCCACGCTGGTACAGAGAGGAGGGCATGCACATGGCTCTTGGGCAGCAAAGCTGAATCAGGGATCTTTCTTTGTCTTAGGACAAGTTGGGTTCTTGGTTCGTGGCCTTGATTGGGAGACATGCTACAAGGAAGATTTGGCCCAGATGCTAAGGCTTTGCTTGGCTTTGCCTAGCCTGCATGAGGAGCCAGACACTGAAGGGAAGTCTGAGGACCAGGACAGAGCCACAGCAGGTGAGTGACAAGGAAATGTAATGGTTATTGCTCTAAGTCCTATCTTCTCCCATTAAGGGAGAGAGACCTTGTCTGGAAAAACCCAAACCAAAACAAACAAACAAACAAAACCCCCCCCCAAAAAACAACAACAACAAACCCCACCATGACCAAGGCACAAAACAACAACAACAACAACATAGGGACCAAAGTTCCAACTTTCTAGAATAAATTTATTGGCTACTATGATGGTTCGAATAATTAGCTTTTATGTTTGAATAATCAGTCCCCAGCTGGTGGAACTGTTTGGGAAGGATTAGGAGGTGTGCCTTGTTGGAGGAGGTGTGTCACTGGGGTTGGCTTTGAAGTTTAAAAAGCCTGTTGTATTCCCAACCAGTGATCAATCTCTCTCTCTCTCTCTCTCTCTCTCTCTCTCTCTCTCTCTCTCTCTCTCTCTCTCTCTCTCTCCCTCCCTCCCTCCTATTTGTGGCTCCCCTGCCTGCTTGCCTGCTGCTCTGCTCCTGACCATGATGGTTATGGACTGTCGTTCCCACTCTGCTCCACCCCCCCCCATCCTTAATGGCATGATTGCCAAGATCGTGACCAGTGGCCTGCAAGAAAAAGCGAGGCAGGAACTGCTGCAGGTGGTGGAGACCTCAGGTGAGCTGGATGAGAAACAATCTTCCCTGGGTAGGCTTCACTCAACAGCTCATTCAGTGAGGGTGGGGTGGCGGTGAACAAAGGCTGTTTAAACCTTTGAGGGTGGGCAGAGGCTTTGGGGGATAGTGTACATCATTGGTAGGGGCTTCGGTGCTGGGAATGCCTTATTTGCATAGGGAGAAATTCCAGGTGCTTGTTGGACATGACCTTAGAAGAAGAGAGAAAGTTTAACCAGTAACATGGCTACTAGGCTAAGTGACTGCCTCAAGGGTGGCAGAGGTGGCACCTGCCCCTGCAAAGGCTTTATAGGTGGGGCCAGGCCAGGGAGGGAGGCGTCCTACTTCTGCCAGTCTCAGGATGAAATTTTCAGGGTTTGGACATTCCTTGGCCTCATCTTGCTCCAGGCTGGCGCCCCCATTCACACGGTTTCCCAGGCCCCACAATGGACTCTAACACTCTGGAACTGTGAGCCCCCTGAAAGTTGCCTTGGTCATGGTGGGGTTTGTTGTTGTTGTTTTTTTGGGTTTTTTTGTTTGTTTGTTTGTTTGTTTTGGTTTGGGTTTTTCCAGACAAGGTCTCTCTGTGTTAGCCTTGGCTGTCCTGGAAGTCACTTTGTAGCCCAGGCTGACCTTGAACTCACAGCGATCCACCTGCCTCTGCCTCCTGAGTGCTGAGATTACAGGCGTGCGCCACCATACCCAGCTTTGGTCATGGTGTTTTATCAGGGCAATAGAAAAGTAACCAAACCAGCTCCCAGAATCCATGCTAAGTGTATCCTGCCAAGGGTTAATGGAAGCTTGAGTGATCTCACACCCTGCATTTAGTTATGAGCCTGGCTCCCTAGCTCAGCACCACGGAGAAAGGGACAAGCCCAAAGAACCAAAGCTTCAAGCTTGGGTATGGTACCCAGTTAGGTTAGGAGACATTTCACCTTATTACCTCCTTCCCAAGTGTCTCAGCTTCTTACCTGAGATTTTTTTGGGGAGAGAGGGATGGGGGAGGCAGACTTTGCAGATGGCAGAAGTTCCTAGAATGTGGGCAATAGCAGTTTGTATATATATCCTGGCCATTCGCTGGCCTGTGGGGAGACTCTCATAATGAGCCTCAAACTGCCTGGCTTAAGCTGTGGGGTAACTCTTTCTGAACATGGACCTTCACCATGGCCGGAAGATGCTCAATAAATGTCTGTGGAGTGATAGCTTCCTACATAGACATTGGGAGTACACTTATCTCTGGGCTAGTAGTGGATGGGAGGGAACCTGAGGGCCTAACGTGTGTGGACAGAGCTGGGAAGGGAGTCTGTGAAGAGGCTGCAGTACGGGATTTTCACCTCACCAGCAAGAGAATCAAGGAATTATGGCCGCCATGTTTGAGTTGCTGTGCCTTAAGTAGGCAAGAAGGAAGAGACAGGGAGGGAAAATGAGAGACATGTTGAAGGCTAGGAGAAGTAGAGACAGAAAGGTGGAGGCAGGAAAAGAGAGATGGGGTAGGGAGGGAGGAGGAGGAGGAAGGGCACAAGAAGAGGTAAGAGCTGAAACATCAATGAGGGGACAAGCACAGCCTACAAAAAGGAAAAGCAAATTTGGAGGCAGAGATAGAAAAAATTTTTTCTGTTGTTTGTTTGTTCTTGTTTTGTTTTAGACAGTCTTCTTATGTAGCCCAGGCTATCCTCCAATTTACGTTCCTCCTGTCTTAGCCTCTGGAGCAGTGGTTCTCAACCTGTGGGTAGCAACCCTTTTGGGAGGTCGAATGGCTCTTTCACAGGGGTCACCTAAGGCCATCAGAAAACACAGATATTCATGTGACAATTCTTAACAGTAGCAAAATTATAGTTATAAAGCAGCAGAGAAGATAATTTCATGTCATGGTGTCACCACAACTTGAGAAATTGTATTAAAGGGACAAGCATTAGGAAGATTGAGAACCCATAGAGGAATACCAGAAAGTGTTACCCCAGACCATTGTGGTAGTTTGAAGAGGCATGGCCTCCATAGTCTCATGTGTTTGGATGTTTGATCCATAGAGTGTGGCCCTGTTGGAGTGGGCGTGGCCCTGTTGGAGTGGGCGTGGCCTTGTTGGAGGAAGTCTGTCACTGTGGGGGCAAACTTTGAGGTCTCAGGTACTTAAGGCCAGGCTAGCGGCACGAAGCTTTTCTCCTGCTACCAGCGGATCAAGATGTAGAACTCTCATCTCCCTCAGCACCATGTCTGCCTGCATGCTGCCATGTTTCCTCCATGGATAATGGACTAAGCCTCTGAAACTGTAAGCCAGCCCCAACAAAATGTTTGCCTTTATCAAAGTTTCTGTGGTTGGGCTGGAGAGATGGCTCAGAGGTTAAGATCACTGGTTGCTCTTCCAGAGGTCCTGAGTTCAATTCCCAGCAACCACATGGTGCCTCACAACCATCTATAATGAGATCTGGTGCCCCTTCTGGTGTGCAGGTGTACATGCAGGCAAAACATTGTATACATAATAAATAAATATTAAAAAAAAAAGTTCCTGTGGTCATGGTGTCTCTTCACAGCAAATGAAACCCTAACTAAGATAACCATCAGTGACCAGCCATCCCTGACCAACCTGCTAACCATGGAAGATGCATTCATATGCCAGGGAAGCTCAGCTAGTCAGATCTGCAAGTCTGCTGGCCAATCCCGAGACACGGATGAAATAATAAGCCTCGATGGTTTTAAGCCACTGAGTTTAGAGTGGCTTATTACACAGCAGTGAGCAGCTGATTCAGGAAGCATGATAATTCTTGTTTTCTGATATTGAGGCAACCAGTACCCAGACACACGTGAGAGAGGAAAACGTCTGCAAGTTTTATTTGTAGAGTCTGGTTAAGTTTGAACCCCAAAAGCTGCAAAGAGTGGTTTAGAGAGCATATCGATGCCATGGGGGCTGGTGGATGGAAACAAATCCCTCTGCCAGACCCGAAGGCTGGACGTGGCTAGGGCAGGCAGTGGCAAGGCAGTAACCAGTTGAGCTGAAGCTTGGGTGGCAGGGCTTACTCAAGCCTGTCTCCTGCCCGTCTCAGGCCCTGGGGTCGTGGACACGGCCCATGAAGACTGGGAACTTGTGTTGCTGGTCCCAGAGCAGGAAGAGGAAAGGTTGCTGCACCTCAAAGATGACCAAGTTTCTGGCCACGGAGATGGAGGAGGCTGCGGCTGCCTCCACTCCTGTCTCTGTCAGCTCCACCAGCGTCTGGTGCTTCATTGAAGACACCTGGAGATCTGGGTCGTCAGTCAGCCCACACAGGTTGAGGTCGTAAGAGAAGTCAAAGAATTCTGGGTGGGGGGAAACAAGATAACAAGACCAGAGATCAGCAGGGAAACTCTTGGTGGGTGGCGACTCTGGCTCGGACATTTCCTGGGTGAGCTTCAAATTCCCACAGTCTCTTCCTCCTCAGATTCTTATGGCTTCTGGGCCTGTCAGTGGAAACCCCTGTCAGTGGGCCCAACCACCACTCTCAAGAGGTAAGAGGCCTCACACTCTGCCCACCACCAACTCTGTCCTGAAAAAAATGACGTCATTACTTCCTTGTCTCCAAAGACTTTGGAAAATAGAGATAGGCAATATGCTATAAAATGAGATCCTGTGAGGGCATAATGCTGTGAAGTGTTAAGAAATGCATACTGCTCTCTGCTCTAAATCCCTGACAAAGAGCCCCCAAAGCCCTAGCGGTTCCTTAGCAACAAAGGTGCTGGAAGCAGGTTTTGTTTTAATATTTGTTTTTCTGGGCTGGAGAAATGGCTCAGCGGTTGGGAGCACTGACCATTCTTCCAGAGGACCTGGGTTCAATTCTCAGCACCCACATGGCAGCTCACAACTGTCTGTAACTCCAAAATCTGACACCCGTAGACATACAATGCACATAAAATAAAAATAAATAATTAAAAGAATATTTGTTTTTCTTTTCTTACCTCCCCCCCAACCGCCCTTCTTTCTTTTTTTTTTTTTTAAGTGCTTGATTTATTTATTTTATTTATTGCATATGAGTGCTTTATCTGCAGAAGAGGGTATCAGATTACATTGTAGAGATGGTTGTGAGCCACCATGTGGTTGCTGGGAACTGAACTCAGGACCTCTGGAAGAGCAGACGGCGCTCTTAACCACTGAGCCATCTCTCCAGCCCCCTCTTCTTTCTTTTGAGAGAGGGTTCCTCTGGGTAGCCAGGCTGTCCTAGAACTCTCACTATCGACCATGCTGGCCTCACACTCACAGAGATCTGCCTTATGAATGCTGGGTTTAAAGGTGTGCGCCATGACTAATGACTTAATAATTGGGTTTTGTTTGTTCGTTTGGTCCCTGTTCCTAAAGCCTTTGCAGTTCTCCAGCAGGAGGAGTACTAGGTGCATCTTTTAGTCTATTACATGGAGAGATGGACAGATGAATGGGAATGGGGTGCATGATGTGAAATCCACAAAGAATCAATAAAAAGTATTTAAAAAAAAATAAATCTCCCAATCATGAGCAAAAAGAACATGGCGCTCCTAAAGTCTCCTGAGAACTCGGAGCCCCTGCACTGTCATATCTCGATGGATTTGGGCTTATCCTGTGAGGTGGTTGATTAGTGAATGTGCCTGGGGAAGTGGATGTCCACAGCCCATCTGGACCACCTGTTCCAGTGAGCCACGGTAGAAACATCCCAGAGATCTGGAGACTGGACTACTGTCCTACTTTGACTACGACTCGTTCGAAGGGAAGCCAGGCAAACTTTGGGTAAGTCACAAAGTTTCTTAGTTTCAGCTTTCTCGGTGGCCTCACGGGATAAAACCCCCTGACCCTTTAGCTCACGCAGTTGAGGGGTGAATGCATGTTAAGGATGAAAAGAAAGAACTTTAGAGTGACAGCCACATTTTAGCAGCACCTCTCCCTCATCTCCTCGGGACCCGGGAGTGACCTCAGTTGGCCCCTGGCTCACCCAGTTTCTCCATGACGGACAACATGTCTTGGTCGCTCTTTACTTTGATGCGAGGCATCATCAGGTATGTGGACTGGGACTTGGACAGTTCCAGCTTCTTCATGACGGCCTTGAAGACGGTGGGGCTGAGTGCCTCTTCCATGTCCTCAAGTGGGTACTTTGAGCTCTGGGGCACCATGATGACAAAGCTCAGGTTGTGAGAGAGCTGCAGCTGTCCCACCTAGAGAGGATGAGACACATCGTATTAGCTCTTCCGAGCCAAGCCCTTTCCTTCCTCCCCCTGTCTCCTGTGCCCCAAGACTGTCTCTTAGTGTATACTGTTCCAGCAAGCAGCTGCTTATCGAAGGACCTGACTGCCATGCTGTGCCATGAAATGGGGAAGCCAGTCGGTCTGACTGAAATGCACTGGTCCTGGTGAGAACCCAAGGAGTGAGCCCAAGTTTTGGATTATACCCTGCCTAGTCACGGAATAAAAGAGAAAGAGTTTAGCTTCTTCACTTTTTTCTTTTTTGGTTTTTCAAGACAGAGTTTCTCTGTGTCGCCTTGGCTGTCTGGGACTCGCTTTGTAGATCAAGCTGGCCTCTAGCTCACAGAGATCCGCCTGCCTCTGCCTCCCGAGTGCTGAGATTAAAGGCGTGCACCACCACTTGGCAAGATGTAATTTATTTAAGCCCTGTTTCTTATATACTTCAAATTATCTTTAGATTACTTCCAATACCAAATACAAAACTGTCTTGTAAATAGTTGTGCCGGGCGTGGTGGCACTCGCCTTTAATCCCAGCACTCAGGAGGCAAAGGCAGGCGGATCACTGTGAGTTTGAGGCCAGCCTGGTCTACAAAGCGAGTCCAGGAGAAAAAGTTGCATACTCTATTGTTTAGGGAATAGTGACAAGAAAAAAGTGTGTGCATGTTCAGTATAATTTTTTTTTCCTTAAATGTCTTCTGTTGACTGTTCTTTTAATCCATGGGTACACCACCCATGGATATGAGATCCTAGCTTTAAAAAACCCTCCGCGTGAGACACAGAGATAAACACAGCCAAGTGGAAGGGTCCCTGGAGATCTCCCAAGGTGGAAACAAGGGCGGCTATGCCAGGAAGGTATGTTTTCCTTGTGCTCATAGCTAAGGCATTGCTCCCTGACCTGAAGAGCTGTGCCTTACAGGTCCAGCAAGGCAGGAATGCTTAGGCATGAACATATTTACTAACTGGAATCTCTTGGGTTTCCCCTCTTCCTCCTCCTCCTCTTCCTTCTCCTCCTCCTTTTTCTTAAGACAGTATCTCTTTATTCTACAGCTCTGGCTGACCTGGAACTCCTATGTAGACCAGGCTGGCCTCGAACTCACAGCCTCTGCCTCCTGAGTGTCAGTTTGGGCTCCACATTCTGCCTTTTCTCTCTCCCTACCCCCCAGAATTATATTGTCCAATCTCTGCTAAAGAACCTCATTCAGCTAGGCGTGGTGGCACACATCTTTAATCCCAGCATTTGGAGGCAGAGGCAGAGGCCATCCTGGTCTACAGAGTGACTCCTAGGACAGCCATGCTGGCTACACAGAGAAAACCTGTCTCAAAGAAACAAACAAACAAACAACAAAAAAGTAACTCAATACCTAGGTATACATATAGTTAATACATATCTATATATACACATATATCTACAAGTGTACTTATGCATATGCATAGTGTACAACAAATGTACACACACAGAGGACTTGCCAAACTACCAGAAGTGGTGGCTGCTGAGAGAGAGAGAGAGAGAGAGAGAGAGAGAGAGAGAGAGAGAGAGAGAGAGAGAGAGAGATGGATGCATAGAATTAAAACACGACTCACTTTTTTTGTTTGTTTGTTTTTGGTTTTGCTATTTGATGCAGTAGAGATGAATAAAGAAGCCTTAGAATCGTGTCTAGACTCATGTCTTCCAGCCTAGAATTCCCTGCCTCGGTCAAAATGAGGAAGAGGAGGAGGAGGAGTGAGGGTGGGACTAACAGACAGAAGGTGTAGAAATGGGGACTTTCCAAGCAGCGCCGGTCAAGGATGAGGAGAAAGGACACGGGGATGCTCAGATACGTCTGCTGCAGAAGCATCATGAGGCAAGAACTCACCTTGGCCTTCAGAGTCTGGTCACTGAAATGAACCATAGGGTACTTTTTGCTGCTCATCATGGGCACTTTAATCATCGAGTTCTTGTAGAGGAAAGAAGCCATCGTTTTCTTTTGCTCAAATGCTTTCTTCCACTTGGCTAAGGGAAGAAAGGGTGGCTGTAATGCAGGCAGGGACAAAATGGTGTTAAAGGTCCTGCTAGGGAAGGGCAGGACAGTCAGCTACGTGGGGATGTGGCAGGAACTCTGAGCCTGGTGGCATGTGAAGAAGACGGGGTGGGAGGCAGAACCGCAGCAGGCACACTACTTGCCTGATGTTTTCCTTACCACTCAAGTAGACGGCATTCAGAAGGACCAGGCGGGTGTCAGAGGGCAGGCTGTGCAGCAGCTCCCTGATCTTGTGGTTGGTCTTCTCAGCCACCCAGGTGTTGATGAGTTCTAAGTTAGCATCGCGGTCTGGGCCCAGGACTCTGGGGCTGCTTCCGTACAGCCTCTGAGAGGCATTCGCATAGGCCTCTCTTATGGCCAGGTCTGAGGGGCAGGACAAGAGAGCAAAGCATGAGTCTGCTGAGCAATCCCACCCCCTTTCAAAGAGCAAGTTTGAGAGCCAGCACACTTCCCAAAGGTTTTTTGTTTTTGTTTTTGTTTTGTTTTGTTTGTTTTTCCTTGAGCTACACTAGGTAGCTCTGGCTGGCCTAGAACTCATCTAGACCAGACTGGCCTGGAACTCACGGAGATCTGCCTGCCTCTGCCTACTGAGTGCAAGGATTAAAGACCATCACATTTATCCGGGATTCCATGGTTCTTCTTGCCCACTCCAATGCCGGCACAGGGACCAGCCCACTCCTCTGGAAATGCAAATCAGGATCAAGAAAATCAAATCTTGAACTAAGAGCAGCCAAACTCCTGGGCGCCCCTGCCGCTCCTGCTTGCTGCTGACTAGTCCTTGGCTAGACAGCCTCAGGGACAGCTGCGCTTGACTTTCCCCTCTGTTCTTTAGCAGGAGTAGGCCTGCTCCCAGGCCTCAGTGGAAGCTCATGACAAGACTTCCTGACTTTGGCTCTCATAGCCCAAGTCCACTGGAGGGAATGTGAGTGGGTGCTTTAAAAAGTAGACTGTTTTATTGGACTGAACAGATGAACGTATTTGATCAAAGAAGATCAGAACCCTAGGCTTTGCTAGTGCTGCCTGGGGCCTAAACCCCAGAACCTTAGCAAAACTCTAAACGTGAGTGCAGGGGATGCTGGTAGCCCTAAAATATTGAATGCAGTGCCCATTAACTGAGCAGGACAAAGCACACCACTGGTTATCAGTAAGTAAGTAATGTAGTATTTATTAAATCCTCTGAGCCATATATTTTTCTAAGATCATAAAAAAAAAAAAAAAAAAAAGTCAGGTGTGGTGGAGCATGCCATTAATGCCAAAACTTGGGAGGCAGAGGCACCAGGACCTCTGTGAAGTTAAGGCCAGCAGTTTACATAGGGAGTAAAGGCTGGCTGGGACTACATAGAGATCCTGTCAGAGAGAGAGAGAAAGGAGGGGCACTGAGATTTTTAGGCAGTCTCCTTTCCTTTTTTCTTTAATTTTTTCCTTCTATGTATTTTCTTTTTTTCTTTTTTTTCTTTTTTTTTGGTTTTTCGAGACAGGGTTTCTCTGTGTAGCCTTGGCCATCCTGGACTCATTTTGTAGACCAGGCTGGCCTCGAACTCACACCGATCCGTCTGCCTCTGCCTCCCGAGTGCTGGGATTAAAGGTGTGTGCCACCACGCCCGGCTTCCTTCTATGTATTTTCTAAGTTTTCTACAACAAATATGGCTTATAAAAGTAAAAGTAAAGTAAAAAATAAAAAAGCCAAGCATGATAGCATGTGTCTATAATCTCAGCAAGCTGGACTAGAGGATTGCCAAAAAGTGAGGCTATGCTTTTAAGCCCAGGCCAATCTCTGAATACGAGGCTAGCCTGGTCTACATAGTGAGTTCCAGAACAGTCAGGCCTACAAAGTGAGACCCTGTCTCAAAAAAACAACACCCTCAAAACAAACAAACAACAAAAACAAAAACCCCCAAACAAACAACAACAACAAAAACCCAAAGGAAAAAGAAATAGAGGCGACATAGAAAGGCTATCTCAGTAAGTAAGTAAACAGAGGAAGAGGGCTGGAAGTGTAGCTCAGTGGTAGCACTTGGGTAGCATGCACAGAGCCCTTGGGTTTAATCCCAAACACCACAGAGGAGAAAGGAAAGATAGGAGAAAATAGTTTCTTATAAAAAGAAGAAAGGAGGGTGGGGAGAGAGAAAGAGAGGGAAAGTAGGAGCAGGAATTACATCAGGCATAGTGAGTCAGGAGGCAGAGGCTGGAGAAGCAGTGTTTGAAGCCAGCCTTGGCAACATAGCAAGACCCTGCTTCAAAAAACCCAACAACGACCAGACAAACAAACAAAAAAAAAAACCCAAGGGAGGGATTAGACTCAATGTGTGGTTTTAAACCTCTGAAAGCAACTGAGCTGTGTTTTCAAAGTCATAAATAGGCTCTGGTGAGGCAGAGGCAAGCACTGAGCCCCACTGGTCCACCTCCCTCACATAGGGAAGGTGCCCCCAATCCCCACCAGCTAGTCTGAAACCCAACCCTGCTCCACTGGTCTACCTCCCTCACATAGGGAAGGTCCCCCCCACCCCCACCAGCCAGTCTGAAACCCAACCTCCACCAACTGCTGAGCACCTCTCTGGAAATGGCCAGCTCTGTGGAACCAAGTTTAAAAACAACTGCAATTGATTATCTGTGAAATTTATTCTTGTTATTTACTGCTTGCTGGTATTATCTACCTAACATAAACAAGTAAACTATAACAAATTCGTACAACACAAAAGTACAAATGATGAGTCTTAAGACTCCCTTGACTTAAACTGAGCACCTTTGCTCAGTTTATGCTTCTAACTTTTAACCTCTATACCTGCTGTTAACAGATACATAGGCCTTCCTTATTCTAAAGAATGGACAAAGCCAGGCGTGGTGGCACCCTTCTTTAAAACCAGCACTCGAGAGGCAGAGGCAGGTAGATCGCTGTGAGTTCAAGGACAGCCTGGTCTACAAAGCGAGTACAGGACAGCCAAGGCTACACAGAGAGACCCTGTGTGGAAAAACAAATGAACAAACCAAACCAACCAAACAAACAATAAAAATGGACAAATGCAAATGATTTGCCCAGGTCTCACAGGAATGGCTGTCTAGCTCCTGGAGGCAGGCAAAACTCCCGCTGAGGCCCCTGTTTACCCTGACTCATTCCCAGTACAGACCCTTCCATCCTCTTTCCCATGCTTTGTTTTCCAGAATCTTCCACAGCTTACTGTCTGCCCTGAACACTCACCTGGGCTGTGGAAGATCTGAGACACAGAGGTGACGCCTTTGGATGAGAAGGCCTTCAGGGCCTGGTGGACACAGGCAAAATCCTTGGGGTAGGACAGGATACTCTCCAAGTTGCTCTTGGTGCTCTCTCCAGCCCCTACAACAGAGGTCAGAGAGTGGGAAGGGTTCTTGGGGGAGGAATGGGAGACTCGCTATTTGGGGCTTAGAACTGCCTAGAATGAAGGGTGTTTCCTGCTATGTTGAGGGGTCTCAGAACATCAGAACTGTATTCTGGGGACAGTTTGTCAGGAAGAAGGTGGTGGCAGTCCTGAGTTTCCTGCACCTCTTTCTAACCACGGTTCCACATTAACTCTGATTTAGATGGTTTGACTCACAAAGGGTCACCCTATAAGCAGAGGCATTCGATCACATTATAAACGAGGATGCGTGTTATTCATTGTTAAGCACTTAGTGTCTTCTCTGCCATAACAGCTAAAATCTGTCGAGAGCATTTCTCCTGGTCCAGGCATCCTAACTCCGTTCCAATTTCATCTTATTACGTTGTCACCACACCTTTTACATAGGACACTCACTTTCTTACGTAGAGCAAAGCCTTGATATTTCAGAGGTTGTGATATTAATGTATTTAAGTATAAGAGCTAATCAGTGAAAGATGAATGCAGGATTGAACTAAAACTAACCAACTGAAACCAACTGACTAGAAAGGACCTCCCAGGAGACTTTGAGGATGTCCGAGGACACTCTGACTGTCATACATGGAGAAGTGGATGCTACTAGATATGGTGGGAAGTTAGGATTTTGGAGTGTCAGGAGAAGGGATCTTGTATGTGCAGTCTCTAAAGCCTTTCTGGAATTTTCCCTGTTGGAGTATGGGGCATGAGGAGTGTCACCCCCTCCCCCACCTCTCTCTCTCTGCCTTTCTTTCTCCACTGCCTGTAGTAATTTGTTATTACCTTTTCCAGATGAATCACTCTTATGAAGGCAGAAGGTTTTTTGTTTTTGTTTTTTAATATTTATTTTATGTGAGTGCTCTATCTGCATGTACATCTGCAGGCCAGAAGAGGGCATCATATCACATTATAGATGGTTGTGAGCCACCATGTGGTTGCTGGGAATTGAACTCAGGACCTCTGGAAGAGCAGTCAGTGCTCTTAATCTCTGAGCCATCTCTCCAGCCCAGCAGAAGATTTTTTGTTTGTTTGTTTGCTTTTTGTTTTTTCCAGACAGGGTTTCTCTGTGTGGTCTTGGCTGCTTGCTTTGTAGAGCAGGCTGGCCTCAAACTCAAAGAGATTCACCTGCCTCTGCCTTCCGAGTGCTTGGATTAAAGGTGTGTTTTAAAAAAGTAGATATCACCATCTCTACTTAAGAGCTGAGAACTCACACTCAACAGGGGTCATGTGAACTGCCTGTGGCAGAGCTAGAAAGTGTGCTACCATGACTGTATCTTAGATCTATCTCTGGTGATGTCATTTCCCCTATCACCTCCCCTGCCTTGAACCATGACTTGAAACTGGGACCTTATTTTATATGTTGTTAAAGAGTCCATAGTGGTTTATGAGCAGCAGTACCAGCTGGAGAGATGGCTCAGCCGTTAAAGGCTAGGCTCACAACCAAAAATATAAGAAACAGCACCTAATTAAATCACTGTTAAACGAAGCAATGTCCTGTCAGGTAGCCCATCTTACAGCTACTTTCCAGAGACAAAGCTTTGCAGAAGGGTCCCGCTCACAGTCTGGACGGAAGCGAGTCTTACCAAGAAGGACCTGTGTGAGGAGGCTGGCGATGCTGAGCGGGGAGAAGGCCATGTTGGTCTCAGGCTTCTTGTTAGCTGAGAAGGCATGGTAGAGCTTCACCGAGAAGTCTGTCAGAGCCTCTGCCAGCGTAGCCTCTGAAGAGTCTCTGTCTTCACCAGAGCAATGAGCAAGTGGCTCTGGGCAGGAGGGTTCAGTAGGAGCCTGGGTGGGAGGGTCTGTGGTTGCAGAGGGCTGGCTGGAAGTATCCGTAAGGGGCTGGCTGGAGGAATTCACAGGGGCCTGGCTAGGAGAATCCGTGAGTAGCTGTGTAGCTGGTTGGGTGAGCAGGATGTAGGACTTGTTGGCAGCTGTATCCATAGAGTCGTTTGTTATTTTGGTGGATGTATTGGTTGTTGGCCAGGTAGAAGACTGTGCTGTACGCTCAGTGGGACCCCAGGAGCCATCTCTTTCAGCGAAGGCATCCCAGCTTTCCTCTTCAGTGACCAATGGCTCCTGCATGCTGTGGCTGGTAACTTCTGAATCGGAGACGGCTCCATCCTGTGGTTCAGGAAACAGTGTTTTCATTTCTTGATGGGTATAGCCCCCTCAAGCGCTCCAGGTACGAGAGAAGACCGGCAACACAGTGTAGCAGTTGTTTCTGGCACAGCCTGGCAGGTCAAGGGCCTGCCTTGGGCCACCCCTCCCCACAACTATTCCTTCAGAAATAGACAAAATGCTAAGGAAAAAAAAAATATCAGTAGGGGTCATGAAGCAATTCTGATTTGGTTTATCAGTTACCTGTGTTCAGTGATGCCATTCAAGACGCCATTTTCCTCTAAATATCTACTTGTTTTGACTCACTTGCCAGGTTAGTGCCTCTGCGGGTCTTATTTTAGGACTATGGGTTTTCAAACAGTGGATGTGGCACACCAGTGGTATAGAAAACAATTAGTATATTCCAAAGGACAGGAAGAAACGGTGGGCTAAGCACAGTGGCACAATCTGTAAGCCCAGTCATCTGGGCTTTGGGAAGTGGGCGCAGGAGGATCTTCTTACGTGGGTAGTGTATTCAGAACGGGGAGGAGAGTACGTAAATTCCAGATCCCCTCGCTTAACTGGACATCCCGTGCTGTGCTGACTCCCTAAGGTTATCTGGGATGCCAACTCCCAGCATAACTCGCTGCTCATCCACTGGAAACAAGCGCTCACTCTTTTCAGTGAGTTTACTTTTTAATCCCTGTCCTCCCAGGCCACTGGAAACCACAATACTCTTAACCTTGGTGAGAGTCCAGATCTGTCTGCTCGCCTTCCTCCTCGCACCCTGTTTTTCCACAGTCCCCAGCCTGGAAGAGTCTGTCACAGCAGAATTGGAGGGGGGGGGGCGGAGTCTGTTTCCCACGACTTCGGACTTGTTCTTTATCTTGCTTTCTTTGGTATGTCCAAGCGCGGCTGGTGGGCTGGGTGGCGTCTATGTATTCTCCCTTTTATATATCAGGTTAAGGAAACTTGGAGATGCGTAGGCCCAAGACCATTCAGCTAATGCACCTTCCAATATAGTCCCAGTCCCTCCTCCAACGCTAGGGCAAGGCACGAACTTAAGACTCCCAGGAGGAGCTTCCTTCCTTCGCCAGGGCCTGAAGGGTTAATTCACCCCACCACCCCCCGCACAGAGAGACCACTTACCCTAGCCAGCAGCAGCAGCAGCAGGAGGGTCAGTGGGGTCAGCCTGGAGGCCATCTGGGTAGCAATGTCAGCTGCGTCCTACGAAGCCAGTTAGCCTCAGAGCCAGCCCCGAGCCTAGGAGCTCAAGGCGGTGGGGGGGTCCACCCTATCCCTGGGCCCGCCCCCATTCCCCTTTCAGGCCTGGACCCTTTTTTGCTGTGTTTTCAGCCTCCTCCCTCTGGGGGCAACCTTCTCCCTGGCTCCGCCCTCTGTTTTGTTTTCCCCAAACCGCTTCCCTTTCCCGGCACCGGCTGGCTGGTCTCTCCCTTCACACCCAGGTCTCGGCCCATCTGTTCAATCTCCCCGGTCCCGTTTAACTAAACAATAAGCCAGAGACAGCAAGAGAGGAGGGCTAGGGCGGGCTGGGCAGCACGGCTTTGAGAGAGAGAAGGAGGCAGGAGGCTCAAGTGGAAGCAAGCCTGTGGAAACTGCGGAGATAACACACAGGGGGCTGGAAAGTAGGGGAGGAGGCTAGAGACCTCCCTGCCAAGCCCTCTTAACATTGCGTCCCTCCCGAAAGTCCCTATCACCAAACCTGGTCCAAGTTCTTGGTCAACTAGGCAGCTTCAGGGAAGACTGAGTGGACAGTTGCAGAGGGTCATTGAGGGTGGGGTGGGTTCAGGGGGGTGGGGGCAGTTTAAGCTATTGGCTCGTTCAGGACACTGCCCAGTTAAAAATTAAGGATGATTGATTGCTAGTGTGAGTTCCTGTAAATCAGGACGGGAAGGACCCGGGACAGATGGGGCTGCATTTGGCACTGTGGGCCAGCCTAGGAGTTTAGCCTGGAGCCTGGGGCAGGATGCTGTGCGATGGAGTGGGGGAGCTTGAGGCAGGCTCTCAGCAATGCACAGCCAACCAACCTTTCCTCCTGCGCTTCATGCATCAAGATAAAAGCAGAAGGAACACACACACACACACACACACACACACACACACACACACACACACACACACAAAGTGCCCAGCACTTTGCAAGGTGTGAGGGTCTTTTTGTTTTGTTTTGTTTTGGATTAATGGGTAAAGTAACCCTTTGAAAATAGGCCATTTGAGAGGTAAGAAACCAAGCCTTAGGAGCTGTTGAATGTTTGGCCTTCCATGGCCCTCATTTGGAGACAGGCCAGGCTTGGGTCTGAGTCTTCTAAGTCCTAACGGGATCTTCTCCAGCCCTCCACATAATCAGTGGGTCCCAGTTTGAGAACAGGGAGTCTGAGGCTCCTAGCTGAGCCCAGGTTCCAACCCCTACTAGCAAAACAAAACATAACAACCACAAAACTTAACAACCAATAACCCCAAACCAGCTAAACAAAAAAACAAATCCTGAGGCGTTTGTGTCTGTGGTTGAACTGTCACAATGGGCCTGTTATGGGAGACCCCAGCAAGGAGGAGCCCAGTTAGATTTGCATTTTAAGTCAATCCCATGCAACCTTGGATTACACTTTTGATAAAAAACCTTTTGCCGTTGTTTTGTGTCTAAAACTCAAATTTGACTGAGCAGTCTGCATTTTCTTTTTCGTATCTGATAAGCCCTATGTCTTCTGCAAGACAAGGCTGGGTTTTTCTGGTGCCAGGTGCCAGGTGCGGGATCTTAGCAAAGGCTCTGAGTATTTCCGGGCTCTGTGCTCATTTTGAGTAACCACTCGGGGAGCTGCTAAACTACAGCAAGGCTCTGTAGTATTAGAGCTGTGCTTCGATTAGTCGCAGGTAAATTGCTCTTTATACCCCAGGCCCGGAGTGATGGCCCTGGGGCACAGTGAGCTGTGCCTTCTGGGAAATGGGTGAACTCCACTAAAAGCTAGGACGGTCATTGTGTTCTTTCGTTTCTCCTCTCATTAAATCTCACAACACTCAGGCAGCAAGTACTAATATTAACATCATCTTAAGTGAGTTTTTTTTAATTAATTAATTTATTTATTTGCATGAGCACCCTATCTGCATGTGCACCTGCCTGCCCAAAGAGGGCGCCAGATCCTATTATAGATGCTTGTGAGCCCCCATGTGGTTGCTGGGAATTGAACTCAGGACCTCTGGAAGAGCAGACAGACAGTGCTCTTAACTGCTGAGCCGTCTCTCTAGCACCAAATGAGGTATTTTATTTTAATTTATTTTAATGAGGCTCAGGGGCTGGTGAAATGGCTCAGCAGTTAAGAGCACTTGATTGCTCTTACAGAGGATCTGGGTTCCACTCCCAATACCTACTTGGTTGCTTACGATCATCTACAACACCAGTTCTAAGGATCCAATGCCTTCTTCTGACCTCTGCAGGTACCATGCATACATGTAGGGCACATATGTACACACAGGCAAAGCACTTCTACAAATAAAATAAAATGAATGAATGAATGAATGATTTAAGGATGAAGCTTAGGGGCTGGAGACATGGCTCAGAGGTTAAGAGCGTTGACTTCCCTTCCAGAGTCCTGAGTTCAATTCCCAGCAACCACATGGTGGCCCACAACCCTCTGTAATGTGATCTGATATCCTCTTCTGGCAAGTAGATGTATATGCAGGCAGAGCACTGTATACATACATACATACATACATACATACATACATACATACACTTTTTTAAAAAATGAGGATTAGAGTAATTATTAGATCCACCCAAAATAACATTGTATGGTTTGAATCTGAAATGTCACCCACAGATGAATCTATACCGAACATTTTGTTTTCACCAATAGCTGGTGGCACTCACTACCTTCAAAAGCCGCAGAATTTCTTGGAGGCAGAAACCCGTTGATGGTAGTAGGTGCCTATAGGCAGTTATTTATTTATTTATGGTTTTTTGAGACAGGGTTTCTCTGTGTAGCCTTGGCTGTCCTGGACTCACTTTGTAGACCAGGCTGGCCTCTAACTCACAGTGATCTGTCTGCCTCTGCCTCCTGAGTGCTGGGATTAAAGGCGTGGGCCACCACTGCCCGGCCCAGCTCCTGCCATAAGTAGAGCTACTTGCCATGCCCTCTCCACTGTGATAGAAGGAAACTCTTTGATATTATGAACCAAACTAAACATGTTAACCATGAAGTTGACTGTATCAAATACTTTGGTCACAGAGACATGAAAGTAACTAATATAGATCATTGGTTACCAGAGTAGGCTAGTTTCTGTGACCAAATCTAGCCATGTATACCTTTGGGACTAGTTTGTGGGGAGACTACGTGAGAGTTTGGCAATGCAGGCTAGGGGAATGCTACAGTATTGTAAACTCTACTTAATGGGCTGTTACGGGTGGACATGGGAAAACTTAATGCCTACCAAGTAAACAGGAAAGAAAAGCTCATGACGTTTCCAATAGCGATAAGGGTTCTACTGAGAAACGGGCTACATTCAATCTGGCAAAGAATTTGGCTACGTTCTGTTTGTATGGTGAAATTTTGAGTGAGACTGGATGGAAAAGTAATAAACTTGAGAGAAAGAGCGTGAGAGAAAGAGGGAGCCTGGGAAGTGATATTAACGCCCAAGGAAACACGGGGCTAGGGAAGCACTGTTGATATCCAAGGAAGTGCAGAACCTTTTGAGCTATCACTGGATGATCTCGATAACACAAACGGCCTATCTGAAGTCCACAAAATCCCTGAAGAAACAGACTTAAAATAGATCCAAGCTCACAGCTACAACCAGAGATGGAAACTGACCGCCCCCCTCAGAGATGGGATTACACACTTCCCTGAGCAAATGGCCAACAAAAAAGAACAAAGAAAGTTAAGCTGAGTGGTCTTGGCGCCTTTCCTCTCTGTAGCCCTTTGGACTTTAGACACCCCCCCCTCCACCCGCCCTTATGTCAACTATCAAAAGTTCCTCAGGTCAACTCAGGGTTGCTTCCTGAGACCTTTGATTTGGGGATCCATTGAGGTCCAGCCCGGGGGCTGAATTAAAGATTTCTCTTGTATTTACAGCGGTTTCAAGTCTTTCTGGTTCTTTTTTGGGGGGATCAATCTGGGTGTAGCAGACTAATTCATTTGGTAGAAGAACTTTTAAGACAGGCTATTGGCATGCTTAATTATGGCAGGTTTTTGTCAGGTTTGCAGCGAGAATCAGGAGGAAAAAGACTTGCAGAAAAGTGTGAGTCCAGTGGCTGGGGAGGAGATGGATTGTTTAAGGTTGCAGACAAAGTGTCTCCCCAGCTTGTGGTATGCAAGAACTCAGCTGAGACCCCAAGGGAGCCTGGATCCTACTGGACCTAGCAGTGGGATCTGATGTCATCTGCATAGTGTTGGTTTTGTAGATACACAGAATGAGAATTTTGTGATCATGGAAGCTTGCACCCACATGTTTAAGGAAATTTTGGGCTGGGCATGGTAGCACACGCCTGTAATCCTAGCCCTCAGAGAGGCAGAGACAGGCAGATCTCTGTGAATTCGAGGCCAGTGTAGTCTACAGAGTGAGTCCAGGACAGCCAAGGCTACACAGCGAAACCCTGTCTCCAAAAACAAACAAACAAATAAACAAAACAAAACACGCAAGCAGGAAATCCAGGGAGGCCAGATATATGTAGCAAGCTTGGAGCCCTGCAATGGATCCCTGAGAGGGCAGTACATGAAGCTGTGAAGGTAAAGAGTTCATTCATTCATCTAAGGATATTTTATTCCTTCAAACTTACCACTACGATGTCATATATGTGCTCTGTAAAATTTTTAAACAAATCAGACATTTACAAAATTGAGTCATTGTAGACACAACTGTTTCTTAGTCACTCCAGGACCTCTCTATAAAAGTGTATTATCACACACATAATTATTGCTCGCTTGCTTCCTTCCTCTCCTCCTTTCTTCACCTCTCCCTCCTTGCCCCCTTCTCTCCTTGCTCCCCCTCTCTCCCTCTCCCTGCCCCCTCCTCTCTCTCCCTCTCCCTGCCCCCCTTCTCTCCCTACCCCCCCCTTCTCTCTCGTCTCATACAGCCCTGGACTCAAACCTGGCCTGTGAGATGTCCTGGAGCTTCTGACCCTCTAGTCTCAAGTGCTGGGATCCTAGTAGGTTTTGTGTCCGTGCCCAGTTTATATGGTGCTAGGTACTACGCCCAGGCCCCTCTGCACGCTGACCAGGCACTCTGCCAATGGAAGTGGTCCTCCAGCCCCCATAATGAATTTATTTCTTACTTAATAAGGTCATGTGAGAATTTGCTAAGTCATTATAGGTTGTCCCAGTTCATGGTTTCTAATAGATGTACAGCATTCCATTTTACGGATGTATCACAAACAATTACTCTGATCTCAGTAATGAAATTTGAGTTGATTTACAGACTAGCCCTAGCTGCCTGCTCATTCCAGAAGGTTCTCTTGCTAAGGTTTACCCTTCTTGTCCAGCCAGAAGCTTGCCTGCTGTGTTTGCTGCCTTTCTGGGTCTAACCTTCATCCTCAACTGTTGGTAGCATCTCTTCAAGAGGTCTAAGCTTGTCTTGTTCACCCAGTTGTAAGTTTGGACTCCGTGTTACTTACTTTTCTGTTACTGTGATAAAATATAATAAAGCATAAAGTTAATTCAACTTATAGATGTATAACCCCATGCCTGGCTCATGAACTTATTTATGGAACCAAGTATGTTTGTGGAATCACTTAGATTTTTAGTTTTTGGTTTGGTTTGATTTGAATTTTTGAGATAGGGTTTCTCTATAGCCCTGGCTGTCCTGGAACTGTCTCTGTAGACTAGGCTGGCCTTGAACTCAGAGGTCTGCCTGCCTCTTCTTCCTGAGGGCTGGGACTAAAGACATGCGCCACCACTGCCCAGCAGACTTTCAGTTTATTTTCTGAAGAAATATATGTTGCAATGGCTGTCTAGTGTCTTCATTTTTTTCCTTTTTAAAAAAAAGATTTTTAAATGTATTTTATGTATGTGAACTCTATGTGCATGTGCACTGCCTGCCAGAGGAGGACATCAGATCCTAGTTTAGATGGTGTGAGCCACCGTATAGTTGCTGGGAATTGAACTCAGGACCTCTGGAAGAGCAGCAGTCCCTACTCTTAATCTCTGAACCATCTCTCCAGCCCAGAGTCTTCAAATTTTCATAATTTAAAATTACTTGTGGAGTAATTTTTGGGCATAGTGGCACATACCTTTAATCCTAGCACTTGGAAGACAAGCAGGTGGATCTCTGTAAGTTCAAGGCCAGAGTCTGGTTTACAAAGAAAGTTCCAGGGCAGCCAGGTCTATCAGTACACAGAGAAAGTCTGTCATGCAAAGAAAAAAAAGAAAGAAAGAAAAAAAAGAAAGAAAAGAAAAGAAAAAAAAGCTCTTAACAAACTAAGCTATTTCTTTAGGCCGCCTTTTTAATATAAATATATCTTTCTTTCTTTCTTTCTTTCTTTCTTTCTTTCTTTCTTTCTTTCTTTTTAAGACAGGGTTTCTCTGTGTAGCCTTGGCTTCCTGGACTCCCTTTGTAGACCAGGCTGGCCTTGAACTCACAGAGATCTGTTTGCCTCTGCCTTCCATAGTGCTGGGATTACAAGAGTGTGCCACCAGGCCCGACTATATGAATATTTTTTTCATTACATTTATTTATTTGTGTGGGATGGAGAATGTGTATGAAGGTTAGAGGACAACTTGAAGGAGTCAATTCTTTTTTTGTACTGTGTGGATAAAACTCAGGTTATCAGTCTTGGCAGCAAACTCCTTTATCCATTGAGTTATCTTTAGCTGACCTCATGCCTACATTTTAAAAAATGGCTTCTGGGAATTGAAGTCAAGTCCTCATGTTTGCAAGGCAAGCATTTATCAACTGAACCATCTCTCTAGCTTGGCTGTCTTAAAAAAAAAAATCAGCTGGACATGGTGGCATGCACCTTTAATCTCAGCACTCAGAAGGCAGAGGCAGGCAGATTGATGTGAATTCAAGGCCAGCCTGGTCTATAATTGGAGTTTATGACAGCCAAGGATACACAGAGAAACCCTGTCTAGAAAGAAATAAAGAAAAAAAAAAAAAAGAAAACCCAACTATTATGGTCAGTGGCTATAGTTTATTTTCATTTTAATTTCTGCATGGTTGGTAATTCTATTTCTTCTTTTTAAATGTGAAAAAATAGGATTTGCTGTGTGTCTCAGCCTGGTCCTCATCTTCCGTGCTCAGCCAGTGTTTCTGCTTCAGCCTGCCTCAGAGCTCAGGCAACTGATGCACACCGTTGCATCTTGTTAATTCTCAGTTACTTCGGTGTCCTCAAGTGTTGTCTGGTCTAGTGTTGATGGATGTTGGGTTGCTGTCAGTTTCAAGGCATTTTGTTCAATGCTACTCTGGACATATATGTCCACAGCCTGTTTCTTTAGGGCTTATACATTGGACCATCATGGCAAGAGATGTTAAGCAGTCTCAATTTTACTGACATTTTCCAACATGTCTTTATCAATGTAGACTCTCCCAGGAGTTTACAAAAGTGTTATGATTATTATTTTTTTTTTGGCAATTTTTTTTTTTTTTTTGTTTTTTGAGACAGGGTTCCTCTGTGTGTAGCTTTGCCTGTCCTGGGTTCACTTTGTAGACCAGGCTGGCCTCAAACTCACAGAGATCTGCCTGCCTCTGCCTCCCAGGTGCTGGGATTAAATGCGTGCATCACCACCACCTGGCTGATGATTCTTTTTATTCTCTCCCCCCCCCCGCCTTACTTTTATTTATTTGTCTCAGGCTGGCCTTGAACACATGACCCTCCTGCCTCTAGCCCACCCACCCAAGTGCTGGAATATTTATAGTCTGTCACCATACCCAGCTAAATTTGTTGGCATTTTAAGGTGGTCTTGCTGTGTAGCTCAAACTAATCTCAAACTGGAGATTTTCCTGCTCCAACCTCCATTGCTGGACTTACAGATCCATGCCCGCACAGTTGGTGTTAATGATGGTGCATTTTATAGATGCATTTGGTTTATGCCAGTTTTGATATTTGCTCAAACATTCTAAAGGAGCCTTTATTTATTTATGTATTTATGTATTTATTTATTTATAGGTAGAGTCTCACTGTGTAGCCCTAGTTATCCCGGAACTTGCTATGTATACCAAGGTGCCCTCAAACTCAGAGTTCCACCTGCCTCTGCCTCACAGTGCTTGGACTAAAGACATGGACCACCATGCCTGGATTGTTTACTTACTTTTAAGATTTATTTTTATTTATGTATGTGTGTCAGTATGTGTACCCCATGTATTTCAGGTGCCTTGTGTGTGTGTGTGTGTGTGTGTGTGTGTGTGTGTGTGTGTGTGTGACATGTGTACAGATAACCACAGGTTGCAGAAAAGGATGTTAAACACACTATAGCTGGAGTTACAGGAAGTTGTAAACTGCCCCATGTGCATCCTGGGAATTGAATTCTAGTCCTCTGGAAAAAAGTAAGAGCTTTTTTTTTTTTTTTTTTAAAGATTTGTTTATTTATTATTTATACAGTAGTCTGTCTGCATGTGTTCCTGCATGCTGGAAGAGATTACCAGATGGTTATGAGCCACCATGTGGTTGCTGGGAATTGAACTCAGGGCCTTAAGAAGAGCACACAGTGCTCTTATCCACTAAGCCATCTCTCCAGCCCCGAGTTTCACATTTGAGGAAATCAAATCGCCCTCTATGATGTAGGAGGGCCTCATCATGTCAGCTGAGGAACTAATAGAACAATCCCCCTCCCCGTCTCCAGCAAAGGGGAATTTTGCCAGGAGACTGCTTTTAGAATAGCTTCCACAGTCACATGAGCCACATTCCTTAAAATAAATTTCTTTTCTATATATACACATCCTGTTGGTTTTGTTTCTCTGGAGAAACATGACTAATACAGGCCAAACACTAAGGCTCAACAGTGCGTGCTGCCCTGACAGCTGCAGACTATCAGGGGCGCTTCAGAAGGCTTATGGCAAGGTTCCTCCCTGCTCTGCTCCCTTGGATAAGGCCCTTGTCATGCACATCAGGCCCGTTCCTGCTCATCAGTGAGCAGTGGGTTTCAGTTCTCTGGCAGCCTGCAGACTCCTGTTATAGTTGCCCGAATCCCACAACCCATAGCTGTTTATTCTCTTCCTGGGAGTTCAGCTCCCCCCCCCCCCCCGGCCCCCCGGGATCCTCCATGACATGCTGACATGCGGTGTCTTTACCCACGGGGATAGCATGCGTGTGGCTAATCAACTGCCATTCCTCTTATGTGTGCAGTGTCTGGTAGTGTGTGTTAGTTAGATGACGACCCTCTATCTAGGATGAGACTCTCCCATCCCCATGGTGGACAGGAAGTGATCAGAACAAAAGCCACTGTTTCTTGGGGCTGGAAAGATGGCACCATGGTTAAGGCATTTGCTGAGTTCAGTTCTCTGCACTTACGCTAGCTGCTCATAGCCACCTGGAACTCCCGCTCCAGGAGATCCAAGGCTGCCTTCTGTCACCTGTGCTCATGTGCACACTCACACACACACACACATACACACACAGACACACACACACACACACAGACACATACACACTCACACACACACACGTTGATGCAAAAGATCACACCTGTAGTAGGCCATTATGTTTCAGGTGGTTTTTTTCCTCCCGTCCCTTAGCTCCTGGAATAATGACTCACGGGACTCATTAAATATTATATAAATACTTAGGCCATATAGCTATTCTCTTCTCTGACTAGCTTATAACTTAAAATAACCCATTATACTAATTTACATTCTGCCACATGGCTGGATACCTGAGCTCAGGCACCATGGGTCTCTCTTCCTCACATCTCACTGTGAGTTGCCTGCCTCTATCCCAGAATCCCTTTTTCCTGCCAGATGTCCCACCTATTTCCAGCCTCAGCCATAGGCCCTAGCTTTGTTTGTTCTTTGGGGTTTTTGTTTGTTTGTTTTTGTTTTTTGTTTTTGGCTTTTTGAGACAGTGTTTTTCTGTGTAGCCTTGGCTGTCCTGGACTCACTTTGTAGACCAGACTGGCCTTGAACTCACAGCGATCCACCTGCCTCTGCCTCTTGAGTGCTGTGATTAAAGGCGTGCACCACTACTGCCCAGCTCAGACACAGCTTCTTTTCAAGAATTTTCATTCACACACATAAGTAAAATAAAACATTAAAAAAAAGAAGTTACTGTTTCTTTAAATTCTCACTAACGTTTGCTAGTGTCAAAATTAGAATTCTTAGACAAGCTATTGATATCTTCTTGTGGTGCTAATTTTTATTTCCTCGTTAACAAATGAGCTAGGCAGTCACTCATGTTTGGCTTTGTTGGTTGGTTTTAGGTGCTCATTACCGTTCTCTTCCTGTTCCCCTGACCGTATAGCCAGGCACAGCCATGCCTGTCACAGTCATTTCTCACCTGGACAATGGAGCCTTCACTGGACTTTATCTTCTACTCTGTCCCTCCGTCCATCCTCTAACCCACAGTTAGAATCACTGAGTTGGCTTCCCAGGGGAGGTCATTCTATGGTAAAGCCCCTTAAAAGGCTCTTACCATATGAATGAGACAAACTAGATTCTCTTCTTCAGTCTTTGAGACTGATGTCCGAGCTAACCCCTGGGTCCCTGTCCAACTGTCTCTGCATTACTCAGCTTCTCTCTTTTTTTAAAAAATATATTCTTATTTTTTTGGTTTTTAAGATGTTTATTATTATGTACACAGTTGTCTACTCGTACACCTGCAGGTCAGAAGAGGGCATCAGGTTACATTATAGGTGGTTGTGAGCCACCATATGGTTTCTGGGAATTGAACTCAGGACCTTTGGAAGTGTAGGCAGTGCTCTTAACTTCTGAGCCATCTCTCCAGTCCCTACTCAACTTTTCTTATGTTACTACACACACACACACACACACACACACACACACACACACACACACACATTTAATTAAGGACTACTCAAGAGCCCTCTCTGTTGACCCCTTAACAATCTAACAATTACATCTTTCTGATACATCCTGCCTTCATCTGAATGAGCAACGGCAAGAACACCAGAAGTTAAGGAGAACAGAGTAGCTTGTTTGTTCTAGAAACAGTTTTTTGGTTTTTTTGTTTTTATCCTAGGCCAGTCTCAAACTTGGTAAGTAACTGAGGATAGCATTGAACTTCTGATCCTCCTGCCTCTGCGATTACAGGTGTGTGCCATCGTACTTGCTCTCTGGGGTGCTGGAGATTGAGCCAAGAGCTGTGTGTGAGGCAAGCCCTCCACCAACCAAGCTACGTGCCCACCCTGGCAGAGGGGAGTTAAAAGAAACAGACTGATCACACACTGGTTTTACCTTCTAAGTTCTGCCATGGCAAGGGCCACGGTGAGTCAGTCATGGGATGTCCACCGTGACACCGTGTCAGAACTCCTGTCTGCTTCCTGAAAAGTTCAGATTCCGTTTCTGGCCTGTGCACCTTCCTGTCACTCCCCTCTCTGCCACCTCACACCCACAGACACCTGGCACACAGCAGAAACTCAGTTAATACTTGCTGACTGGTTGAATAGGCAAGGTCCTTTGATATTGGCTGTCAAGGACACAGACTGGATTGTCTGGTCAAGCCTTTTAGTGTTGTTTTCTCCTACACTCCCATGCCAACAGTGCCTTCTGGCAGCGCCTACAAGGAGGCCGGTCTTGCCTGTTGCCTCCTCTAAGGAGCTGATAAGAATTAAGAGGAGAGACAAAGATAAAGCGTGGAGGAGGGGTGGGGAGGAGGTATGGGGAGGAGGGGTGGGGAGGAGGGGAGCAAACTGCCCAAATTCCAGAGAAAGAGCTGCACCAGGAGCACGGAGTGAATACTTCTGCGTGAAGTCATGCTTTTCATTTTACTGCCCCATCCCAATAAACTTCACTCATCTTCCCTTACGACGTCTAGGCCAGCAGGGTTCTCATTTTCTTATTAAAAGCATCCCTTTACTAAGTCAAATATTTAAACATTAACATGAGCTGTCTGCTTGTACATGCATGCTACAGGGCAGTGACGGGAGGAAAAGCTGTCCTTCTGTATCCCATGACTGGACTTTCACATTGGGTTTGCACACTCGTTCGCTTAGTGTTCATTTAAGATACAAATTTGTGTGTAGGGAGCTAGCTCAGTTGATGAACCGCCCGCCCCACAGGCATTAGGACTTACGTGAGGACCTAAGTTCGGATCCCCAGCAACCACAGAAAAGCTAGGTGTCTATAGCCCTGCCCTGCATAGGGCTGAGGCAGGGGGATGCCCAGAGTGTCCTGCTTCGCTGGCTTCAGGTTTAACCTGAACTCTGGGTTCAATGAAAGACCCTGTGTTTGGGGATGGTCTGATGTATTCTGATGCTAATTACAGCTTGCTGTCTCTGTGACCCAACTTTTGCTTAATAAAAAGCCATCCCACCTGGACAGGGCAGGAGATAGTTGGGGCTAGGAAAGACAGGCATTCTGGGGGGAAAAAAAGACCACTATGAGGAGGAAAGAGAGAGACCTGAAGGGAAGAGAGGAAGGCAGCCATGGGTTAGATGGAGGAAAAGCATGTGGCTGGCGTGGATGGAGAATCCGGTCCAGATGAAGAACATTAGCAAGTATATGGGAATATAGATGGGAGGTAGCTTGATAGACGTTATTAGAAGCAGATGACACGGGATTGAGGCAGGGATTCCATACCTGAGGCCCTATTATAGAAAGTAGGTTACAGGATTGCTATCTGCCCTGCCCCAGGTTAACTAAGGCTATTTTAAAATATAACAAGTGTCAGTGTCAGTTATTGCTAGCCGGGCTTATAGATAATACATCTAACTTTAAAAAACAATACCCTGCCTCAAAAGACAGGGGGAGAGTGACAGTGGAAGAGACTCAGTATCAACCTCTAGGCTCCATATGCACTTGCATCTGCATGCATGTGTGAGCCCACAAACAAAAATGTGCTCATATACGCTACACACCAGCAATTTTATATATATACATATATTCATATACATATATATGTATATATATATATATAAACACACACACATACCATCAGAGTAGGTCTAGAAAACTGACCCATGGATGGCTCAGGCTGTCTCACCCAACTCTAGGCTGTCTCTTTAGCCTTCCCCCATTAGGTTAACATAGAAAACCAGGAGGGAGCAAACGCTTCAGGGGACCGGAGGTTGGGAGGTGGGTCCTCTCAGTATTGGTTACCTGGGTGACAGCATCTGTCAGGGATGCTGGTTTACTCTTGACATGTCCTGTGTGGGCTTGTGGGCACAGGGTCCTCTGAGAGCAGCGAGTACTCTTGACTGCCGAGCCTTCACCCGCCCCCTTTAATTTGCTCTTCTTCATAGTTCCTCAGCCTTTCCTTCTCTCTTCTTCAATGACATGTGGCAGTGTGGCCTTGAAGTTGCTCTGTCCTGGGCTTGTTACCTCTGAACAGTTTAGAAAGAGTGTTCTGCTGAGGACAAACGCCAGGCTGAAGCAGTCCCCTCACAGGGTACTCTGGGCAGCTGACTCCCCAGGCCCTAGGGCTTGGCAAGAGCAGGCTCTGGGGCGATTCTGGAACTCCCCAAATCCTGTGAAAATGGGCCTTTGGGGACAGAGCAGCCCCTCCAGGAATGTTCTGGGGCAGCCGTGATGCCTCATTACAGAAGAGCATCCTGAAGGCTTCAGACTGCTGTGCTTTGTAATTCTTGTCCCAGCCCCATGAGAAGCCATGTCTCTAAGACGCCAGTTTCCTCTCCTGTGCAATGAAAGGCTTTGATTTCTGCCATATTCTCACCCACCCAGCACGTAGGATTGCTTGCTTTCATATTGTTTAATTGGGTTCATTTTTGTCTACTGGCTACACTGGTATAAAACAAAGCACAACATCGTCTTTATAAGTAGAAAATCAATAGCACTCACCACAGATAGAATGATTTGAGGCCTGCCAGGCTCAGGGCTTTGAGCCCACAATACTGTCAGGGGCCTATGAATATGCTTTTTAAAAAATTATTTTATTTCATTTTGTGTGCATTGGTGTTTTGCCTGCTTGTGTGTCCGTGTAAGGGTGCCAGTGCTTGGAGTTACAGACAGTTGTGAGCTGCCATGTCGGTGCTGGGAATTGAACTGGGGTCTTCTAGAAGAACAATCCGTGCTCTCAATAGCTGAGCCATATCTCTGGCCCTATGAATGTGTTTTAACTTAAATTTTTTTCTAGTTAGAAGAAAAATTAAGTATAGTAATAGTATTGTTACCCCTTGCCTGGGTTGCGTGTGTGTGTGTGTGTGTGTGTGTGTGTGTGTGTGTGTGTGCAAGCTTGTGTGGAGATCAGAGCACAGCCTCATGTGTCCTCGCTGACTTGTGAGCCTTAGAGGAGCCTCCTGACTCCCCATTTCTCTCCCCCATAGGAGCATTTGGTGTTCATGCTACAAGTTTAAGTGAGCTCTAAGGATTCAAATTTGGGTCCTCATATTTGCACGGCGAGTGTCTACTCACTGAGCTATGATGCCAGACATGGATTATGGATTGTGTTCTTGCTTATTATAATTTAATAATTTTTTTTTAAATGAAGATTTTGTGTTTGGTTGGTTTTATGTTTTCGGAGGCAGGATTTTTCTGTGTAGGCCTGGGTATACTGGAACTTGCTCTGTAGACCTGGCTGGCCTCGAACTCAGAGAGCTGCTTGCCTCTGTCTCCTGAGTGCTGGGATTAAAGTCATGTGCCACCACTACCTAGGCAATTTAATTTTGTGTGTGTGTGTTTTGTTTTGTTTGAAGGGAAACAAGACAAAAATAGCCAGAAAATCAGAATGCAGTCTTAAAGGGTATGTTGCTTAGATAAACATAATGAAAACAAAATGGCGTTACTGAAGACTTCCTGTTAAATGTGCACTGAGCCTCTTCCCTTCTGCCTTGTTAAAAATGGGAATGAGAAGCAGCACAGTAGCCTGGGGCATATAGCTGTGATCTTACCTCCTGGGAGGTAGCAGGGGCCAACCCTAGCTAAATACCAAGTTAGAGTCCACCTCGGGTTACTATGGGAGACCTTGACTTAGAAAGAAACAAAGGGAATTAGCATGCATTCGGTATTAAAAACTGACGGACACTACACTGGTCATTTATCTTTGAGAAGTCAAAGAGAAACCAAAGGGCTTGAAAACACAAAGGGATTTTTTTTAAAGATTTATTTATTTATTACTATTACATATACAAGTGCTCTGCCTGCGTGTAAACCTTCACACCAGAAGAGACCATCAGATCACATTATAGATGGTTGTGAGCTACCATGTGATTGCTGGGAATTGAACTCAGGACCCCTGGAAGAGCAATCAGTGTTCTTAACCTCTGAGCCATCTCTCTCCAGCCCATTTTTTTTTTTTAAACAAAAGAAAGATGCGTTTTATTTTTAATGACGTGTATGCATATGTGAGCACAGTTGTCTGCAGAGGCTGGCTGATGCCCTGGAACTGGAATTACAGGTGGTTATGATCTTAACCACTCAGCCGTCTCTCCAGCCCCAGAAAATGAAGACAAAACAAAACCTACCAACCAACCAGCCAAACAAACAAACAAAAACCCCAAAGTAACAAAAATCCCCTAAAATCCCCCAAAACCAAAACCAAAGCCAGTCTTTATTACTATAAAAAAAAAAAAAAAATCCTCGCAAGTTCAGTAGGGTTTGTTTTGTTTTGGTTTGGTTGGTTTTTGAGACAGGATTTTTCTGTCTATCTCTCCTGGAACTTACTCTGTAGACCAGACTTCACAGGCCTCGAAGTCACAGAGAACTGCATGCCTCTGCCTCCCAAGTACTGGGATTAAAGACTTGCACCGCCAGCGCCCAGATGCAAGTTTTGGTTTGGTTTGCTTTTTCAAGACAGGGTTTCTCTGTGTAGCCTTGGCTGTCCTAGACTCACTCTGTAGACCAGGCTGGCCTCGACCCCACAGAGATCCACCTGCCTCTGCCTCCTAAGTGCTGGGATTAAAGGGATGTGTCGCCACACAATGTGTTTTTCCCCCATTTTTTGTTTGTTTTTTTAAATAATAAACATTACACCCCAAAATTAACCAGACTCAAAGCAGAAAATGCTTTTTAAAATCTGTGAATTCTGTAGCATTGGAGAGTGAAGCAACCCCTATTCCTGCTAAATAAGCTGTCGACTTACTTGTTGAACTACTTACTACCCGAGTTGTTACTTAAGCCCACTTAAAACGTTCAACATCCTTCTGGGGGATTTCCTGCCCTGGAAGTCACTGGATTGAACGATGAGGAGGAAAATGACAATGTTGATCGTTATATTCTTGTGGTCTACTGACCTCCAGCACCAGGCATTTATGTGGTCCCCGTACATACATTCACACAAAACACTCGAACACTCATGCACATAAAATACAATGAATCTTTTTTAAAAAGATCAAATGTTCACCCTTAACCTTTAAAAATATGTATTTGTCTATAGTTTTGAATGGGTAGTTATTCAGATTTTCTATTTAAATTTTATTGCATGTCTGGTGGGTGCCAAAAATGAAATAAGCCAGGCACAGAATGACAAATACTACATATTGTAACTGACATATGGGTTTTCTGGTCTGTTTGTTTGTTCGAGAAGAGTCTCATGTAACCTAGACAAGCTGCCAGCTCTTCAAGTAGCCAAAACTGACATTGAACTTCTGATTCTCCTGTCTCTATCTCCCAAGTGTCAGGGTGTGAGTCACCAGGTCCAGCACTTTCCCTATGTGGTGCCGCACGTCTTTAATCCCAGCACTCGGGAGGCAGAGGCAAATGGATCTCTGTGAGTTCGAGGCCAGCCTCTACAGAGTGAGTTCCAGGACAGCCAGGGCTACACAGAGAAACCTTGTCTCAAAACAAACAAACAAATAAATTAAAAAACCCAAAAGAAGGTCTCAAAGAAGCAGAGAATAGGAAAAATATTACTAGGGAGGGAGGGAGGGTGGCAGAGAGGGAGGGAGGGAGGGAGGGAGGGTGGCAGAGAGGGAGGATACAGGGGGCTGGATAATGGATTCAAAGATACTTAGATATAAAGGATATATTCTAGCGTTACTTTTTATTATGCTTTATTTAGTGTGTGTGCACGTGCGCACATGCATACACCATGGTGTTCCCGCGGAGGTCAGGAAACATCCCTGGAATTCATTCTGTTCTCTCCTTTTCTCCTTCCACCATGTGGGGCCCAGGGAGTCAGCTTTGGCAGCCATCACCTTTACCTGATGAGCCACCTCTCCGGCCCTGAGGTCTCTTTTCTTTTCTTTTTAAGTTTTAAGATATTATTTTATTTTTTGTGCATGATTCTTTTGCCTGCATATATGTGCACCGTACACATACATGACTGGTGCCCACAGAGGTTAGAAGAGACTATGTCTGATCTCCTGGAGTTTGTGAGCTGCCAAGGGGGTCCTGGGAACTGGACCCAGGTTGCTTTGAGAACAGGTGCCTATAACTGTCCAGGCTCATGGTAGTCCTGGGTTCTTATGTTCTATAGCACAGTAGGGGGAAATTTCATTAACAGTGATTCATTCTATATTTCATAAAGAACTAGAAGACTTTGTAGGCTCCCCAATCACAAAGAAGTGATATTTGCCATGCAAACGCTAATCACTGTGATTTGATCATTACCCAATGTATACATGCCTTGAACTGCCACACTGTACCCATCAGGATGCACAATTGTTATGCTCCCATTAAAATAAATGAACTATTTATTTATTTACGTGTGTGTGTGCTCTCACATGCTGGTTCTGGACTCTTCCCAGAATGCCTGAATTCAGATCAGGATGCAGGGCTGTGAAGGAAAGGAGAGTGGACGGCACTGTCCGTGCTCCATGCTATCAACCCCCTCCCTGTCGCTTCGCCCTCGTCTTGGGACACCCCTCCTCCCAGCTCTTACTGGAGCTTCTTGTTCAGGCTCCCTCTCTTGGATTCCGCCATCCAGAAAGCCTCTGTGTCCCCCCCCCCCCCAGGAGACCAAGTGATTCTCCTCCTACTCTAGGACTGAGTGAGTCTTCACCTTATTATCATTAAAAACTCAGAGACTAAATTGCTGGGCATGGTGGTGCACGCCTCTAAGCCCAGCACTTGGGAGGCAGAGGCAGGCAGATCTCTAAGTTCTGGGCCAGCCTGGTTCATCAACAAGTTCCAGGCTAGGTAGGACTGTATATACTCAAAGAACTACACACACACACATCCAGAGGCTGAATTTCCTGTGTTTCGACTGCCTGAGAGCTCCGCCATGAAGAGGCAGCACAACTTCTCAGTCTGGTGTGTTCCACAGACAGCGCCTGGAGCTCGGTATTAACTAAGACTACTAAATCGACACAGGTTCAAATGCCTTGCTTCCTCATCCCCTGCTTATATTAGGGATTGCTTGATGGTGGCCTGTTTTTTGTTTTGTTTTGTTTTGTTTTGTTGCCTGCATTTAGGAAGTGTCTGGTTAATGCTATTGAATTGAATAAACAGAATTGTTCTTCAAACACATCCCATATCTGAGCAGATCAGACATTTGGTTCCTGGAAGAGGAAAAAAAAAATTATGTGGCATACTGGGTCAAAAGCTTAGGCTTCAAAATAAACTAATTTCTGGGCTGGAAGGGGTAAGGGTAGTAGTGGTGGCGGCGGCGGCGGTGGACTCCTCATTAGCTTCATCACAGCTTCAGAATATCTCCCAGATGCCTTTCAATATTTTGGAGTCTCAACTTGGGCTGGGGTAAGGGGTCTTTCCCCTTGCGCGGTGGGTTGGAGACTCTCGGCTGGTCATGAGGACACATAGTAGGTCCACAGTTTGTAACCAACCGGTTGGTGGTAAAATATAATAGGCTCCTGAAATCTATCTTGAGGCTTCCCCTACCCATCGGTCTCCCAAACGCCACCCAGCAGACTTTGTTGTAGGTGTGTTCTGCTGAGTAAAGGACACGCCACAGTAAAAAGCGAATGTGCCCAACAGCGTCTCTTGTATTGTTTGGCACCTCCCACCCTAAAAAAGAAGCATGTGTCGCTGCGTCTCTGCCCAACTCTGCACTGCACCTAGGATCCCATCCCAACTCGCTTTCAGCAGGGAGCACTGGACGCACAGAGGCAAAGTGAGTTGGCCCAGGACTCGGTGGGGGTTAGGCTGGCTGTCTCATTGCGGAGATTGCAGAGAGCTCGGGAGTACATTTGCACTGCGAGTGTCCCGTCTGTACTGCAGGTGTGTTCGCAGCGTGGAGGGAGCTGACAGAAGCTGGAGATGTACCCCATCCCAGCTGCTGTCCGACACATCCCGCAAGACTCAGGAACCAAGCGAAGCGGTGCGCTCCATGGACGGACATAGTCTCCGGTCTACAGAGAGCGTGAGTTCCTGAGATACAAGACCACCAAGCTGGGCACTCGACTAGGACTCTAGGTATCTACCATTGGGTTTGGAGAGCAGGTCTTTGCAGCCGGAGTTCGTGTGGGTGGAGTGGAGCGTGGGCGGGGCTCAGGAGCTGCAGTTCAGAGAGGAGAGTCCTGCAGGAGTCTGCTAGTGCCCCACGTTCCGACCAAAGATGACTGCCAGCAAGCGAGTGGAGAAGGTGAGCTTTCCTGGCGTCCCTACCCACCATGCCCTACGCCCCCACCTGACCTCTGAGCGCTTTTGTTTATTTGGGTACCAGGGCTGGTTGAAACCCATGCATTCTCGCCCTCTCCCAATGAAGGAGTCGTGTGTGTGTGTGTGTGTGTGTGTGTGTGTGTGTGTGTGTGTGTGAGAGAGAGAGAGAGAGAGACAGAGACAGAGACAGAGAGAGACACAGAGAGAGAGACAGAGACAGAGAGACACAGAGAGAGAGACACACACAGAGAGAGACACACACACACACACACACACACAGAGAGAGAGAGACAGAGAGAGACAGAGACAGAGAGAGACACAGAGAAAGAGAGAGAGACAAAGAGAGAGGAGTTTGTGGGCTGGGATAGGGACACACAAGACGATGTTTGGCACCAGCTTCCCGAGTAGTACTGGTGTGTGTGTGTGTGTGTGTGTGTGTGTGTGTGTGTGTGTGTGTGTGAGAGAGAGAGAGAGAGAGAGAGAGAGAGAATGACCAAGCTTCCCAAACTGGTTTCAGTTTCGATTCTGCTGGAATTTTATTAAAGGAGCGCGCCTCAGGCACAGGAAGGGGTCTGTTGTGCTGCCTAATGGGTAGACCTGGAATTTGATACCTATCCTACTTCAGAAATTAGAGGTGCTGATGGACGGTGCGGTGGGGATGGGCGGTCCCTGAAATGAAAGTGTACAGGAAAGTCCCTGCAGGAGAAGAAGTTCCAGTGTATGCCCGGAGGAGGTATTTCCATGTAGCCCCCGCTACAGATGCTAAATGCCTACTTTGTACTAGCTCAGTGCCAGGGGGCAGGGGGCAATAAAGGAGCAAAAACCGAGTCCCCTTGAGTGTTCCTTTCTATCTGGGGCACTGGGTGCTATATGGAAGAACGGAAATGGGGCAGTTTCCTCGGAGGCTGAAAGGAACCAGGGTTGGAGAGGATGGTGGAGAAACGCTGCTGAGCCCCTAGGCTCCCCTAGGCGGTGCCCCTAGGCTCCCCTAGGCGGTGCATCTTTCCCCAAATCCGTGCCCCTCCCCCAGTCTGAATTGAGGGGAAGGGTGTCTCAGGAGACAGGAGAGGCGGCCGCTGTCCTCAGCTTCCAAAAAGAAAATTTCTTAAGATGGAGAAATCCAAAGTAGGCTCAACCCAGAACTAAATTTTGTTGGTTTTAGACTGCTGCAGAAATTTGGGGGCATCCTTTATCTCAATGCTAAGGTATAGACTGGTTCTTAGTGCTCTGGAATCCGAGGGCCAGACAGCTTATTTTATCTAATCATTACAACAACTCTGTGAGCGGAGCATGCCTTCCCATTTCACAGAGGAGGAAATTGAGACACCAGGGAAAGTAACTGGCTGATCAGCACTATTCTGCAGGGGTGATGGGGCAGGGTTTTTCATGGCCTGTTTGTCTTGACTTTCATTTCCTCTAAGTCAGGTGACTTACTAGCAGCCTGGGAGGAGCTGTGTGTCCCAGCTTGGGTTTCAGCAGTCATGGGAAGTTCAGGCAGATTTTACTAAAAGACATAACAATCTTAAGAATTCCTAGTGGTAAGAGAAAATGCCCCTTCTGTTTTTGTTTTGCTTTGCTTTTGAGTTACTTCTAAAGTTATTTTAATTTTATTTTATGTGTATGGGTGTCCCGCATGCATGTATATCTGTGAACCACCTGCATGCCTGGTGCTAGCAGAGGCAAAAGAGAGCATCAGATTCCTTGCAACCAGAACTAGTTGTCACTCACCATGTGAGTGCCAGGAATCGAACCCGGGTCCTTTAGAAGAGCCACAAGTGCACCTAACTGCTGAGCCGTCTCACCAGCTCAACCTTTAATTCCTCGATTCTTCTGCCTCCATCTCCTAAGTCCTGGAATCAGACACGAACATCACTTTATCAAGTTTTATGCAGTGCTGGGATTTGAACTCCCCCCCTCACAGCCCCCCATCCCCACTCCCCCACCCCCACCCCGCCTTCATGCAGGCTAGACAAACACGCTACTGAACTGAGCTGCATCTCCAGCCCAGAAAATGTCCGGCCAGAATCTGTGTTCTAACCTAAAGCCTTTGTTCTTGCCCAAGCCATAGAGGATGCTTGTGGTTGAGGGGAACAGGTTAATGTGTGGCCATGGCTCTAAGCAGCAAGCACAAGAAGCAATCTGTTGGTGTGACTAGACGTGGGAGATGGGCTGAGAGATGGAAGGGAAGTTTCATGTATTTGGGAGAGGAAGTACAGGGGTTTACACCACTGGAGGCTTAGGGGAACTTTCTCTCCGCCTGTGCTTAAACGGTAAAGTTGTCTCTCAACTTTATCACTGTTGACATTTGGGACCAGATAACCTTTTGTAGGATGTTTCATCAGTATTTCTGGACATTAACCGCTGAATTGTAGCAGCACTCTCCCCATTACTGACAATGGAAAAATGTTTCTCAGTACTGGCAAATGCACCCTGGTGGGTAAGCACATCTCTGGATCAGACCTCCCAGAGGACTGAGCTGCCTTGAATGTGGCAATGTTTTTTAGACCACCCCTCCCACCCCCGCCCCTTCTCAAACTGAGAAGACCTGGAGTCCCATGGATGAGGTCCCTTAGTCCGATGCACCACGGTATACTGGGAACTCTGGGTGTGTTGGGGCTGTGGTTCAGTGTTGGATACCACCTAACATGCTCAAGGCCCTTGGTTTCATCCCCACTACTGTAATAACCAAACCCAACCCAAACCTTCTGGGTTGTTCTGCAGTGAAGACGCTGTTTAGTTCAGCTTTCCCAAATGTACTTAGCGACGAAGCCCTTTTCCTGGGTAACTATTACTACTTCCTGCGGTGCCTGCACACACTTGTCCTGGCTGGGCCCCCTGCCTTCCTTGGCCCTCTGCTTTTCTGCCTGGTGGGCTCCTACATACTCTTCAAGGCCCAGCTTCCAGCACACGGCCTCTGTGAAGCACTCCCACTCCCCTCCTTCCTGATGATGTGCCTATTCACACTATTTGTGTCCTCGGATTTGTTTCCTCCATTACTCCTGTCTTAGTCAGGGCCTAGCAAAGGATGGTCAGTAAACTGCTCTTGGGAGAATTCAGGGATGCCTAAAGGATTGGGCCACATTTCTGAGAAGGTGAGTCACTTCTTGCCCCGGTTTACCGTGTGTGGTAGGCAGAGTTTCTCATGGGGCAGGCAGAATCAGTCTGTTAGTCGCGTGTGGTGGCACATGCCTTTAATCCCAGCACTTGGGAGGCAGAGACAGGTGGATCAATGTGAGTTCGAGGCCAGCCTGGTCTACAAAGTGAGTCCAGGACAGCCAAGGCTACACAGAGAAACCCTGTCTCGAAAAAGCAAAAAAAAAAAAAAAAAAAAAAAAAGAAAGAAAGAAAGAAAGAAAAATCAGTTCTTTACCTCTAGGACTCTAGGAAGGTGTGGCTTGAGAGAGGGGATGGGGGGCCTGGAGAGATGGCTCAGCTTGGTTAAGAGCACTGACTGCTCTTCCAGAGGTCATGAGGTCAATTGCCAGCAACCACATGGTGGCTCACAACCATCCACAATGACACCTGGTGCCCTCTTCTGGCCTGCAGATGTACATACAAGCAGAACACTATATATAATAAATAAATATTTTTTAAAACCAAGTTAATGAGAGAGGGGATGGACAGGTAATGTCCTTGTCAATCTTTCTGCCGGTGTGTGTTGTGCTGGAAACTCAGATACTACTGAGAAAAGAGGGAGGAACTGGGACCCAGTGGCTTCCTAGAGAGAGGGCAAGAGGGTAGAGTACTTTGTTTTCAGAAAGAAAGTTCCTAGGAGAACTTACCCCCGAAGTTCTTAATATTTGAGAGAGAATATTTGAGATGGGCTAATTCTTGCCCTGGGGCCTACAGAGTTGTGGTGGGACTGAAATCAGGTAATTCATTTATCACTCAGTCTCACACCAGCTAAGCGCTCTCTAAGCAGAGGTGGGGGAGGATGGAGGGGAGTGAGGAGGGGGGCTCTGACCTGTCGCCCCTCTCTCCAGGCTTGTTGTGGGGCTGCAGGGAGGGAGCTGAGGTTGGGAGCCCTTGGCTCACCTGTCCCTGATGTGATCCCTACAGGAGCTGGAGGACCTTTCCCAGCACCTTCCGCCGTACCTGCGGCACCTGTCCAGCGACGACGCCAATGTGCTGGTGTGGCACATGCTCCTGCTGCCCGTGAGTGTCCATGGGGACTCTTTGGGTAAGGGGTGACTTGTGCTAGCCTGGACAGGGAAGTTCAGGCCTAGGATCTCTTCCTAGAGGTTGTGATGTATGGGGGGAAAAATAATAAAGAAATCTGTGTCTCTAGACCAGTTGCTTCTAAGTCCAGTCAGACTAATGACCACAACAGAAACTTGGGACCTAGGAGGGCCTCATCCTGCAGACGAGTAGCTATAGCACAGTAGCTACAGCAGGCAAACGGTGTTGGAAGCAGGGGTGGTCAGTTGGTCAGCATGAGGACCTGAGTCCAGCCCTCAGCACCCAGGGAAGGAGCTTGTACTCCCAGAGCAGCAGAGTCAGAGACAGGTCTCTGGAGCGTACTGGCCAGGCAGGCCTAGCTCACTTGCTGATTTTCAGGACAGCGAGAGGCCCTGTCTCACAAAACAAGGTAGTGCAACTCACACATACACACACACACACACACACACACACACACACACACACACACACACACACACTTTGAGGTAGGATTGCTCTATGTAGCCCCTGCCTGGTCTAAAGCTTGCTATGTGGATCGGGCTGGTCTTGAACTCTAGAATTCAAGAGCTGGAATTAAAAACATGTGTTGGGTTGCCTATTTAATAGTTTTTGACAAAATGGGACCACGTGGGCTTTTGTTTGTTTGTTTGTTTGTTTGTTTGTTTGTTTTGGACACAGGGTCATGATTCAGCTTAATAAATAACACATATTAAAAAGTGTTTTTTTTTTTTAAACTGGGTGTGGTGGTGGTGGCGCACGCCTTTAATCCCAGCACTTGGGGAGGCAGAGGCAGACGGAGCTCTGTGAGTTTGAGGCCAGCCTGGTCTACAAAGTGAGTCCAGAACAGCCAAGGCTACACAGAGAAACCCTGTCTCAAAACAAAACAAAACCAAGCAAACAAACAAACAAAAAAGTGGGGCTGGAGAGACGGCTCAGAGGTCAAGAGTACTGCTTGCGCTTCCAAAAGCCCTGAGTTCAATTCTCAGCAGCTACATGGTGGCTCACGACCATCTATAATGAGATCTGGTGCCCTCTTCTGGCCTGCAGGTGTACATGCAGACAGAATACTGTATGAGTAGTAATGAATAAATCTTTTTCTAAAAAGTGGGGTGTTTTTGTTTGTTTGTTTGTCCCCCCCCACCCCGTTTCTCTGTGTAGCTTTGGCTGTCCTGGAATTCTCTCTGTGGAGCAGGCTGGCCTTGGACTCAAGAGATACACCTGCCTCTGCCTCCAGAAGGCTGAGATTAAAGCCACCTGCATGGCTAGAAAAACGATAAAACAAGAAGCGCCATCCTTTGTTAATCAAAGCTCTTAGAACTGACTGATGGTCTGGCTACTTATCTGTGCTCACCATGCAATGGTCTCGCCTTCTCTTTTCACTAACCTGTAGTCTAGAGAAATGGAGAAAGGGTTGAGCTAGGCCAACACCCAAGTTCTGTCAAGGTCCTTTTTTTTTTTTTTTGGTCTTTCGAGACAGGGTCTCTCTTCTTGGCTGCCCTGGACTTGCTTTGTAGACCAGGCTGGCCTCGAACTCACAGCGATCGACCTGCCTCTGCCTCCCGAGTGCTGGGATTAAAGGCGTGCGCCACCACGCCCCATTTCCTGTCAAGGTCCTTTAGCCCTGGCTTGGAGCAGTTCAGGGTCTGAGCTTGCTGTAAGGTCATCTGTTCTGAGCTACAAGTGTGAGAGGAAGAAGAGGTCCTGGTGATGTCTCAAGAAGACCAGTTCTGGGATGAAGACAGTGATGGGGGAGGAGCAGGTCAGAAGAAAGAGGTCAGTGACAGGAAAAACTAGGAAAGGTCATGTTTGGGCGGTGCTGTGAAGTCAGAGGATCTCCATGGTTGGCTCCTCAGGGAGGTGCGCCAAAAATTCCCCAGCCAGTCAGGCGGCTGGAGGAAATGTGTCCAGGGCCTGTGATGGAGATAGTAGCTGGCCCACGGGGAAGGAGAATCAACAGGGACCTTGGTGGTGGGCAGACCTCTAGTCCCAGGAAGGTTTAGTCTCAATTTACATATTTATCCAGGGGTCCCTACTTGTCACTTCAGTTATGTTGGGTCGTAGCTGCACTGGCCTTGTAAAGCTGCTCAGAGCCTCAACGGATGGATCACTGTCTGAAGGACACGGCAGCATGAGGTCACACTGAGACCTCTCACCCACCTTAAAAAAGGGCATTACCTTTTACAGGTGAGGATGTGGGACACTAGGTAGTTAAGGGACAGGCCCATGGCTAGGCAGAATAAGTTTGCAGGAGTTCAGCAGGCTCCAGAAGGTCACTTCCTCTCCCTATCCCCCACTTCCCCCCCATTCACCCAGCCTTTCTGACCCTTCTCTGGTTGCCTTTGTGAGTCTGTGGAAGCAGAGGTCAGCTTAAGTGCCATCCACTTTGTTGTTGTTTTTTAGTCTTTAGCCTAGAACTTTCTAAGCAAGCCGGGCAGGCTGAGCGGTCAACCCCGAGGGATCTGCCTGTTAGTCGTCCCCACACCAGGAAGATGAAGGTGTGTCGTCAGGTCCAGCTTTTTTCTTTTCTTTTCTTCTCCTCCTCCTCCTCCTCCTTCTTCTTTTCTTCCCGAGACAGGGTCTCTCTGTGTAGCCTTAGCTGTCCTGGACTTGCTTTGTAGACCAGGCTGGCCTCGAACTCACAGTGATGCACCTGCCTCTGCCTCCCGAGTGCTGAGATTAAAGGCGTGCACCACCACACCTGGCTCCAGGTTTTTCTTACACCAGGATTTGTGGGACCCGAGTCAGGTCCTTATGCCCGCGAGGCAAACACTTTACTGACTGGGCTGTCCTCCTGGGCCCTTCCTCTTCCTTCTTGTGAGACAGGTTCTCACTCTGTAGCCCAGGCTGGCATGGAGCTCATGGTCGTCCTCCTGCCTTGTGTGTTTGCTTGCGGTGGGAAGATTTGAACCCCGGGGCACATGTAGTAAAGCCTGTACTTTGCCACCAAGCTACACTTCCAACTCGAGTCTTTTGTCTTAACAAGTGCATTGATAGTTTTCAATCAAAACATTATAAAAAAAAAAAAAAAAAAAAAAAAAAAAAAAAAAAAAAAAAAAAAAAACCACGTAATCCGGAATGTGGAAAGCAATATCCATCTTCCCACTAACATGAGCTGCAGTGTGAAATCCTTTATCTGGCCCATCTTCCTTAAAGATGAGAGAAGCTCGGAGTCACTCAGTCGCAGGAAGCTGAATGGACACAGGCGCACGCCTTATCCGTCTGCAGCCTTATCCGCTGTTTAGACCTCGGAGCTCAGCAAAAAGAAGCCTAACGACAGGATGCAAAGTCACCCAGTCCTAACCCCGCCCTCCCCCCCCCCCGCCCCGCTCCCCCCCCCCCCCAAGTCCTGCCTCATCCTTGTCTCTGCCTCAGGGGCCCAGGCTTCTCTGTTTATCGAGACTGCGAGCTAGACATTTTCTTTATCTGCCCAGGAGTTTGCTCCCTGCCTTATTTCCGCACAGCCAAGCCCAGTTTCCGTTTTGCCACCTGTTAGGGAGGGGCACTCAGAACTTTGACTCTGGGCTGAAAACGTGGCTCAGCAGTAGCCAGGTCAGTTCCAACACTCGAACAGAACAAAACACTTGACTCTACTCAACCACTGTTGTAGCTGTAGCTGTCTTTGCCCTGTATTCTCACTAATGGACAATCTAAAAGGACTTGGAGCTTTGGCACCAGCCTGAAGGGCCCTGGTCTCTGTGCTGGGATGACTCTGCTTTCCTCTCCTCGCCTCTTTCCTCTTCTTTACAGGGTCTCATGTGGCCCGGGGTAGCCCCAAACTTCCTATATAGCTGAGAAAGATGTTGAATTTCTTTTTATGTACATTGGTGTTTTGACTGCATGTATGTCTGTGTGAGGGGGTCGGATCCCCTGGAACAGGGCTTACAGGCAGTTGTGAGCTGCCATGTGGGTGCTGGGAATTGAACCCGGGTCCTCTGGAAGAACAGTCAGTGCTCTTAACTGCTGAGCTATCCCTCCAGCCAGACGTGAACTTCTTTTGTCTTTTGTTTTTGTTTTTTTCAAGACAGGGTCTCTCTGTGTAGCCTTGGCTATCCTGGGCTCACTTTTAGACCAGGCAGGCCTCAAACTCTCAGTGGTCCGCCTGCCTCTGCCTTCCAAGTGCTGGGATTAAAGGCACCCAAACGCTGGAATTACAAGTGTGCACCATCACACCCCGTCTTATGTGGTGCTAGGTCTTCATCCATACTGCGTGAGCACTGTGCGGACTGAGCTGCATCTCCTGCCCCTCTTGGAATGTCTTCAGAGAGCATGGAGTAGTGGTCGTATGCGGGTTGTACAGTTTCCACTTCAGCACAGTTGCTGTGGCCTGGACGTTACATAGACACACTGACCTACAGTCCTCATCTGAAGATGGCGATGCTGAGCTACACGGGTTTCATGCTTACCAACAATAGCTGGCACACACATGTGCATGCTGCCATACCCTGTTCTAAGCCTCTGAGACAAGCTAACATTTCTTTCTCATCTACGCCCTGTGAAGGCGTCCACTTGTACCCCTGTAAGGAAACACAGAGCGAGCCAGTTACTTGCCTGGGAGACATTAGCGAGCAAAAGAGCCAAGACAGACCATGCAGGTTAGCCTCAGGGCCTTCACGGTCCCAGCACTCCACTCTACAGCCTAATTAATGTGTGCCCAGGAGAATAGTCAAGTCACTTCATCTGAATTCTTCCTATACTAGCTTTTGGCCCTTGCCAAACCCTTGTTCATTCCAGCCCCAAGTTTTTGGTTTGTGTCCACGTTCTGCTGTGTAGTCCAGACTGAAGTCATCTCATCTGCATCTCAGGCAGCAGTCCTCCTGCTTTGCCTCCCAAGTGCTAGGGCTGTAGGCATGCACCTTTACCTAGTTGTTGTTGTTTTTTTTTTAATTTTTTAAAAAATGTTTTTTTTAAACTCATACATATGTCTGTTTTGCATGTAAAATAACAATGTTTGCCATCTTTAAAGAGTTCGGCGATGCCCAGTCCCAGTGGATCACCACAAAACAATTCCAGCATCTAAGGCTTAAGGAAGGCTGCAGGGGAAGGAGCAGAAAGGTTGTACTAGCCAGAGGACCAGGGAGTTTGCTGTGAGACTGTGTCTCTAGTAGCATCAAAAGCTACACCTATAAGGCCTCACCGACATGAGCTGAATAGAGGCAGCAACAGTAGGCATGCCAAAGTGGACTGGGAAGAAACCCGAGATGCCTCAACCCTACACAACCAACTACAGGCAGCTGCGGAATTCTGACAGTGGGAGAAATGGTCTTCCTGAGGGAAGCACACTACCATTGTTATCCACTACCAAATGGTTGGCCCTGAAAACATACAAATGAGGAACATTACACAGGCTGAAAGGTTTATATCTAGAAATACATATGTATATGCATATATGGGAGAATTTGGAGGGAGGGCCAGGAAGATGGAAATTATGTAATTATAATCTCAAGAATAAAAGACATAATTTAAAATGGAATAAAAGCTATTCAGTAGTGTTAAGTATGTTATATGGTCACCATCCCCTCTGTTCTAGAACTTCTCGACCTGTATTTCAAACTCTGTCTATGTTTCATAATATTTCCATTCCTCCAGCACCAAGGAGCATTTTTCTGTCTTATAGTTCTAGGATTTAACTGTCCTAGGTATTATTTATAGACTTTGACCATTCTAGGTATTGATACAACTCCTATCAATACAGTATTTGTCAGTTTTTGTCCAGCTTATTGCACTTATTGTGATGTCTTCATGGTTCGTCCAAATTGTAACAATATTAGATTTTTATTCCTTTTTAAGGATTAATAATGTTTCTTTGTATATATGTATCTCATTTTATTTATTCATCTTCTGTACCTGTATAGAAAAATGTAACCATGAAATTATCAGGCAAATGGATGGATGTGGAGAATATAATATTAAGTGGGGGGTCATTCAAAAAATTGTATGTCCTCTCTCATATGCGGTTACTAGTCCATAGTGAATACATGCAAACAGCTGGAAGGGTGGCAGAGTGTAACGTTTAGAAGGGTGACCAAGAAGGGTTAATATTAGGTGAGTATAGACAGAATACAGAAAGAGGGTATAAAACTGATTCTTTTTCCAATCTCAACTCTGTTGTAGTTTCCCTTTCTATGTGTGTGTGGTGAACAAGCCAGTAAAAGTGTAACTGAAAGTGAAAGTGTAAAAGCCCAATCGGCTGATGTCCCTCAGGGCCTGTTCTTTTCTGAAGGGAAACAGAGGAGCTGCGGGCCTGGGGGAGGGGGAGGGCGGTGGTGATGGTGGGGGAGGGGGAGGGCAGTGGTGGTGGTGGGGGAGGGGGAGGGTGGTTGTGATGGTGGGGGAGGGGGAGGGTGGGGTGAGGGGAGTTTGCAGTCAGGATGTATTTATTGTATGAGAGAAGAATACATGTATAAAGAAAAGAAGCCGGGCGTGGTGGTGCACAACTGTAATCCCAGCACTCTGGAGGCAGAGGCAGGCAGATCTCTGTGAGTTTAAGGCCAGCCTGGTCTACACAGCGAGTCTGGGACAGCCAAGGCTACACAAAGAAACCCTGTCTTGAAAAAACAAAAACAAAAACAAAAAAAGGAATAAAAAGAAATGAAACAATTCTGTGTAGAAGCTCATTGACACGTACAGAGTTTAGGACTGGGCAAACGCTGGTTTGAGTGACTGCATTCACTTAGCTGTGTCGTGTTTGCAACTTTATTACAATAAAGTGATTTTATTTTAAAAATTCTGCTGGGTGTGGTGGCACACACCTTTAATTCCAGCACTTGGAAGGCAGAAGCAGAGTGAGTTCCAGGACAGCCAGGGCTACACAGAGAAACCCTGCCTCGAAAAAACAAACAAACAAACAAACAAAAATCCTCTGAGGAGCACTGGAGAGATGTCTCAGTGGCTAAGAGCGCTGCTTGCTCTTGCAGAGGACCTGAGTTCAATTCCTAGCACCTATATGGTGGCTTAGAACCTGGTGTAACTCAAGTCCCAGGGCAGTCAACACCTTCAGACTTGCACGGCATGTGGTACACATACATTCGTGCAGAAATTCATGTGCATAAAATAAATAAATCTTAAAAATGTTTGAGGAATATATCCCAAAGTGGAATTGATGGGTCATATTTTAGTTTTTGGAGAACTTGCTTTCTGTCTTCCCATAGCATCTGCACCATCTTTAATTAGTAAATTTGTTCTTTGACAGTTTCATTCTTACATCATACACACCCTGGCTGCTCGCATGCCTGCCTCCTCCCTTCCTTACACATCTTTCTGGAATGTCTGTTTCGTGTGTGTGTGTGTGTGTGTGTGTGTGTGTGTGTGTGTGTGTGTGGTGACCCATTGAACTTAACTGTCTACGTGATTTTCTGGGCTTCTGCCCTACTTTTCAGATGAGGACACTGAGGTTCAGGCACAGGAGGTGGCTCACTCACTGCAACAGACCAAAACCCAGGGTCAGACTTTTCTGACTGGCAGGCCAGTGCTCTTGCATGAGTCTGCCCTTCCTCTATTCCTGAAGGCAATGGCTAAATGCTCAAATCTTCCTGGGAGTAGAGCAGCGGGCATCCGGGACCCTGGGCCAAGAAAGGGAGGGAAGGCCAGATAAAAGCTTTTTGGGGTGGGGAAGCCATCTTTCAGGGAGTTGTACCATCAGATCACAGCTTGGTCTCTTCTCTTTGTTTAGGACCAACTTCCCTACGGACTCAAGGCCTTCAGACTGCAAATTGACTTCCCCAGGGAGTATCCACTTAGGCCTCCCACTTTGAAATTCATCACCAAGATCTACCACCCCAATGTCAGTGAGGATGGGCTGGTGTGCCTGCCCCTCATCAGCACCGAGAACTGGAAGCCTTTAACCAAGATTTATCAAGGTATGGTGGGCCTGGCCCAGAAGGAGGGCTGTTGTAGACAGGGGTGGGGTTGGGGTGGGAGGAAGGTGGGGAGTGGGGACAGAGGGGGGGTTACGGACAGGGATGCTGTGGGCTTAATTTGAGTTAAAGGCTTAAAAGACAATAGGTAGGGAAGGGGGTGTGATTTCGTGGTGCTTGCCTTGTATACATAAAGTCTTAGGTTCAGCCACCCACACCACATAAACTGGGTGTGAGGACCCACACTTGGGGACCTCAGCATTTATTTATTTATTTATTTAACATGTAAATATTTTTATCTGTATGTACGTCTGTGCACCATGTGGGTGTCTGGTGCCTGTGAAGGCCAGAAGAGGGTGTTGGAACCCTGGGACTGGAGTTACAGACAGTTGTGAGGTGCTGGGTGGGTGCTGGGAGTCAAACACAGTTCCTCTAGAAGAGCAACCAGTGCTCTTAACTGATGAGCCATCCACCCATCCCCAGTAAATATTTAAAAATAAATAAATCAGAGGTGATTTTAAAAATGTGAATCTTGGAGCTGGAGAAATGGCTCAGAGGTTAAGGGCACTGACTGCTCCTCCAGAGGTCCCCCGTTCAATTCCTAGCAACCACATGGTGGCTCACAAATCACCTATAATGTGATCTGATGCCCCCTTCTGGCCTGCAGGTGTTCATGCAGGCAGAACACTATATACATAATAATAAATAAATAAATTTTAAAAAATGTGAGTCTGAGGTCAACCTCCTGTTGGATGGAGACATGCTGCCTGAGATACTGGCATGGTTCGTGTGTGTGCGCACTCGTGTGCCAGAGAGAGAGAGAGAGACAGAGAGACAGACAGAGACAGACAGAGACAGACAGACAGAGAGACAGAGACAGAGAGACAGAGACAGAGAGAACAAGAGAGTGCGGGCGCTTGGACCGTCCCCTCATCCTCTGAGATGATGTTACCATTGGCCTGGTGGAATAAATAGAGACATGGAAGCTTGGGAAAGGTGAAGTCGTTGAATAAGGGCCTACAGGGGCCGAGGGGTAGAGCTTGGCAGAATCCAGCAGGTGTCATGTGCTGGCTAGTTTTATATTAGCTTGACACAAGCTAGAATCGTTTGGGAGGAGGGACTCTTTCTCAATTGAGAAGATGCTTCCACAGGGTTGACCTATAGGTGAAGTCTATCTGGCATTTTCTCAAGTAAAGGTTGATGTGAGAAGGCCCCGCCCACGGTGGGTGACCCCATCCCTGGGCAGCTGCTCCCGAGTTGGGTAAGAAAGCAGGCCGAGCCAGCTGTGAGGAGCATTCCCTTTGCTGCTGTCCTGACTTTACTCAGTGTTAAGTGTGACCTGAAAGTCGTGGGCTGAAATAAGCCCTCTCCTCCCTGAGTTGCTTTTGGTCATGGTCTTTGTCACAGTCACAGAAATCCTAGGACATGTGTCAGATCTATTGATATTGTAAAGGATGATGTCATCTGTAAAACCCAAGCTTGGGAACTGCACGATCAAGATACCCCACCCCAACCCCAAAAAGGCAAAAATAAAAGTTTCTTTGAAATCCTAACCTAACAGGAAACCGGAGTGTTTAAGAAATGCTGCTCTTGCCGAGGACAGGAGTTCAGTTCCCAGCACCCACGTTATTAGGCCTCACACAACTTCCTGTAACTCCGGCTCTAGGGGACCCAGCTTCCCGTCTGGCCTCCAGAAGCATCTGCACACATGTGGGCATACATATATGCTCAGGGGCACACACACACACACACACACACACACACAAACACACACACACCTGCACTCTTAAAAATAAAACAGAAAAGCAGAGTGCCTCTTACTAAGAGTGAAAGATTCAGATCCGTGCCGAGCTCAATGGCCATCAGAGAGGCTTCCTCTAGCAGTTGATGGGAACAGATGCTGAGACCCACAGCCGAAGATTAGGCAGAATTCAGGCAACCCCGAAGAAGGGGGGGGTGGTGGAATTGTAGGACCAGAAGGGTTGAGGACATCAGGAGATCATGGCCCACAGAATCAGCTAAGTAGGGCTCAAAGGGGCTCGTGGATACTGAAGCCGCAGTCACAGGGCCTGTGATTTAGGGGGTGGGGGTGGGGAGGTGGAGTGGGGGTGGGGACTCCTAACAATGGGAGTGGGGGTGTCTCTGACTCTTTTGCCTGCTCATGGGACTCTTCCTCCTACTGGGTTGCCTCATCCAGCCTTGATATGAGGGTTTGTGCCTAATCTTATTGCATCTTGTTATGCTGCGGTTGATATCCCTGGGAGGCCTGCTCTCTTCTGAAGGGAACTGGAGGAGCACTGCCTCTTGGGGGACAAGGAAGGGGAGGAGGCTGCACCCTGGATGTATCGTTTGAGAGACGAATCAATAAAAAGGGGGGAATAAGAGAGAAAGTGAGGACCAGGAATCTCATTTATCTCATGAGACGCTTCTTAAACCGAGTTAGGTGCAGCGGTACGTGTTGGCAAGCCTAATGCCCGGGAGGTGGGGGAGCTTGGAGGGCAGCCTAGGTACCATAGTAAGACCCTGTATAAAATGAAAAGAGTGGGAGGGGGGACAACGACTAACCCGTGAGTCAGGGCTGTGAGCATTGCCCACCAAGAGTGAGAGAGGGACATCTGCTTTGGCCATGGAGCCATCCTAAGTGACTAAGCCCTTTTGGGGTGCCCTGGGGGGCCCTGATTCCCTTCTCTGTGCTCTCTCCCCAGTCTTGGAGGCCCTCAATGTTCTGGTGAGCAGGCCAGATCTGGAAGAGCCCGTGCGTTTAGAGCTTGCCGACCTCCTGACTCAGAACCCAGAGACATTCTGGAGGAACGCAGAGGAGTTCACCCTGCAGTTTGGAGTGGACCGACCCTCTTAGTTCTGGTCCTGAGGCCTCTCTGCTTGGATCCGCTTAGTGGATAGATTTCACAGACTGGCTCCGGAGGCCTTTGGTGGGCTCATGCTGTGCTCAAGTTTTCCCTTTATAGCTGCTAATTTGAATATTGAGCCCAGTGTGGGTGTGTGGAGCGGGAGGGGCAGGCCTGTGTGCTCTGTGCGCCCTCTGTGTTCATCTGGCTGTGGGTCTGCCAGTCCCACATCCTCTGTGGCTCCCAGAACCAGGGGAAGTTTGGTTTGCACAGTTTCAGGCTGTCTTTGCCGTTCTCCAACTTAGCAATTGGCGGAAGATTGAATGCTCCGAGACTCAGGCAGCAAGGGGTGAGGAAGGCAGGACCATGACTGGTTGGCAGGGCACACAGACGGTGCCAGTTCACTGCTGACTGGTTGAAACCAACCACACTTGTGACAGGCATGCCCCAGATCTAAGTGTTAAACGTTTCACTTTCTGCTGATGAACCTCAAAATAAAGAGCCTAACTAACCTCTGCCCGCCCGGGAAATTAGACCCATGATTGTAAGTGGTTTGCTCTCTGATGGCTACATTTCTGGGGGCCAGGCCACAAGCTGGGATTGGGACCTTCAGTGGGGGTGAGGGTGAGGGGTAGGGGGTAGAGGGGTAGGTTCCATAAAATGTGTGTGCTTGTCTGCCATTAACTTTATAGATAAAGTTCAGAGTTCATCTAGGTTTTTTCTATGAGAGGATGGGGTGTTTTTGTTTTCTTTTTTCCTTTTTCCTTTTTTTTGGTTTTTCGAGACAAGGTTTCTCTGTGTAGCCTTGGCTGTCCTGGACTCACTTTGTAGACCAGGCTGGCCTTGAACTCACAGCGATCCACCTACCTCTGCCTCCTGAGTGCTGGGATTAAAGGTGTGGTCGCCACTGGTCCAGCTTTGTTTCATTTTTCAAAAAAATTTTGTTACTTTTTAAAAAATTTTGTGTAGGAGTCGGTGAGCACACCATGGCTTAGGAGTAGAAGTTTAAAAAAAAAAGTATGGGAGACAAATTTCTTCTTCTGCTATATGAGTCCTGAGGATTCAACTAACGTCCTTCTTTCTGGCTTGGTGGCTACAGCTTTCACCTTATGAGCCCCATTGATTATTTCATCAGAAAGCAGGCTGGCTTGGGGACTAAGAGAGCAGGTGACCCTGTTTCTAGTGGATATTCCCCACACATGATAAGAAATGCTGGCTCTGAGTAGGCCCTACACGGGGGGCCATCCAAAGGTCTACATGGGGAACACCGGCGTTGTGCAGAGGAGGCAACAGCTCATCTACGGATTGGGCATATCCGCTCTGTCAATCGGCAGAAACCCCATTTCTTCCTATAGCCTTGACAGCGTGTCTGGCTTCTCTTCCCTGGTGCTAGGGAACGAGCCCAAAGCTTTGTATATTGCCGGCCCGGTCCTCGGTTACCAGCTGAGCTTCGGCACAGCGCAACAACACGATGCAAAACTTTCAGCCAGACTAGGAGGGATTAATTTTGTTGGACACTGAGTCAGAATGTTGGCCATCTCAAGAGCGCCACCCACTGGCCAGCAGATGCAGCAGCCCGCTGAGTGAGATTTCTAGAGATTGTCTACTTCCTGTCTAGAAGTACCCCCACCAGTGGGAGGAAGTGCAGAGGGAGAGAGCAAAAGAGACCTGGCAAACTGCCACCCGTGGCTCCAAATGAAGCTTTCTTTTTATTTTTGGCCACCGCCTATTGCACACATGTGTGGCTGGTTGGGGTGCGGGGAGCATCAAGGAATGAGAGGAATTTTACAAAAGTACTTTTAATGCCATTGAGACCAGTGCCACCTGTTTTCACCACTGGAACGCACCTCGAGGCCACGGTTGTCAGCGGGGGGGGGGGGGGTCCCCGCATCCTCCACCTGCACGGCTTTGCCGTTTACTTCTTTTTCGTCTTCACCAGCCCTTTCTGCACGAGGCTACGGTACAGCTCCTGGATGTAGGTGTAGACACACTTGGAATCGGGCACTGCCAGCCGCACCATGTCGTCCACCTCCAGCAGCTGCGCACAGTCGGCTAGTTTCCTGAGGCGGGGGGGGGGGGGGGGGGGGGGGGGGGGGGAAGAGCCCAGGTTCAAAGTGAAGAGGGAGCCAAGGAGATGACTGAGTCCAAGCAAGTGAAGGCCACCCCCGTCAGCCATCCCAGTGTGTGCTGTGGGCTGACCAAGGCTGGTGCAGACTAACACATATATTTTCAACAGACCTGGGTCTCCACATGGTCACATGGGACCTGTATTCTCCAGTCTGTATGATCTGCCTCCTTGGCACACATGTAGAGAGCTGCGCTCTGAATCATGGACAGCAAGTACTTAAAAAGGACAGAACTTGAGTCCTACCCAGTGGGCTGGCTTGCAACAATCCTAACAGTGTCATTCAATTAGAGCCTCTATTTACTAAGCACCTACTGTGCGCCGGGCACTCCTTCTACTTGTCAGCAATAAGTAGCCAAGACTGCACTCTGGACGGGCCAACAGTAATCAAACACACAGGCAGAGGTGTATCTGGTTGGTGAGACGTGCTATGGAGAAAAATATAGCAGAAAAGGGCCACTCTATGCTAGAGAGGGCTCTGGTAATTTTTTTCTTTTTTCTTTTCTTTTTTTTTTTTTTTTTTTTTTTTTTTTGAGACAGAGTTTCTCTGTGTAGCCTTGGCTGTTTTGGACTCGCTTTGTAGACCAGTCTGGCCTCGAACTCACAGCGATCCGCCTGCCTCTGCCTCCTAAGTGCTGGGATTAAAGGAGTATGCCACCATGCCTGGCTGGGCTCTGATAATTTTTAATAGGCTTCTTATGGTAAATAAGGAAGCCAAGTGGAGAGACAGCATTTGCAAAGGCTCGGGATGCAGGACTACTTGGTGTGTTTCCGGATTGTAGGCAACCCAGCGAGTCCTCTTCTAACTTCTCAGCTGCGCTCTGAGGCTACGTGATATCCATGGTGTTTTGCTGAGGCTGATAAACCAGGCTAATGGGGCCTCACTGCCTGGTGCCAGGTGTCTTATCAGATGACTCTGCGAGCTGGTCTCGGTTACCCCTCTTTATCTCTAACAAGCAGGGGAGGAACCGAGCTGAGAGGCTGTGGTGCTTTGCTCAAGGTGAAAGGGGGTAGCAGCCAGCTGGGACTCAACCCCAGGCTCACCCAAGGCCTCTGACACCGTGGCTCTGATGCTGCTAGCACTCTGGGCTGCCAAAGCTAGTCAATGGGAGCCGGAAGGCCCCAGCGGAAATCCTCTCTTGGGGATGTCACAGCTGGGCCGCAGAAATCCAAGCCGCTCGCCTGGGAGCTGGGGGAGAGGCACAGACTGGAGAGTCTGAAGAATGGGACAAAGAAGCCCACGGCAGCCACGGACGGCTACATCCTCAGCCCCGTGAGTGTGGGCCGTGCTACTCCCCCAACACCGGAGAGGCAAACCCTTTATGCCTATGGAGCCTGGAGCGGAGGAGGGGCCCTCCAACAGCCTGCCGGATGAAGCCCATTCGGGCTTGGAGTGGACCACTCCGTCCCTTCATCCAAGGATTATGAGAAGTAGAGGAGAGGCCCAGATCAGGGCAATAGCTGTGGCAGAGGGCCCTTTTCACAGCCCGTAAGACACCTCCAGAGCGGCCACAGACTTAGGAAAGAGGCGTAAGGATCTGAACCCTGGCACCTCAACTACGAGTCTCCACTCTCCGTTCCTATGGCTCCCCTTAGCTTCGTTCCTTTCCCTTAGCTCTGTTCGGTTGCCTGGTGACTCCCAAAGCCGGTGTCCATCCTCTGTGGGTTTTGTTTTGTTTTGTTTTTGTTTTTCGAAACAGGGTTTCTCTGTGTGGCCTTGGCCATCCTGGACTCGCTTTGTAGACCATGCTGGCCTTGAACTCACAGCGATCCGCCTGCCTCTGCCTCCCGAGTGCTGGGATTACAGGCGTGCGCCACCACGCCGGGCGCCTCTCTGTGTTTCTTGAAACCAGGCCTGTACTCTCTAGGTGAGGGACATGTGGCTGGGGCAGAGCTGCCTGTCCTTTCGACGCCTCTAAGCTAGCTAGACTGGGAGTGTCACACGATACCTACCCTGCCACCGTCCTTCTGTAGGGACCTGGAAAGACCCTAAGGCCTCTGCCCGTCTTCTCTGATAGGACTAAGTGAGTAGGCCCAGACAGACAATTTAGCAAATGCTTACTTGGTATAAGGAGCTTTTCACTCAGCACTGGAGGTGTTGCTGAGCTGAAATAGGACTTCATATCCCCTGACCATACTTTCCCTCCTAAGTCACCCATCTCACCGCACTGCAGGGCGACAGAGAACTGGAAGAGAGCTTCCCAGTACACAGTCTAGCTGGAATTTTGGTGTCGTTCGCCTCTGCCTTCCCAGTGCCGGGATCAAAAGCACCCACACCCAGCCATCTAGCAGCTTTTAAGCGGCATCCTTGTGCCCGAAGGCCCTAAGGCTGTATGCCTCAGAGACCCTCTTAGAAAGAGAGCGTTGGCCTGGAGAGATGGCTCAGAGGTTAAGAACACTGACTGCTCTTCCAAAGGTCATGAGTTCAATTCCCAGCAACCACATGTTGGCTCACAACCATCTATAACGGGATCTGTATACATAATAAATAAATAAGTCTTAAGAAAAAAAAAAAAAAAGAGAGAGAGACGGTTGGCCACTGATCCCCACTAACTGGAAGGGCTCCCCTTAATATGTGTAGTATGCAGTTCATTCAACTAATGTTTGAGAAAAACCTGCTGTAAAAAAATGGTGTGGAGAATAAAAACAAACAATATTCAGGCATGTTCCTGATGGACGCACATCCCTCCGTCCTGGCGGGTGGTCAGGCCTGGGTTAGACTAGAGGGCTTAGCTTCCCAGCCCAGGTATGTTAGCACCCCTATTCCTAGGGTTTGTTTGCTTATTTATTTATTTATTTGACATAGGTTCTACTATGTCAACAGGCTGATCTCCTACTGCGTGTAGCCGCGGATGACCTTTTGATTCTTGTGCCTCTAGCTCCCAGGTGACAGGGTGACGTGTGCGTGTGATCCTAACTGGGGACCAGAGACCATGCTTAGTGCATGAAACAAGCACTGAACTACATCCATAGCCGCTGACTGATTGACTGACTGGGTCTTACTATAGAAAGGAGCCAGGCCTGAATTCTCAGCAATCCTCCTGCTTCAGCCTTGCAGTGAGGAAGGTGTAGGCACATACCACTCTGTGTGCACTTTACAAAAAGTACCTGGCTGGGGGCTGGAGAGTTGGCTCAGAGGTTAAGAGCACTGATTGCTCTTCCAAAGGTCCTGAGTTCAGTTCCCAGCACCACATGGTAGCTCACAACCATCTATATTGTGATCTGGTGCCTCTTCTGGCCTGTGGGTGTACATGCAGACAGAACATTACATACATAATAAATAAATATTAAACAACGAAAAAGAAAAGGCACCTGGCTGTCTAGCAGGGTTTTGAGTAGCTCTCTGGTTAGCCATCCCATCTGTCCAGCCCTATCTCCATCCGTAACTTGGAAGTCTCTTTCTGGGACTCCCTCCCAGGCTGGAAGAGGGAGGGTGAGGACGGTAGGACTCTAACCCCTTTGTTGTCACTCTGGCAACCATGTTTTTTTGGATGGTTGGTTGGTTTTGTCTTAAGAGCGGCTCTTACACTGCATATTCCCAGGAAGGCCTGAACCTCCCCGGAGCGCTGGAAATATAGCCATTGTCACCCCATCCAGTGTTCAAAAAGTCCTGCCTTTGCCTCAGTTTCTTCTCTCAGCCTCACTCTCCCTTCCACCAGCTGCTATCCTTGACATGTGGCTGCATAAGCTTGGGCAATAATCCTCTCCTGGAACCCGAGGTAAATAGTAATTATCATAACAGCCATGATGTCCTTCATTATGGTAACAGCAATGTAGCCAAGAGGTTTTTTGAAGTGCTTGCTGTGGGTCGCTCCCTGTGACAGGTAACAGGGACTTACTTAGGTTATTGAGTTCTTATCTCTGTAAAAGGGGAAACATAATGGGATTTGGAGGCTCTGGGACGTAAGGGGGTGCGGGTACATCCACGGTTACAAAGAGTCACAATCTAACCCCAGGTTTCTGTGCCCTCCCATGCCGACCAAAGCCAGAAAGCTTACCTTTCTTGTCTCTCTTACCCTGCTTGAATCTCGCTTTTTCTTTCGATGTGTGGTGTGTATGCACACATGTATGCACACATGTATGCAGGATTGTGGAGGCCAGAAGTCAGTCTTGGATGTTGTACCTCAGGACTCACTTGTTAATTGAGTTTTGGTCTCTCACAGAACCTGAGGCTCACCCATTAGACTTGTATGGTCAGTAAGCTCCAGGGGTCTGCCTGTCTCTGCCACACTTAGTGTTTTACATGGCTCCTAGGGGTGGAAGTCAGGTCCTCTTGGCTGTGCAGCGAGAGTTTTACCAACCAAACCATCTCCCCTGCCTCCTGAATTTTCCTCAGGGCACCTGCCACTGCCTAGCGTTACACGTTTACCCGAATGTACGTTCTTAAGATCTGTCTCATTTAGAATACAAGCCACAAAGGAACACAGGTTTGTCTATTTGAACCATTTGCATAAAAGGTGCTTAAAAACAAACAAGCAGGGCTGGAGAGATGGCTCAGCGGTTAAGAGCACTAACTGCTCTTCCAAAGGACCCGGGTTCAATTCCCAGCACCCACATGGCAGCTCACAACTGTCTGTAACTCCAAGATCTGACACCCTCATACAGACATACCTGCAGGCAAAACACCAATGCATATACAATAAAAATAAATAATTAAAAAACAAACAAGCAAGCAAACCCCTCAGGTATAAGGTTGTGTGGCAGTGCCCTCATCTTGATCACCTGCCATGCGCCCCACCTGGACTCCTCTGAGGCCACCCGCCTCCCGTCTGGCTCCCGTCTGGCTTTGACATCCCAGGGCTGAGGCTTACTCGGCAGTGGAGAAGGCTAGAGTGAAGTTGTGCCGGCGCTTCGTTGGGTCCAGCTCTGCGTAGTCGAAGGCATCTGGGAAGAACTTGTGGATGAGGGCGCAGAAGGCCATGCCGCTGCTCCAACTGGAGGAGAAGTTCTGGATGTCCACGTGCTGGGACCGACAGGCAGGGAACGGAAGACCTTCGTGACCCTGGGCTGGCGCTGGACCCTGGCTGGACCCTCGAGCTTGCTTTTCCCACCCTTCGGAATCTGAAACCCTCAAATTCTCCACCATATTACTGCCCCCCCGGGGGGAGTGTCCCCTGTCCCTTTTGTGTCCCCAGCCTGTGCCCACCTCGTAGTTTCTCGTCATGGCCCGGCACCACTCCAAAAGCATGTTCTTAACACTACCAACGGCTGCCCCGGCTGCCTTCGTGTTCCGGAACAGCGCAGTGGGGCCGGAGGCTGCCCTGTTGGGGGAGGGGCAAGATACCACAAACAGCCCATTGTGGGGAATCTCAGGGTCCAGGTGTAGGGTCTGGCCTTGATGGTTTCCACTGGCCGCCAGGCCTCCCTCGCTCAGCCCATCCTGGCTCCGGTCTCCGGATCCTACCCTCCAAACTTGTCCATGATGGCTTTCCGATTCTGCGCGCGGGGTCCCCGTGGCCGGGTAGAGGCCGACACCCTGCGTTCTGGTGTCCGTTCCTTCTTTTCCTCCGAGGGTAGAGGCTCTGTGGGGCTCTGCGGCACCTCAGTGGGCGAAGACTCACTACATGGAGAGGTTACAGAAGCATGAAGGGGCATTAAAATGACTCCACGGGCTGCAAGGGGGCTGGCTAGGCAGAGGTCTCCGCCATGGACAGGTCTGTACGTCTATGCTTAATCAGTGCACACACCCATCCTGTGCCTAGCCCTGGAAGGGCCAAGAAGGAATAAACAGATTCAGGCAAACTCTGAGGAGCAAGTGGCCTGCTGAGGTCATATGGGATCTGACCTGAGTTTGGATTCTGGCTTTGTTATTATCCGCCACGTGATTTTGGGGCTCTCACCTTACTTCTCTGCACCTCAGCTTTCCCATCTGTAAAGCGGGGGACAAGAATGTCTACCTGACAGGTGATTTTTGAGGCCTACAGAAGATCGGGGACAAGTAGGTGCACTTGTTACAAAGCTGTGCCAATGCCTGGTGAGTAGTCATCGGTCACCTTTGCCCAAGAGACAAGCAAGTGAGTGAAGTGTGATGGAAGAATAAGGCCAGCTTTCTAGCACTTTCCATATGCCAGCCACCATGCTCAAGCGGTTTTTGCTCACTAGTCACTGGAGCCTACAATAACCCTGTGAGGTCTATACAACTGTTCTGTCTACTTTACAGATGAGGAGAGGCTAAGTGACATAGCTAAGGTCATGTGGCTGCAAAGTGGCAGAGCCATTGTCCAAACTCAAGTTTTCTGATTATTCTTTGTTTGTTTGTTTTTGGTTTTTTTTGGTCTTTCTTTCTTACCTTTTTTTTTTTTTTTTTTTTTTGCGGGGGGGGGGGGCACATTTCGAGGCAGGGTTTCTCTGTGTAGCCTTGACTAGCCTGGACCAGGCTGGCCTCGAACTTACAGCGATCCACCTGCCTTTGCCTCTCAAGTGCTGGGATTAAAGGCCACGACTGCCCAGCTTGTTTGTTTGTTTTTTGAGACAGGGTTTCTCTATGTATCCTTGGCTGACCTGGACTCCCTTTGTAGACCAGGCTGGCCTCAAACTCACAGAGATCCATCTGCCTCTGCCTCCTGAGAGCTGGGATTAAAAGCATGTGCCACCACACCTGTCCCGATAATTCTTATATAGATGGCACTTGGAGAGCTGTAGTGACTAGTCACTGGGCCTGAAGAGGCTCCATCCGTGGAGCAGGAGGTATACCAGGCGTCTCCATCCCTCTTACTCCATTTGTTTTCTGGGATCTGCCTGGGATACAAGGCCAGGAATCCTGGGATATCTGGAAATCAGATTCTGGGGAGGCCCAGAGATGGTTGACTTCCAAAGGAGCAAGAGATGGGAGGAGTCAGAGCGTAACAGTACCTGGCTGAAGGACTGGTCTCCGCAGATGCTGTGGAGTCCGGACCCAAACCTTCTGGAGGGAAGGAGTAGAGAGAGCAGAAGGAAGTTGCGGGAGGTTCTTCTCCCTCATGTTTACCATACAGCCTCCCCTGCTCTTCCTTACCTGGGCTGAGGCTGGGTCCCTCATCTGTGGGGCTCTCAGGCCACTCCTCGGGGGAGCTGGGAATCACCTCGGCTCTTTCTTCTGCTTCATTTTCCTTACCCTGCTCCCGCTCTTCAGTAGGACTCCCTGGCTCCTGGGGGTGAACAGGATCTGTGTAGGCAGCTACCCAAGGCTTTCTAAGAATTTCAGGAAGATTTGGAATGCTGCCTGAACCACAATCTCCTTTTCTTATCCACATTCCCAGGATCTCCACACCTGTCAGAGGGAAACTGTCCTTTCCCAAGGTATTTTCTTTTGGATGGAAAGTGCCTACGCACTCTACTGACAGGAGGTTGTGTCATGAGGGCTCTAACCTCATCAACAGACCATCCCATTGATGAGTTCATAGCTGAATAAGCTATTGTAGAAAGTAGGGCCTACTTAGGGGATTATCAGACACATGCCTTTGAAGGGCATGTGTGTGTGTGTGTGTGTGTGTGTGTGTGTGATGTGTGTTTCTTTGTGAATACATTTATGTGTGCGAGAATGGGCACATGCGTGTTACAGTGTATGTATGCAGAGGTCAGAGGACAATCCTGATTTCCTCCTTTTTTGAGACAAGTTCCCTTTGTTGTGATCTCTGTGCATTCTCCTGTCTTGACTTCCCATCAGTCACACTGGGATTACGGATGTCTACTACTGAGCCTCACTTTGACATGTGTTCTGAGGATTAAAAAAAAAAGATTTATTCATTTATTATGTATACAGTGCTCTGCCTGCATGTACACCTGCAGGCCAGAATAGAGCACTAGATATCACCATAGATGGTTGTGAGCCACCACGTGGTTGCTGGGAATTGAACTCAGGACCTGTGGAAGAACAGGCAGTGCTCTTAACTGCTGAATCATCTCTCCGGCCCAGGGTTGTGAGGACTTAAACTCAGTACTTATGGTTGTTTAGCAAGTGTTTGTACCCAGCAAGCTGTCTCTCCAAGGACGAGACTATCTTATGCTCAGAGATTTCTTTCTTTCTTTTTTTTTGTTTTTTTGTTGTTGTTTTGTTTTTGGTGTTTTGTTTTGTTTTGAGACAGGGTTTATCTGTGTAGTTTTGGCTGTCCTGGACTTGCTTTGTAGACCAGGCTGGCCTTGAACTCACAGAGATCCACCTGCCTCTGCCTTCCTGAGTGCTGGCATTACAGTTGTGTGCTACCTTGGCCAGCTTGCTCAGAGATTTCTTGCCTCCTTCTGTTTCCTGCTTCTCGGCTGCCATAGGAAAAAAAAAATCCCTTTATTGTGTGCCCTTTCACATATTTCTGCCTCAACACAGGCCTAAAAGCAATGAAGCCAGGACTGAGACCTGTGAAACCATGAGCCAAAATAAAACTCCTCCCCTTTAAATTGATTTACTTGGATGCTTTGTAGCAGTAACAACAACAGGGAATGAGGGAGGTTTTGACTCCGAGGGAGAGAAGGCGCCAGACCCTCTTATGCTTGACTCACCACCAGCTCCTTTGTGTCACTTTTGATCTCTTTTCCGTCAACTTCCTGAAGCTCGGCCTCATCCTGGTCTTTCACATCAGCTTTGTTCTGAGACTCATTTTCAGCCTCTTTGACAGCAACCTCTGCCCTGGCATCCTCCTTGGGTTCAGGCTTGGCCTTATCATTCACATCCAATTTCTCCTTAGATTCCAGATTGGTCTCTTTCTCATCAGCCTCCTGCTTCTTCGAGGCCAGTGCGGCCTCCTCTTTTCCATTAACCTCACTGGGTTCAGGTTTTGTTTCTTCCTTCTTGTCAGCATCTTCCTGAGAAGCCACAGTGGTGGCTTCCTCCCGACTGTCCTCCTCTGTAAGGTCAGCCTTGGCTTCCTCTTTCCCACTGGCCTCCCCTTGCGTGTCTGCCTTGAGGTCATCTAACACATTTGCTTCGCCGGGCCGTTCCCCTGACAGGACACCCTCAGATGCTGCTTCGCACGGATGTGCTGCCCCATCTGGAGGACCTCCTTTGTCACTTGTCCCAACTGTGTCTTTGGCCACCTCTTCTGCCGTGCCTTGACATCCAGGTGTCCCAAGATTCCCTGCAGTTGGAGAGACAGTGGTTCCATCCTCAGAGGGATTCCCTTCTGTCTGTTCCATGTCTAGAAAGAAAAGACACGAGGACAGTGTCACACACTGCCTTGGCATGAAGTGAAGACCCTGCCCTCTGAGTGCCCTGGCCCATGAGTCAAGAAGTCTGTGGTTCTGTCCTATTTCCCTTATTAGCCGGCCATGACACCAAATACCCACTCTCCCCATGGTAACAAGAAGGATGTAAAGGATTTCCTCTGCTATAGTGGGGCAGTTGGACCATATTGACTTGGTGTTGGATGGTATTTATCCATTGCCCTTCTGTAGGCTGTGCCTTTATTACTGTAGTTATTCTGGAGCAGGGTCGCATGTAACCCAGGGTGGCCTCAAACTTGCTTTTTAGCAAAGGATTTCATAGAACTGATCCTACTGCTAGGATTGCAGGCTTGCACCACCACAGTTGGCCGATGATGGTGGTGAAGATGATGATGGGGATGGTGGGATGATTGATGGTGGTGATGATGATGATGAGATGATTCTAAGGATCCAACCTAGAGCATCACTTTATTCCTGAATGAAATGCCCAGCCTCATAATGCTTTTTCAGTAATTTTTGCCTTGTTTCGATTAAGCCAACTGAAGTGGTCACAATTTAATACCATCATTCTGGAACTGCCTCAAGCAGGCTGGTGTATAGAACTAAGAAGCCCTGCTTTGCCTCCGTTGTATGGATTTTCAGTTACCGTCTATTTCTGGTAAGCGACATTGAGAGTCCATCTCCAGCAATGATCTAAAGTGTCTTTTTAAAAAAATGCATTATTGAACTTAAAAATAACTTAATTCAAAACAAGACAGGCATTTAGGAAATTTGAGTAAAGATGGTACAAATGTCAAATCATAGAGGTGATGTAAATATACTGGGGTCTTGGGGTGCTCCTGGGCAGGCTAGGCTCTGAACCTCTGTGATTCCTGAGAAAGTGGGTGAGTAGGGTATACTTTGGGTAAGAGACTAGAATCACATGCCCTCCGGTCTGCACAGATGGCCTCCACCTGCTCCTGGTGCGTGTGGAGGGGCGGTGCCTTAACTTGGTGGTTCCTATTTGAGTGTAGTACATAGTTTTTGGGGTGGAGGAAAGAGTACGTTCCGTCACTACCTTCTCTTGTTGGGGGTCTAGTTACAAAGAAAACAGTTCCCAAATAGGGCTCAGGGCATGACTCAGACAGTAAGAAAAGTGGACACTCCTGTCATCGGCTAAAAATACCTCCTACCCTTGGCAGTACTTTCTTAGTGAGCATACCCAGGACACCTCGATAAGTTGGGGCAGAGCACAGGCAGCGTGAAGACAGAATCTGCTTCTGCCTCCCACTTCAGGGTTCTGGTCCCCCAGACCAAAGTCCAGAGGTCTGGATTTGGTGCCCTCCACTTTCTAGGAAGTAAATGAGGTCTTGTAAAAATATGAAGACTGCTCACCACTGTAGTCCCAGCTCCGGTCACAGATCCCAGTAAGGGCTCCCCCTTCCTGTGTGCCATGTGGCAGTGTGCATGGAAGCTAGCCAGGCAGTCATGGCACATGGACCCTGGCCATCTAGTCACTCACTCTGAGCTCAAGGCATTCCCTCAGAGCCCCAGATGGAGGTCAGAGTCTCTAGTCAGTACCCTGTAGAAGTCAGGCACAAATGGAGGAGATGTGGCTTGGGGGGCAGATTGCTTTCCTAGACTGCTTAAGGCCCCTATTCAACCTCTAATATTGTATAAACTGGGCATGGTGGTACATGTGTGTAATCCCAGCATTTGTGTGGCAGAAGAAGGAGGAGCAGTCTCAGCTACATTGTGATCTTGAGGCCAGGTGAGGCTACGTCTCAAAATAAAATAAAATAAAATAGAAAGAAAGAAAAGAAAAACAAAATGAATGAAAGTTCTCTTGATAGTGAGAGGAAGATGCATTTATTCACTGACCAAGGTTGTTCCAAATATAGCCAGCTTTTCACTCTCTTAGAGATACACAGCAGCATTAGCAGTTAAGTAGGTATCAGGTGCCACTGAGTTTAAAAAAACTGAAGACGGAGCTTGAACATCATTGAATTCACCTTTCTTTAAACCCACCTGGCCCTGGGTTTTTCTCCTTGCCTTCTTTTCTTACTAAAATGCTTTCCATGAGACATTCCTATCCCCCACTTTGACAAAGCCATGTTCAAGGTCTGAATGAGGCACAAACTCTCTCCCCTCTCTGTTCTTTGTCCTTGTGGGGTAGGTGGTTGTGAGTCTGTGGTGAAGGCCACTGGGGTCTTGTGGCGGTAGAATTCTAGCTCCCACTGTTTACTGTGTGGTACTCGTTCTGAATTTTAATTTCTGGGCACATAAATAGGTTCCAGACCATATGAATAGTGGGGGGCTTAGGCCTCTGACAAGTGGGAAGTATTTGGAGGGAGTCTCAGTCCACAGCTTGCCTGGAGAAGAGTGACTGGGTCATTCTTGAGCCAGGGTGAGGTCCCCACCCGGTCCCCAGGGCATTTATTAATGATAGGAGACAGAGAGAGCTGAATGTCAGTAAGATGATAGCAAGTCCTTTTTATACCCCTAAGTGATGCATGTTTGGCTAAGACATAGCTGATTGCTTCAACCATCTTTGCCTCTAGCTGCTGTCACACACCTAACGTTGAGGGGAAAACACACACACACACACACACACACACACACACACACCCCTCAGCTACCTTGCCTATTCGTTTATCACCTCTGCTTTCCCTCTCCAGCCTTGTCATAAATAGACAAGGAGTGAAGAAGCTTTGAATTCTGAGGAGCCAGGATGACACCCCCTTCCCCCCAGGGCTCATGGTTCTACAGCAGTTTACAGCTTACACTGGAGTGTTTCGCTTTACTTTCGCTGTTCCTTGCTCGACCTCTCAGAAGGGATGTAAGTAGCCCCATTTTATACTTTAGGAGTCTGGTTGAGGGAGTAGAATTCCTGTGACTAAAGTCATTGGAAAATTAAGTAGGTCAAATTATACCTGGATCCTAGGTCTCCTGGGTGCAGAGTTAGAGTGTGTACTGAAAATACTTTTGCTGCTAGATCCTCAGTCTGGTGTCCCTTGAATAGCCCTGGATCAGACAGTGGGCATCTCCCCTGTGGGGAGGAGCCACTGAATAAGGCTCAGGAGTTCCTCTCTCCTCTGAGTGCACACTAGACCCTTCACAAAAGACCTCCTCACCACTCCTCTCCCATTTTGCTCTCTGCTTCTTTCTTCCCTCTTCCCCACTGAACCCCAACTGTTACCCCATCTTGTGTCCAATTCAGCTCCCCTAGTCCAGAGGGAAAACCCAAGTTCTGAATGGAGCAAAGGATGCTTGCTGTCTCTGAGATGCCTCTGTCTCCCACTGCCCCCCAATCCCTCTCAGTAGTTCTGAGGCTTCTACCTTACCTACCTCAGCCCTCCTAATGTCCCCAGCCCCGCAAAAGTCCTCTACCTGTCCCCCCAAGGCCCTCTTCTTAGATGGCCACCTCCAGGCTACTCTGTACCTGAACTCAAAGTTACCCAACTCCTCTAGGCAGCTGAAAAGAGTTGCTACAGTGAAGAGAATTAGGAAGCAACCTGCTTTTCTCTCATTGTAGGAGTCTCATCGGAAGATCTGGCTTGTGGGAGGGTAAAAGTAGGGCATGGAATCTATGGGAGTAATTAAAAGGGGGCCCAGAGCTTTTCCTACCTGTGGGGTTCTGCCTGCAGCTTGGGAGCTCTTGTCTCTTTCTAGCTGAGTAGCCTCACTCCCAATTGTCCTTTAAGCTCTGGTGGCTTTGAGCCCCTAGTTCATAGTCCCGCCTCCTTGCTCCCACCCCACCCCACCTTCAAGAGGCCTGGGCTTCTGGGCTTCAGGAAGAGCATTGTTTACTGGCCTGTTGGTACAACACTTTCTGTTAGACTGGGAGGCTCAAATTTCCCCTGAAGATCTGACAGGTGGCACCTTTCAATCATGCTGCGTCCCTCTCCTGACCCCACCAGCATCTTTCCTGTGATCACCCTCCTCCCTGAAGTGCTCTGGCCCTGGAGCTGTTGACAAGCAGCCGTCTGTCTAGCTCATCCAGAACATGGTCTCCAGCTCTCTGGCCGCCAATGATCATCCAGAGCCAAGCTTGGCCTTCTGTGCTTCCTTAGCCCCTTGCTTCCTGTCCTTCTCTAATTTCCTCCTTTACTCCTCTCTAGACAAAGCAGCTGCTGAGGAATGGGCTCAGGAGAGGGCAAATAGGACAGCTGCCAACAGTGGGCTCACGATAGGCCAGGAAGCTTGGAAGAGGAGGAGCCAAAAGGGAAGAGGAATGGAGAGAGCCAATGAAAACCAGACTTAGCATCTACATCATGCATAATTTACTGCTTCTGTTTTGAGCTCTTATTGACTGGTACATGATCACCTCTGAATATATATATATATGTGTGTGTGTGTGTGTGTGTGTATGCGCGAGCGCACGCATGCGCTTGTGTCCTGAATTGAAGTTTTGCTCAGAGAACAAAACAAAGTAAACCTTATCTTGGCTGTGTGTCACACAATGTAAGGGGGGTATCTCTTGGAAAGTGTGGACAAGGACACCCCTCCCATTGATGAAGCTTGTGACTCCTCCAATTCCCCTCCCCCAGCCCCTTTGGCTCAGCCACCTTGGCTTGCTTCCTGTTCCTTAAATAAATCTGATCAGTGCTTTCCAAACTCAGGACTGTGTTGGGCCCTCCCGACGCAGCCACCAGGATTCTTCTCAATCACGCTTTATTGGGAGCGCCCTTGAAGCTGAAGCGAAAGACCCCGAATGCCGGAGAGTGCATCACTTAAATAGCTCTGTGTATGTGTCGTGTCAATCTCTCATAGGTCGTATCTGGATGCCTCATTAGCATGCTCCATTAGCATGCCCGTGGCTGAGAGGGCAGCTCCAGAATACTTCATTTGCATACCCCTGTTCGGGAGGGGCACGTTGGGAGAGCTTATGCCTGTGCACGCGTGGGAGCGGTTGCTGCTGTCGCCATTACTGGGTGCGGGCGCGCCTTACAGGACTGGGTTTTCCTTTCTGCTCTTTGCGAGGTTGCTTCCTTCTCATTGTTCTTTCTCTCAGGGAGGTCCTTCATGATTGTCATGTCCCAAGCAGGGTATTTCCAACTCTTAATAGTCAGATTGCAAACTGTCATTAGGCCCAAGAAAAATCTTCAGTCCAAAGTTGTTGCAGTTATTATTTAATTTCTGGCATAAAACAATGTTCAAATAAGTGTGTCATCTGTCCATAGTATGTCTCCTTCATTCATCCAGAAATTATCTGCCAAAGACAGGTGAGTTCTCCCACATTTGTCTAGCTTGATTTTTTTTCTTCCTTTAACTAGATAATAAAAACAGCATGCTAGAAGACTGTGGTAAACCCCCACCTCTCTTGTTTTTTGTTTTTGAAACAGGGTTTCTCTGTGTAGCCTTGGCTGTCCTGGATGCATTTTGTAGACCAGGCTGGCCTCGAACTCACAGTGATCTGCCTGCCTCTGCCTCCCAAGTGCTGACATTAAAGGCTTGTCCCACCATGCCTGATTTATCAAAACTTCTATTAGATAATCCTTTTAATCTTTGATCTATTGGTTTGTGAACAGCAAGTAGGTGTTGGAGACAACAGCATTAAACACAAGAGAAATTAGGTAAATGAGATAGTTTTAGTGTGAAGAGATAGTAATCACATCAAAAAGCGAAATATGTAACACATTAAGTGTGACGGGTTCTATAAAATAAGGTGATGTGGGGTAAACAATACAGCTGTCTGTTTGTTTGTGTTTTGTTTTGTAGGGAGGAGAATATACTTGCAGATACGGCATGTGAGATGGGGAGGAAGACCTCAAGCAAGTTTGAGACTGAAGCCTGTGACAGTGAGGGACACCAGCACTCGTGGCAAAGAGGACAGTAACTAGAAAGAAGGGAGGGAGCATACTTGGTGTGTTTGATAAAGAGAGAGGCTATCAGCATGGCTGGAGAAAGCACTGGGGTGGGAGGACAGTCAGAAATAAAAGGAAGAAAACAGGGTTGGCCAATCATGTGGGATTTGTAGTGGCTTACACTGATTATCTACTTATACCGTCCAGAGCGACTTAGGAGATAAATGTCTAGACAAGTCCATGAGACAGTTCTATAAGCGGTTCAGTGAGGTGGGAAGACTTCCCATGGGCTGGGAGGACCGACTGAATAAGAAGGATAAAATGAGCTGAGTCCCAGCGTCCTTCCGTGTGTCTTGACTGTGGACATGATATGACCACTTGCCTCCCGTTCCTGCCACAACGCCCTCACTGCCACAACGCCCTCACCACCACAATGGAATGTTACCTCCTGAACTGAAGGCCGCGGCAAACCCTTCCTCCTGTGGGCTGCTGTTCTCAGGTAACAGATCACATCATGGAGGGAGTAATACAGGGTCTTACAAGCTATTGAGAAGACTTAGGCTTTTGCTCTGTGATTAGAAACCATGGTGATACTTAGGGTGTGAGTGACATGATCTCTTTTTAGGTTTTGTTTTGTTTAGACAGAAACAGTGAGAACAGCAAGGAGACTAATGTGGAGACTGGGTACAGTATGTGGTGGTCTAGACCGTGGTCATTTGTGAAGGCAAGTAAAAAGTGATGAGGAACAGCCACAGTGCAGACAGCAGCCAAGTTTGGGTAGGCTTTCTACTTATGTTAATGGGTTAGTCTCTCGCCTCTTGCTCCTCTCAAGACAGTCCAGGGAGATATGTTTATCTTTGTATTCCCTCAGCCCTTTATGAGTAAGTAGCAGGCCCCATGAGGAGATCCTCTGCTCCTTTCTTTGGGGCTGGAGTCCCACCCAAGAAGGCAGTACTGACCCAGAGCGAGAGACCAATATGGAACCTTTCTATGAGGATGGGAAAGATGGAATGCTGGGTAGAGTGAGGGGGCCAGAGAGCATCCAATTGGGGTGGCGCTTGGGTTCCAGGGATAGTCTCAGAAACTGAAGCTATAAAGAATACCACGGGTGACTGGAGAGTTTTACCTGCAGCACCAAAATGCTAGAGACAGGGGCCAGGCAGTGGTTGCGGCACACCTTTAATCCCAGCACTTGGGAGGCAGAGACAGGCAGTCACTGTGAGTTCGAGGCCAGCCTGGTCTACAAAGTGAGTCCAGGACAGCCAAGGCTACACAGAGAAACCCTGTCTAATAAATAAATAAATAAATAAATAAATAAATAAATAAAATAAAAAAAGAGCAAACAACAACAACAACAAAACAAAACAAAAAGAATAGAGATAGGGCCACATAGTAAATAATAACAGTAGTGCCACTGCCAGCAAAACCAGTGATTTTCCAGGCCCTGAAGGGAACGGAAGTAGGAAGTTGCTCAATGTCTATGGTTTTAATTATACTAGCTGAATAAATTCTAGGGGTATTCTGTGCAGTGCAGTGCATATAGGCAGTGATATATATAGTGCAAGTAAAGAATCTACATTAAAGGCTCTAATTACGATTAAAAAGATCCACCTGAGAGGTTGGGGAAAATGTTTGCATTCGGGAGCAGGAAACTGCTTAGGTGGGGAAAAGAGCTTCCTTTGTAATAATAGCAGGGTCCTGAGTTAGAATCCCCAGAACCATGTAACACCAGGCACGGTAGGATGGGTCCACAGTCCCAAGACTCCTACAGTGACATGGGAGGCAGACAGGTGCAGCCCTGAAAGCTTTCAGGCCAGCTAGGCTGGTATAGGCAGCAGGAAACACAAGACATCCTGTGTCGAACATGGTGGAAGTTAAGGATAGAAACGTGAGGTTGTCCCCGACCCCCATGTGCACAGTGTGTGTACCTACATTCTCTCTCACACTCAAACATAAAAAGACAAATATTTTAGCCGGGCGTGGTGGCACACGTCTTTAATCCCAGCACTCGGGAGACAGAGGCAGGTGGATCGCTGTGAGTTCAAGGCCAGCCTGGTCTACAAAGCGAGTCCAGGACAGCCAAGGCCAGCACAGAGAAACTCTGTCACAAAAACAAAACAAAAAACCAAACAAAAACAAAAAACACCAAAAAAGATAAATATTTTTAAAATCTGCAGTAGATTACATTAGGAAGTAAATGAGCTGGTGAGATGGCTGAGTGGGTGAGGGTGCTTACCACCAAGCCTGACATCTTGGGTTGGATTACTCTGGACTCACATGATGGACGGAGAGAATCAGCGCCCACCAGTTGCCCTTTGACCTTCCACATGTGCCCATAGCACATGTTTTTATAAATACATTTAAATTAAAAAAAAAAAAAGAATATCAAATGAGTGCTGTAGTTCAGTTGTGGAGTGCTTGCTTAGAATGCACGAGACCCTGCTGCATTCAGCCTTCAGCACTGTCAAAGAAAGATGGGGGGCTAAGGGGTACGGGCGGGAATCACTATTAGCCGAGGATGTGAAAATAGCACTTTGGAGGAAAAGACTTCATCTGTTAAAGACGACAATAGATCAATAAAATGTGACTAAACTTTAGGAATTGTTAAACCCTGGGGTTAGATACAATAATGATCATTAGAATGTGTTCTGTGTATGCTGTGAATTGGCTTGCTGCCGACGCTCTGCCCCTCACTCAGGACTCTATGGTACTTTGGAATCCTCTCTAGCCAAATGAAGTCGTTTTCCTCTTCGACCTGCGGGCGGCTCCGTCTCTATGGTAGCCGGTTTCCCAGCACAGCCTGGTCTGCGTTTTCTTCCGGATCAAAAAAAAAAAAGAGGTTGGACTTCCCTTCCGGAAGTGACCCACGTGCTGCTTCTTTTACCTACTGGGTACCCGGCAACTTTTTTTTTTTTTTTTACTATTGACCCGAAGTTGGGGACGTTGTGGAAACTGTGACCAGCCTCAGACCGTGGTGAGTGAGCCTCAGTGTCTGGCCCCTAGGGTGACCCTGAAGATGCCGTCGCCTTGACCGAGGCGCAGCCTTCGGGCCAGCACCGGGAACCTAGGTTGTGGTTAGGGTCGGACTCTCAGAGCCACGCGGGTTCAGGCTCACGGCTTTGAGTGTTGTGTCCCTACGGTCGATCGTCTGGCTAGGAGCGATCTCGGGAGGCACGGAGAGGTCTCAGTTTCTGGTCCCGAGCCCCATGACATCCTGAGTGACCTTGAGCTGGACACTGTCCCCTCTAAGGGCCTCGTTTCCACTTCTGTTAAGAGGGCTGACAACGTTTACTGAGAGCAGTGGCCCCTGAAGGTCTGGAATGTTATTATTCTTCGCGTCCTCTGGCCCCCGGGTATTAGGGTGAACCGGGAGGGGTCGGCGTTGACGATCGTGTCTGCTCCTAGGACTAAAGACCAGGAGGCTAGTCTCTCCAAGGTGCTAGGTTGACATGGACCCGCTCAGAGCCCAGCAGCTGGCTGCAGAGCTGGAGGTGGAGATGATGGCTGACATGTACAACAGGTAAAGAGATCACTCCTAGCTACCCTGTTTTGGAAAATTAGCCCTGGTCACCCTTACCACAACAGTGAAGGACTGAGCGCTGGGATTAAAGGTGTTCACCACTACCACCTGGCCTTCATTACACTTTAGCTCTGTGTTAGGCTCTTGAAAAAGATTTTCTGTATATTGTCATTTAGATTTCTTTCTTTTTTTTTTTTTGGATTTGTTTTTATATGTATGACTGTTTTGCTTACATGTATGCATGCACACCACCTTCCCACAGAGGCCAGTAGAGGGCATCAGATCCACTGGAACTGTAGTTACAGGTAGTTGTGAGCTACCATGTAGGTGTTGGGCACCAAACCCAAATCTTCTGCAGGAGCAGTAAGTTCTCTTCACCACTGAGCCATCTCTCCAGCCCCCCCCCCATTATCATTTTTTTTATACTCAAGATAATTCACAGGGAGAAGGGGGTATAAGCTGGTAGGGCGCTTGTCTAGAGTGCAGGAAGCCTTGGTTTGACGTGGTGCCTATCATTGCAGCACTCAAATGGAGGCCAGCAAATCAGTAGTTCGAGTTTATCCTTGGCTGTGTAGTGGGTTCGAGGCCAGTCTGGGATAGATGAGACCATTCTAAAATAAATAAACAAATAAAAAACCAGTGGGTTAATTTCATTAGTGCCATTTTAACGTAGGGGGTTGGGGTATCAAGGGATTTAGTAATCTCAGGGTCTATAGTTCGGTCTGTAGCTATGTGAGGACCAGAACTTCAGGCTGACTTCACAACTACTGCTTACAGCTGTTTGGCCAATTTGGAAACAAATCCTGGTGCACTGGTCACCAGCTGAGTATCTTTGGGCAAGCTGTCTCATAACTGATGTCTCACCTATAAAACTGACAGGATGAGCAGTGCTTTATGAAGAAGACAGTACAATATTAGACATGGAAGCCTTCAGCATTTAGCACATCATACAGAAAACAACAGAAGCTCCTTTCATTGGCTGATTTACCTTTAAGATGCAGACTGAGCAGTCAGGCTAGCTGGCTCTGTGTGATCCGTAGCAAATCACTGAGCTTCTCTGTCTCAGTGTCCTCATCTGTAAAATGGTTGTAATGGTGGTGGCTGACTTGGAGGTTCCGTAACAGAGTCTGTACCAGCCCTGGGTGTGATGCCTGGCACACGGCCAGTGTCCAGCAAGTCCTTCCCGACTCACGTGACTCAGACAAGGTTCTGGGTCGGGAGAACCTTCCAAGGTGCTTGAAGTGAAAACTGAGGATTTCTTCCACTGTTTTCCCGGGGGAGGTGGGGAGGCAAAGTCAGTACAGCAGGGTTGGAGTTGTTGAGGGTCCTGGGGTGTACAAGAAGTTACTGACAAACCCTTGTCCTTCTGTAATCCCAGAATGACCAGAGCCTGCCACCGGAAGTGCGTGCCTCCCCACTACAAGGAAGCAGAGCTGTCCAAAGGCGAGTCTGTGTGCCTGGACCGGTGTGTGTCTAAGTACCTGGACATCCACGAGCGGATGGGCAAAAAGCTGACAGAGTTGTCTATGCAGGATGAAGAGCTGATGAAGAGGGTGCAGCAGAGCTCTGGACCTGCATGAGGCCCTGGGCAGTGCACACCCAGGCTGTACCTCGCCACTTATTTTATTAAAGTGTTTCCTAATGGATGTCATATGTGAAAACCGTCACACTTAGGCTTTCTGGAGCATCTCCAGGACCTCTGGGTGTGGTAGAGCTCTCCTGGCTAAAGAAGGGGACTTGTCACGCTGGTTTGTGACTGTGTATGTGTGTATATGTATATATCTGTATTAAAACAAATTTGTGCAAAGCAGTGTCTTTTTTTTGAAAGTAATAAGTCAGACAGAGCATCCAACAGGAGGGAAGTTGATGAAATGGGTCTTTCTATGGGGTTGGGGTTGGGTTTTTTGTTGGTCTGTTTTTAACAAACAGGGTTTTACTATGTAGACCAGACTGTCCTTAGACTCACAGAGATCTACCCGTATCTGCCTTTCAAGCGCAGGGACGAAGATGTGCACCACCACACCCAGCAGGTTGTTTGTATTTTGAGGCAGAGTTTTACTTGCAGCCCAGTTTGCCTTCAAACTCAGTCTTCCTGTGTCACTGTCTAAATGCTGCCATCACAGGTATGTGCCTTAACAATGCTTTAAGACTATAGTTTTTGCGTAGAGTCTGAGGCTTGCTGTGTGGCTCAGGATGTGCTGCATTCCTCTGCACTAGTAGGAAACACTTTTTAAAACTTGATAGTAAGTGGAGGCAAGCTGGCATTTCTACACATCAAAGTGACTTAGAGGTGACAGTGGATAGGATTTAGCAAGCAAGTTAGCCAGCCATGTTATCCATACTCCAGGTAGCTAGGATGCTGTCGAGGTACGAGGTGGGCCAGGCATCTTGGAAAGGGATCTGGGAAGGGATGATGACTCCGGGCATCTGCGTTCACCTGACCCGGACTGTGCTCTGCAGGCACTTTGCAGTTTCCGAGAGAGTCCACCCACCCAGACTAAAGGTCTAATTAGGAAACAGGTTCAGCAATGCCGCTGCTTGCCAAAGGTCACATACTAGAGTGAGGGAAGGCCAAGCCCCACTCCTGTCTGAGGAGGACCCTTGGGGGAATACTGCGGTCAGAGTGTGGCTAGTCCAGAAGGCACTTTGTTGACACTGAAGTCACTGGCAGAGCTGGGCCTTCAAAGTGGGCATTTGTTGTTTGTAGAGGTGTCTGGGATGGAGTAAAGGGCAAGAGAGGCAGAGGCTTAGTTCAGCTTACAAGTGCCTGTTCAAGTCGGATTAGAGACTTGGCTGAGATTGTCTTCCTGCACGACCTTGGGAGAGGTGTTTGACTGCTTCAGTTATCCTACCATTAAAATTGCAGTGGGGTCCATCTGCCTCTTTGGGAAGTTGTAAAAACTAATAGCCCAATAGTTAGAAAGATGTCTGAAATACATCAAGCACTCAATAAATTGCTAAATCTGGTGCAAAGTGGAGAAACTACATAGACTTGGGTAAAATCGCAAACCCAATGTCTGTCGTTAGGGTGGGCAGAATAGTTAAGGCTTTCTCAATGCTGAAATGTATACAAGTTTAGGCCAGCAGGTGGCGCTGTCTGCCCGTGGGTCTTAGCTGCTGGGGCAGTGCCACAAAGTTAGAACATTTGCTCGTTCTCTGCCAGCAAAGCACAATGCTGGGAAGAAAGAGGAGTCACTGTAAGGGAAGGAGATACTGTATCTGCCTTCAGGTTTAAAAGGGACATAATGAGTATTCTCTTGATAGTGCGCAGCTGGAACAAACAAAGCCTGGTGCACACGGGGAGAAGAGTGCGCAGCTGGAACAAACAAAGCCTGGTGCACACGGGGAGAAGAGGTTCCGGCTCAGGGATAGCTCTTAGGAAGGCTTTGCCATGGCAGGGAAGTGTGGAAACAGCTGCAGTGTGGCTGCAACACCAAGTGTGAAGAGAAAAGCTGAGCAATGAGCCCAGAAGCCTGGGCAGGCTCAGCTCCAGCACAGCCTAGGGAGTGGGCTGTGTTAAGCCATTTGGATTTTCTCCTGCTAAGGGCGTCAGCAGACTGTTACAGGATCTAAACCTTTCAGTGACAATGGCAAGTCTGCTTTTCAAAGGCCTGCTCTCCCTGCCAGATAGATAGCAATAGGTGACAGTAGATAATGGATCAAGGAGGAACGAGGTACAGACAGGAGAGAGACAGATGGAGATGTAGGGTTAGCTCACATGGAGTTGCTGTAGCTGAGCTCTGCTGAGGGTGCCATATTATTTTCTTTAATGTTAGGACAACTCTTAGGCCAGGTAGAACTTGAAGTTTATGAATGAAGAGGCCGAGCCTCTCAAGAGTTCATCCCTTGTCCAAGGCAGAGCTGGGCTCCTTCTCATGTTAGTGTATTCTATGGTAGGCAACTTCGAAGACTCCTGGGCCCAGTGCTTGAGCTCTTCTTTTGGGTTCCCCTCCCTGTGTACAGTGTGCACTCAATGAGGAAACTTCCTTCTTATAAAAAAGATCATAGCTAAGGTGACAGGACATAGTTATGAAAAACTGCACACTTCTTCCCTTTCTTACTAACCCTGAAGAAGCCAGCTCCCACACTGAGCTGGCAGTGAGGAGGTAAGCAACATTCACATGGTGAATGCCCCCACTGTGGTGTGAGCAAGCCTGGAAGCAGATCCTTCCCTTCCCTGGTGGCTTGTGACAGCATTCCCGATCCACACTTTGCAGCCTGTGAGAGAAAGTGAAGGTCAGGATCCAGTCGAGTCACACCTTATCTCCTAACCTGAGAGGCTGAGATAAAGCGTTATGTTTTGGGGTAGTTCAGCCACAGAGAGCTCATGCACATGTTGTCTATGTACCCAAGGCAGTTGTCTGAGGCTTGTTCTTTTCACACCTATGCTAGAATGTGTTGGGTGCCTTTCCGGGCCATCGGGATATATCATGAGCAAGGCAAATTAAGACATGATCCCTTTTAGAGCTTATATTCTAGTAGTCAATGCTGATCTGAAGGGCAGGCAGCCCTTGAGAATCTAGGGTCTCAGACCTGGTTAAAGTCTGACAAAAGCTAAGAGCTATTTTCTCAGTGCATACATATAGATTAGTATAAGAATTCTTGTGCGCTGAGCTAAGAGGAGTCTTGTGATAAGCACTGTCTTAGGCCATAGGACCCAGTGGAGTGATGTGTTAAAGGACCTAGCTGGTCCTTTAAATACAAATATTAAAACAAGGTAGTTTTTTTTCTGGTTTTTCAAGGCAGGGTTTCTCTGTGTTAGCCTTGGCTTTCTAGACTCGCTTTGTAGACCAGGCTGGCCTCAAACTTACAATGATCTGTCTGCCTCTGCCTCCTGAGTGCTGGGATTAAAGGAGCACATCACCATGCCTGGCAAGGTGGTTTTATAGTTGTGGAAAATGTTAGGTTTTGGGCTAGGAGCCACATCTACTTGTAGCAGCCTCTGTCCATAGCAGGAGAAATGGCAAGCCCCCTACCCAGAGACTGTCCCTTACCCCCTGTATCCCAGAAGAATAACAGGTACCATAATAAAAAACATTTAATGAGTACATATGTGTACATATGTCAGAGGTCAGAGAAAAACTTTCAAGTGTCAATTTTCACTTTCTGCCATGTGGGTTCCAAAGATTGAACACAGGCCTGGTGACAAACATCTACCTATGGAACCATCTCTCTGTCTCCCACACTTTTCTTACTTCTCCAAGGACAGAACCAGGCTACTGGACTCCCCAGATATCAGAGAGCTACCAGTGGTACCCCGTCCCCCAGGTAATGGGTACACCATAAGTAAATGTGGCTCTCCTGCCCAGTTCCTGTGGATCCTCTAAGTCACATACTAACAAAATTCCTTCCTCTCTTCCTCATAAAGCAAAACCTCCTACCCATCATCCCTGGAAGTCAGAGGCAGGCCTGTGCTGTGCACCACTCATCAATTAGGGTGCATGGAATTTCCCTTTTCCTTTGATATCTCTAGGAAGGGACCCCTCACGTGTCCCCTCCCATGCTGTCTGTCTGCAGTGTTGGGGGGTCTGTGCTCTTCTCATAATGCCTACCTTCCACTTTCTGTAGCGTTACTATTTCTCCTAATACATCTCTTACCCGGGACAATCTGTCCGCAGTGTTCTCCTGTAACCCTAAACTAGAGAGAGACCTTTCATTTACGTGTTAAGAAGACATTCAAGGAGCTGTGGGGCTATGAAAGGGACCGTGTTCACAGTCTGGATATCCAGCGATGGCTGCCTCCCCCAAAGCTATAGGCTGGTGAGATTCAAAGGATGAGTAGGATTTGCCAGGCAGTGGGTCTGGAGGGTGGGGAGACTAGAAGGAAAGTCGTTCACTCAGGCATCTGCCCTGAGAGGCACACGGTCCATTAGAGAAAACAGGCACACCTTGATGAGTTTATCATAGGAAAAGTCAAATGTCATGTATGTACATATACACACATATATACATATATACACCTATATGTGTATGTATATATATGTGTGTGTGTGTGTGTGTGTGTGTGTGTGTATATATTGCAAGTTATTGCAAACAATCAGGCACTTATGGAAATCACCCAGTTCCAGTAACAAGAGGACATGGAAGATATCTCAAGGGCACGGCCAAATAAAACCCTTGTTTCCACTGCATCATGCCGGTTCTATGTGTGGTTAGGTCTTGTAGCATTGGAAGGCCGAGTTGCCAGGGTCCATCCTGGGCTCAGTGAGCAGCAGAGTGCAGGAAGGCCATTGTATGGAGACAAGGAGTCCTTGGAGGCAGGACCTACAAGCTGCTGACAAGTGGCACATAGATGGGAAGGCAGGGGCAGAATCTGGGGTGTCTCTGGTTTTGTCACTTAAACTTGGGGAAGAGGTGAGGAGGGAGAGAGGGGGAGATTTAAATTGCTGAACAAACTGCACACCCTTAGACCCCCAACAAAGCAGGCCTGGGAGGGCGGGTTTCATTGGCAACAGTCCCCTTCTTCTACGTGTGTCTCTCCAGTTCTTGGAATTGAACCTTTCATGTGAGGTTTTTTTCTCCTGGGGACTGATAAATCCTGCTGATTCTTGAGAGCCTGGCCTGGTGGCACACGCCTGTTACCCCAGCACTCAGGGAGGGAGAGGCAGGTAGATCACTGGGAGAGGCCAGTCTGATCTACAAACCGAGTCCAAGACATCCAAGGCTAGACAGAGAAACCCTGTCTCTAAATACAAACAAAACAGCAACAACAACAACAAAGCTATCTGCAGATATTAACTTACACGCCACCCTTAAGAACCATTCCTCGAGCTCCTGCCTAGGTCCAACTCCCCTCTCAATCATGCATCCCATAGTGGCAAACAACACATTTCCCAGCATGGCCCTTGTTCAGCTTCCCGAGACCTCATGTGCTCCCCTGGGATAGAATTTTGAACATCTATTTATTTTTATTGTATGTGTGTTGAGTGCTTTGTGTACCATGCACATGCAGTGCCTGCAGGTGCCAGAAGAGGGCACTGGGCTCCATGGAACTGGTGTCACAGGAAGTTGTGAGCCACCATGTGGGTGGGTCAGGACCTAACCCAGGTCCTCTGCAAGAGCAACAAGTACTCTTCATGGTCCAGCCATCTCTCAAGCCCCGTTTTCTGGTCTTAGTCTTGCTCTGAAGCCCTGGCCTAGAATTCGCCTTGCACTCTGCCTGTTATCCTGTCTTGTTTCCAGTTCTCAAGTGCTGGGCTTCTAAGTGTGCCTGACAATACCTGCCCTTTTTCACCCCTCACAATCTAAACTATTATAATGGCTTGCCTACCTACTTAAGCTTTCCTTCCTAATATACCCCTATTTTCATTAAACACATAAACTAAACCCTGCCTGTCCTCTTCAAACAAAACCAAAAGAAGAAAACAAAACAAAACAAAACAAAAACAACCCAGGAGTTTTGTTTTTTGTTTTTATCCCTTCCTGCTCTTATAGTTCACAGTGCTGTAAGCATTTAGCCTCGTGGAGGTCACCCAAACTTCCTTCCCAGCTTTATTTCCTGCCACGCCCTCCCTTCTCAGTTATTTAACAAGTGTTTAGCAGCAGTTTACTGTATGCCAAGTCTGTGATAGGCAGCAGCCGTACAAATCACCTTCAACCTGCTTGGTTTTGCACCTAACAGGCTTACCAGAGCCCACAGAGTGAAGAAGCAGAGGAAGGAAAGAAATGGATCGCTTCAGACCAGCAGGAGGCTCCCAGGGTCCCCACCGTGTTTGGGGACGGGTGGGCAGCTTGCAGACAAAGGTGAATCTTGTGCAGAGCTGTAAGGAAGAAGTGAACATGCCGTTCCTACAGGAAGGAAGAGCCGGTGCTGAGACAGGAGGGTGTGAAAACCAGCTGGCCGGGCACTTCTGCTCAAGGGGCACCTCTGAGGTGTTTTGAGTGTGCAAGCAGTGTGCACAGCGAAGGTTCCTGATTTCACAGAACTCAGAGACCCTAAGAAGAAGATGGGAACGTCGAATGGGAGGAGGAATAAATAGCAAGCCTTCCAGACACAGGTGTTCGTGGACTCTAAATCTTATGGAGGGGGCTCACAACCCCGCTGACACTTCAGTGTGAGTGTCTGTGCTTGTGTCCATGAGGCACTGCTATAGACAATGAATTAATATTTTATTGTGGTTATCAAGAAGTCATGACGCTCTTGAGGTAGAACCTTTCCTGTGGGGCCCAATCTGACCCTGAGGTCAAGAGTGCGGAAGCGTGTGTGTGTGTGTGTGTGTGTGTGTGTGTGTGTGTGTGTGTGTCTGTATGTGTGTGTGTTTTGTTTTTCTGGAATGGAACACACACATATGTGAGACTTCTACTGCTCAGCCACATGCCCTACCCTGTAGCCAGCAAGGCATTTTAAGAAGTAAAACCATCAAAGGCTGACATGTGCCTTCTCCAGAGAACTTTCTGTGCCTTTCTACTGCCAAGGTTTTGCTTTGGTGTTCCTTTACCTGGCTTGCAGGAATGAACACATCAGAAAATGTTCAAGCCAGACAAGCCTGCCTCCAATCACTGTGGTCTAGGTGCAAACCTTGTTTACTGTCTGCGTGAAAACTTGTGAGGCTTGAAGCACACTGTGATGAGCCGCACATTTAATAACTTTTGTCTTGGAAAATGTCCATCCTATCGCAGTCACTCCGCAATGTTTGCGTCTTTCTTGGTGTGGCGGCTGCTCTGGCGTTCAGGGGCTCCTCACGGGCTCCTCACCGGCTCGCTGTCTCTGCGGAACTTTGCAGCTCTGTGAACACCACCTGCTGCACTCTTCACTTGTTCTTGTTTTGAAACACGGTTTCGTGTAGCTCGGGTTGGCCTCTAACTTTGAAGACAACCTTGAACTTCTAATCCCTTTGCCTCTGCCTCTCCTGTGTCAGGATTAGAGGCCTGTACCACCAACCCTTCTTGGTGCTCCAGATGGATCCTCAAGCAAGCACTAGACCAGCCACACTCTTACACACACACACACACACACACACACACACACACACACACCTTTTTCTTTCTTTCTTTCTTTTCGTCTTTTTTTTTTTCAAGACAGGGTCTCTCTGTGTAGCCTTGGCTGTCCTATACTCGCTTTGTAGACCAGGCTGACCTCGAATTCACAGCAATCCGCCTGCCTCTGCCTCTTGAGTGCTGGGATTACAGGCATGTGCCACCACCGCCCGGCTCACACCCCTTTGTTTTCCAGACAGGGTTTCTCTGTGTAACAGCCCTGGCTGTCCTGAAACTGTAGACCAGGCTAGCCTCAAAGTCACAGCGATCCACCTGCCTCTGCCCCTGGGTGCCGGGATTAAAGGTGTGCGTCACCACCGCCGACACTTTCTTCACTCGATCAACCCACATCCGTATTTTCCTTCAGCGTTATTATTTCCTTAATCTCCACCATTGTCCAAAAAAAGTACTGAATACCTTGTGGGTTTCACAGAGGAGGAAATTGAAGGCAGGGGGTCTGAATGACTTCTCGAAAGACCACTTAGCAGCCAGAAGCACCTGATCACTGAGTCTCGCGAAATAATGCCGGCAGCCCCAACGAATGAACATTATGCTCACTATGCCAAATGTACCATCATTACAACTGAATCCTAATTCAACTCCTCGACAGGCCGGCAGATTCTACTGCTATCCAAATTTATACAGAAGGAAACTTAAGCCCTGAGAGGCTAAGTTTCCCAAGGCAACCCGGGCTAGTCAGTTTTCAAAATGCAGACTCCTAACTGGAGCGTATAAACTCCCAAAGAGTTCTGACTCTCAGAAAACACTCCTTTTTGACTTCGCAGTTTAAAACCCCACCCAAGCCTTTTCAGCATCCAATCTAACTCCAGCCAAGTCCTTGGTTGTTTTGAACAAAGATGCAGGGAATGCTGTCAAACGTTAGTTCAGGAGGTCAATAGAGAAGGTGGGGTCGAGTGGAAATGTAGGCTCCCAGGGTGTACTGGGTAAGAGAGTATCTGGGGGACCAACAGGCGAATCACGTGCGCATGAAACTCGACCTAAGGGGTGGGGAAGGGACGGGAACCCCCGCCCCCACCTTGGGGCGCTGCTCTCAACGCCTGTAAATACAACTATCAACTCGGCAGATCGCGTAGTCTAAGCACTGGCTTCCCTGCTTCACTAATCTGTGGCGCCGGGGCGCTTCTTAGGAGGGCGCAGACGAGGTGAGACCGGCCGGCTGTGCAGCTGAAGCTCCAAGGCCCGCTGTGTCGGGCACGCAGCAAAGACCCCCGGCGTGGATGCGATTTGGGATTGTGATCCTGGGTCTCCGGAGGTCCGGAGTGTGGAACCACCACAAAGGCTCTGTGTTACCCCGGGTGTCAAGAGCTGCGGGAGGCAAGTTTGCCGAGGACAGGTGAGCAGCTAGGACCGCTCAAAGTCACCTAGCCACACTTGCTGGTCCTCAAGAAGAGTCCTTTGCCTGAGTCTTTGAGCACATTGTCCCCTCTATCCCACCTCTCCATTCTTCCTCTTGTTCCACTCTTTTTAGAGCCACTTGTCACTGTGGGAAGGGATCTCGGGGATCCCTCAATCGAAAGCCCCATTTCACAGATGAGGGGCTGGGCAACCCCGAGAGAAGGGGCGAGTGTCTCCTTCCCCTTCGTCTTTCTTGCTTGCTCTTCTCTGTCTGTTCCTTCTCTGCTTGCTCGGGTCTTGCTCCGGGTCCCGGCGTCAGATCGTCTCCCTGGTTGGCGGTGGCTACCGCGGCGCTGGCGAGCTCGGGTTTCTTCATTCCCTCTGGTAAACACAGCCGCCCGCCGGTCACCCCCATCCACTGCCTTATAAAGTCAGTCCTTATAAAGTCTGTAGGCAAAGGACTTCCTGCCGGAGACCGAGCCCCGTCCCGGGGACTGAGTGTCTGGCGCATTCCCAGGCGCGCTGCAGAGTGAGGGGCGCGCGGGGGCGCCACGGGGCCCGCCCAGGGTCTCACTCCACGTGGCAGTTAAGGGATTGGTCCGGAAGACCGGAGGGACACTAGCGCCGCCGGCTGTGGCGGGCGGGAGGAGTTTTTCTACCCGGGCGCTGGAGAGGGGGAGTAGAATGAAAGGCGTAACAAGAACGGAGGGTCTCCGGCTAGCCGCAGACTTCCCTTTCCGCCTCCTGCCGGCTTCTCAGAGTCCGATCTGGCGCAAGAGGCTGGCTAGCTGTGGGCCAGCGGTGGCTACAGAGCATGGTCCGCCCTTGGTGACTTTGGGAGACTTTGGGAACTTGGGGTTTGCCTCCAAGAGCGGGCTCTGTGCGCCCTTGCCTGGGTAGGCAAGCGCGGCAGCGCGCCAGGAGGTGGCTTCGCTCAGATCAGACTTTTCTAGTTCCTGATAGTGCCCTGCAGGCTGTGGCGCGTTCGCCCCTGGCGCTGCCAGAGCGCGCGAAGCCGGCTCCACAGCACCAGGCTCTATGGGGCCTCCATGAAGACTCCATCTCGGGTTGGCTCCAGGGGTCTCAGGAGCCACCGTGATGGAGTACCCTTCTCAAGGGCCACTGGGAAGCCCTTCTTCTCTCAGCGCCCTGTTTCTCTGCAGAGTCTCGGCCACCATGGCCCCCACGCTGAAGCAGGCTTACGGAAGGCGCTGGTGGATGGCTTGCACTGCTGTACTGGAGAACCTCTTCTTCTCCGCGGTGCTCCTCGGTTGGGCCTCCCTGTTGATCATGCTTAAGAAGGAAGGCTTCTACTCGAGCCTGTGCCCAGGTATATTCGAAAAGGGTTTGGGGTGGGAGGTGAGGACCGCTGGGGACGGTAGAGGGAAGAGGTAGGGAGTTGGAAAATGAGGACAGGTGGCCAGGCGGAGACAAAGCAGGGCTGCCAAAGACCGGAACGTTGGGCAGGCTCACTTGGTGATCTATTCAAACTTTAGTGCCCACTCTTAGGATTCTTTGATTCAGTGGTCGCTGAATTCCCATGTCCTACTAGGCATCTCTATCCTGAGACCGATTTGCCTGTGACAACCTTAAGTCTGCACCTACCCAGAGTAAGGAATTGTCAGAGTTAAACACAGGGCTCTTTGGTGTACTAGCAAACATCACTAACACACAAGAGAGTTCTTCAAGAGATCAAGCTGCCACACCAACTGGAGTGTGAATGTGAGGGACCCGCACCCGTGGGGTCCCCAGTTCTACAAATCACTCATTTGTATAAAGTTAACAGCATTATTTCCTCTAGAATGGATATTTACTTGTGGAGGGTTTGTTTCTGTTTTCCACATCAGTCACCTTGGTATTGTGTAAATGGACCCGAACCTGGCGTGGGAATCCTGAACTCTTTGAGAAGTTAACTGCAGCCAAAGGCTGCCTGTCTGCATCTGTCCGGGGGAGGGAGTTCCTCCCTTGGTGGTTGGCATTTGGTGGATATTTTTCTTTTCTGAAAGGAGAGTGCTGAGCTCAGTGAAGGAGCTGTGTGGTGTGCAGTTTCGTGTCTCTCATTCCTGTCCCCTGTCCCCAAGTCCCATAGGATGGCAGTGACTCAACACTTAACAAATGCAAATGTCCTCCTGGCTTCTGGCTCGGGAGCTCAATCCCTTGCCTCATAACTTATACTGTGAGTGTGGAAGGATGGAGAACTACTTTCTTTTCTTTCTTTCTTTCTTTTTTTTTTAAAAGATGTATTTATTTATTATTTATATAGTATTCTGCCCCAAAACCAGAAGATGGCACCAGATCCCATTATAGATGGTTGTGAGCCACCATGTGGTTGCTGGGAATTGAACTCAGGACCTTTGGAAGAACACACAGTGCTCTTAACCTCTGAGCCTTCTCTCCAGCCCCTGGAAACCACTTTCTTGAGGGTGGAGATGAGGCGGTCTTGATATCTGTTCTTACTTGCAGCACCTGCTGTACTGTGGGGCCACCCCACCCCTCCTACAGTTATCTCTAAGGAAGCAGTGGGTTGCACCCATGCGCCTGGCCCCAGTTTCAGAGGGCTGGGACCAGAGATGGTGAAGTTAGCATGAGGCCTAGGAAGGCAAGGTGGGTCCCTTGAGGAAGAAGTCTGAGACGGAATGATAGATGTTCCAGGGTGGTTGAGAGGACCAAGTGGGCCCTTAGGGACGCCCACCCACCTGAGGCTCAAATCCTCGGAGCTTTCCTTGGAGTCTAAAGAGGATCTTCCCTTTGTTGTGCAGCAGCCTTGATGCCCTTTACAGCCCGTCCAGGGGCTTCTTCTTTCCTTCTGCACCGGGAGGTAGTAGGGCTTCATGAAGAATTCTTTCTTTCTTTCTTTCTTTTTTTTTTTTTTTTTTCTTCCGCAGGACAGAGTTTCTCTGTGCATGTAGCCTTGGCTGTCCTGGACTCCCTTTGTAGACCAGGCTGGCCTCGAGGTTAAATTGATCCACCTGCCTCTGCCTCCCGAGTGCTGGGATTAAAGGTGTGCACCACCACTGCCCGGCACATAATGTTTTCTTGTTCATCCTTTTTTTAATAGCAGAGTGTCTCCATCATATGGACTGACTATATTTTCTTCACCAGTTATTAAGGATAATCCTCTTGTGCTTGCTCTATAGCTTCTCCTCCTCTCTCTATCTCTCTGTCTCTCTCTTGGGGTACCTCTCTTTCCCCCTTTCCTTCTCTCCCCATGCTCATTTAATAAACCTCTGTATGATACCTATTGCTGGGCATCTTATTTTTTAATTATTAAACATAAAATAAAGGTTAAATTTTTTTAAAGGAATAAAAAAATACTCTCATGTTTATGTATTTATTTTGGAGTAGACTTGCTGGGTCATGAAGGAAACTTTAATGTTTTCCAAAATGACTACTGCATTTTAAATTCTCTCCAGCACTGTATGAGGGATTCTAGTTTTTTCCGCCTCCTCAGCATTGGTTGTTGATTGTCTTTTTAATTTGCGCTTCCCTGATGGCTACTGAGGTTGGATGCTTTTATTGGCATTTTCTCTGGAATAACATCTAGTCAGCTACTTCTTCCACTTTTAGGTTATATTATTTGCTTGTTTATTTATTTGGAGATTGGTCCCAGGGCCTTATACTGCTAAGCATGTACACAGTATACCACTGTCTTTTTCCACTGAAGCATAAGAACTCTTTATACACCAGATCTAAGTCATTTATATAGTTTTCTTTTCTTTTTTTTTCTGGTGTGTATTTTTTTGTTGTTGTTGTTTTGTTTTGTTTTGTTTTTTGAGACAGGGTTTCTCTTTGTAGCCTTGGCTGTTCTGGGCTCACTTTGTAGACCAGGCTGGCCTCAAACTCACAGCGATCCGCCTGCCTCTGCCTCACAAATGCTGGGATTAAAGGCGTGTGCCACCACTGCCCAGCTGTATCTTTTTTTTAATGTTGATAAAAATCCTATTTGCCTATTTTTTATTCCACTACTCCGTCATGTTTAAGAAACTGTTGGCTAAATTTAAGGTCACACAAATTTGCACCTGTGTTTCTTTTCTCTTCACACTCTGTGTGTGTGTGTGTGTGTGTGTGTGTGTGTGTGTGTGTGTGTGTGTTTGAGACAGGGTCCCTCTGTGTAGCCCTGGCTGTCTTGGAACTTACTCTATAGACCAGGCTGGCTTTGAACTCAGAGACTAGTTTGCCACTGCCTCCCGAGTGCTGGCACTAACGGCATGCAGCACCACCACTAGGCTATAGACTGAGTGCACCTGTGATTTCTTAGGTTTGTGGCTTGGGCTCCTAATGTTTGGATCCTTGATCTTATGAGGTACAGACCTGATGTTTTGAGTGACTTGAAAGTGGGTGTGGGGTTGAGTCTGCTGTCATCACTAACTGGTAAACTAAGTGAACTCTTGCCCTTTTCCCCAGAACATATTTGTGCACTTTTGGAAAGCAGTGCACAGCATCTCTCCCCGCCCCTGTCTAAGGGGCCCTGCGGGCTGATGGATGGGGTGGTGTTTCTTTCCTGTTCTGTCTTGTCTGTGCTGTCTGATCACAAACAGCCCTTTCGCTTCCTGGTGCCTCATTCACTGTGAGTCTCTGCTGATGGTCCTAGGAGGCGCAGTCTCAACAGCAATGTCTTCTCCCTCTGGCTCTTCTGCCCCCTCTTCCATTGTGATCCCTGAGCTCTAGGTGCAGGAGTTGTGAGGTAGATGTGTCACCTGAGGCCACGGCACTACACGGTCGGTCACTTGTTCTCTGCCTTCTGGTGGGTTGTGGTTTTCTGTACCGGGTCGCCGTCTGGATATTTGTTATTTTCCTGTCACGGAAGTCTCAAATGATGCTGTTTAACAGACAGTTGACGGACTCAGCACATGTGAAGACCAGAAGTGAAGTTGACATTAGTATAGGCTTTGGGGTTCCTTGGTCATATTGTCTGTTTTCAGGTTCTCGCACCCCCATGGGGTGGGAGCTAGTGGGAACTATTACTTAAAATTTAGTCAAGGCCATCTCAGTTGACGACACAGTAACAGAATAACAGAACAATGCCAACAGTCGTTATTTACTATTTGTTAGGTCTTTAGAACTCGTTGTAAATCAGTGACAGCAGCATTATTATAATTCCACTTCGGGGGAGAGAAACCTACAACTAAGAGATGCTAAGCAGTGTGCCTAAGGTTGCCCATCTGGTAAGGAGAGGGCTAGGACTGCTCCTGACGCTCACAGGGTTTCCCTGAGAAGTGAGAAGCTGTGGTCTCCATCCCCAACACCCAGAGGTGTGTGAGGAGCACACAGAGTGAGGACTTACTTCAGTTCTGACTGTAGAACCTTGTTGCTAAGCCTCCTGGGAAAAGCCAGGTGCCCCACCCACTAGTGGCTGAGGGTTGCTCTGGAGCATTCCAGTGTGTCTTAGATGCTATTCGTGTTGTGGAGGGACGCCATAACCAAGGCAACTTATAAAAGGAAGCATTTAGTCAGGGACCTTGCTTATAGTTTAAGAGGGTGAATCCGTGAGCGTTACATCAGGGAACATGGCAGCAGGCAGGCAGGTAACTGAGAGCTTACATCTGACCTACTAACAGGAGGCAGAGAAAGATAGACCGAGTCTGGCATGGGCTTTTGACACCTCCAAGCCTGCTTCCCAGTGACCCACTCTGAATCCTTCCTAACCAAACATTCAAATACCATTCTCATTCAAATCACAACACTCCATTCCCTGGACCCCATAAGCCTCGAGCCACATCATAACACAAAATGCGTTTAGTCCAACTTCAAAAGTCCCTATAGTCAATAACACTATCAACACTTTTTAAAAAAGGGTCTCTTTTGAGGCAATCTCTTAACTGTACACCCCCTCAAATCAAAAGGCAAATCACATACATGAACATACAATGGCACAAAATATACGTTGCCATCCCAAAACCGGAGGAAAGGGGCAAAGTGTAGAAATACTGGGCCAAAGCATGACTGAAACTGAGCAGAGAAGTCCAAGTCCTGTTGCTTCATGTCAGTTATCAAAGGGTTCCTCAGATCTCCCACTCCTTCCAACTTTGTTGACTGCAGCACACTTCTCTCCCTTGGGCTGGTTCCACGCCCTCTTAGCAGCTCTTCTCCTTGGCAGACATCCCGTGGCTCTGGCATCACCAACATCTTGGGGTCTCTGGTGCAAACTAGCTTCACTTTCACAGCTGCGTGAAAGGGTTTCTTGGGGCCTCCACGGAGGGACTCTTGCCGAAGTAGCCTGCTCTCGGTGGCTTTCCTTGACTGAGGAGGAAGATTCCACAGCCCCTTTACAGTTGTCCCTCAACCACTAGGCGGAAGTTGCCATGCCGTCCCATGTGCTGGGGCTGGAAACCGGCCCCCTCCTGAAATTATACTTACATGAACGTTGACTCTTCCATGCTGCTTTTTAGGTATCAAATCCCTCAGGCCTTTTCCTCTCAGTGGCTGCAGGATTAGCTGGGCGTGGTCTCACTCTGAGGGGACCACTCCTTCTATTCCACTCAGCATCCTGCCTTTCCTCAGACTTATCTCTGAGCACAGGCCTCGAGCCCCAACATTACACTCCCTTGCGCCATAGACAAGACTTTTCCGTCTGGAACTTAGTCCTGAGGTGTTTTGGTGGTTTGACCATGCCACCAGCCGGAAAGTGTCACGGGGAAGCAAACATGGATTAGGAGATAAAGAATTCTTCATGTAGGGGACTCAGGCTCATCCTCAGACCCAGGTATTTCAGGTCACTGTCCCCATTTTTCGAAGGTGGGAGAAAGCCTCAGAGAATTTCAGCAGCATAGCTATAGTGCAGGCTTAACCACAATCTCATTCCCCAGGGTTCCCCAGACAGGATCATCTACAAGCTACCTTGGGGATTTTTATCATTTCTGTGTGCCACATTATTTAAAGTGTGATGCAGCCTTGGGTTTGACGTTGTGTATACACATGTACATATTTATATATATCCCTAAGAAATACATATATTCACATGGTTTCTTTTTGTTGTTGGTTTTGTTGTTGTTGTTTTTAAGACAGGGTTTCTCTGTGTAGCCTTGGCTGTCCTGGACTCACTTTGTAGACCAGGCTGGCCTCGAACTCACATCCATCCACCTGCCTCTCCCTCCCCAGTGCTGGGATTAAAGGTGTGTGCCACCATGCCCGGCCTCACACATGTTTCTAATGCACAAATAACTAATAATTGAAACCTCAGAAGTCGTTCCATATACTTACTACCTAACCCTACTTTGATGCCCGTGTAGTGTGTATGGTCATGTAGTGTGTGTGTGGTCATGTAGTGTGTGTGGTCATGTAGTGTGTGTGGTCATGTAGTGTGTGTGGTCATGTACTGTGTATGGCCATGTAGTGTGTATGGCCATGTAGTGTGTATGGTCATGTAGTGTGTATGGGTGCCTAAAGTCATCCAGCTAAAAAGGAGGCAAACAAGGCCTGGGGCCCAGTGGTGGTCACCTGCTTTCCCTTGATGCTCAGTGTAGCTGCCTCACTCACTTACTGAGTGCATTCTCTTTTTCCCTTCCCGTATCTTGTTTGTCATTTAACCAGCCTCTTGGAGTGATTGGGCTTCAGGAGCTAGCTCAGACTGAACCCACAAGAAGTGGATTGAGGGGGCTGGAGGCATGGCTCAGTGGTAGGGAGCACTGACTGTTTTTCAGGGGGACCCGGGTTCAATTCCCAGCACTCACACGGCAGCTCACAACTGTCTGTAACTCCAAAACCTGACACCCACAGACACACAATGCACATAAAATAATAAAAATAAAAATAAAAACAAGTGGATTGATTAAACCAGAAGAGCTTCTGTGTTCGTGGACCTTGGGTGGCCATTGGCAGTTCACTGGGCTCGACTCTGTACCAGAGTACACACATTCACTGGCATTAGAATATACGTGGGAAAGTTTTCAAGTCGGCCCGTGGGACAGCTAGGATGGGTACTGAATCTGTGCTGGCTCTGGAGACTCTGCTGTAGCCTGCTGGGTGGCTTTTGGGGCTGAGACTCTTTAGGGTTGTTGTAAAGATTAAGTGATATTTTGCTTGGAACAGCCTGACGCAAAGTAGGTGTTTGCTGCAAGCTAGTGACATTATTTGGGAGGGAACCTGTCATTTGATTATGAAAGACTTAAGGGCAGGGACAGTGTCTAACGCAGGGGCCACAAATTCAAATGCCATCTGAGGGCAGGCATGTGATAATAAATGAGACAAGAAGGGCAGGGTTACGATAGCCAGCATCTGGGAGCTGTGAGATAGACACACACGTTCTAGAAGGACAGCCCTGGCAAAAGAGGGGGCAGCAAAAGCTGGGTCTTCCTGACTTTCCCTCCCTCCCTCTCTCTTTCTCCCTCTATTTTTGCTATATTGCTCAGGTTCTCCCAGAACTTCTGCACCCAAGGGCTCTTACCTCAACCTCCTGAGTAGCTGGGAGTGTGGTTGCACACCACCATGCCCTAGCTGAGAACCTAGATTTTTTTTTAAACACATTGTTTTTTTTTTTTTAACACATTGTTTTTAAAGATTTATTTATTTATTATTATATATACAGAGCTCTACCTGCACGTACACCTGCATGTCAGAAGAAGGCATCAGATCATGTCATAGATGGTTGTGAGCCACCATGTGGTTGCTGGGAATTGAACTCAGAACCTTTGGGAGAGCAGTCAGTGCTCTTAACCTCTGAGCCATCTCTCCAGCCCCAGAACCTAGATTTTCAATGAACTAGAAATCCGGATGTTTATTTAAAGTGACACTAGGCCCAATTGACTGCCGGTCCAGCAGAACATGGACGGGGAGAGTCAGTGGGGGTCACCTGTTCGCGGCCTTCCACCTGGCTTCTCTTCTGTCTCTTCTTCCCTGACTCGCTGCCCCAACACAATGGAGGCGTACAGCAAAGGCCTAGCAATCAGCTGTAGAATAAACCCAGTGGACGGGGATCATAAAGATAGTTAAGGAAGGTTAAGTAGTCAGGGTTAGCATGACCCTCAAAGGCTGAATGCTCTAACCCCTCCAGGTCCCTTAAGCCCTTTCCCTGGCCTCCCAGGGAGTTGGTACTGCCCAAGGCACTTCCTTTCCTGGCTGCCTGCTCTTATGATCTGACTGATCTTTATGTTCCTTTTTTTTTCTTTTTTTTTTTTTTTTTTAAATATTAACACACAGATCTCATTACTTTCTGCTGCCTGTAGGTCCTTTGGCAGCTTGAGGTTACTTGAAGTCAGGGGTGGGTAACCACCCTCTTTCCCAGCACCCAGGGACAGTCATATCCCTCCCTCCGTTGTCTTTACAGAACTCACTACTTTTGTATTTTCAGTTAATGACACCCCCACCCCACCCCCACCCTGGTGCCCAAGGCAGAGTCTCACACACAACTCAGCCTGACCTCGAGGCCATCCTCCCAAGGGCTGGCATTACATCCGTAAGTCACTACAAACAACACACCTCCCCCTTTTTGATACTGGGTCTCTTTTTATTTATTTATTATTTTAAAATTTTATGTGCATTTCTGTTTTGCTTGCCCACCTGTGTGAGGGCATTGGATCCCCTGGAACTGGAGTTGCAGACAGGTGTGAGCTGCCACGTGGGTGCTGGGAATGTAACCAGAGTCCTCTGGAAGAGGCACCACTGCCCTTAGCCAAGGAGCGGTCTCTCCAGCCCCACACCTCCCTCGTTAAATCAGCATCCACGGTTCCCAATCGTGAGCACAGCTTCCAGTCTTAGGGCATGATCCTGTGGGTCTGTGCTCAACCCCACTGTCAGCTGTGTCAAGAGCTCTGGAATGTTCCCCAGCCCTTTCCCCTGGGCCAGAACCATGCAGAACTCTCTCCATCATCTCCAACTGAGGCTGCTCATCCTCTGCCCCTGTTAACAGACAAGGGACCTGAGGCACAGAGTGAGGGAGTTTCCCTGGCCAAAAGACTTCATAGCTAGTGCAGTGGGAATGGAGACCCTGTTTGGCCTGTTTCCCCAGTAATGCCCTGTTTTCTCTTGGTAGCTCTAGCCAGAAACAATTTGGAGGCAGCCACCTTATGGCTCAGTGCACAGACTTAAGTCACCCTCTGTCCCCTTTCCTTTACCTTGTCACAACTCCTGAGTTCACAGCTGAAGGACCTTGGGAGACAGCACACTTGTGACTTCATGTGGTGGATGGGTTGTTTTACCAAAGGACTCTTGGGGCCTTGTTGTGACTTACAGGGTCTGTGCAGAGCCGTGACTGGAACATAGTTAAATGCTAAACAGTACTAGCTGTTATTATCAGAATGCCCTTTACTGAGAAGGCGTCCTCTCCTTTTTTTTTTTTTTTTTTTTTCCCCATTCTTGTTGCCTTAAAGAGCCAGTCACCGATTCTGCCTCTTGATTTGGGGTATTCCCCCCCCCCCCCCCCCGCCACTGGTGCTTTCCAGTGACTATTACAAATTGGCACATGCTATGATGTCCACTTTTCTCAACTGAGCTAGCTGAGGCCTCAGATTCAGACTGCAGGTGGTGATCCTTTCAAGGCCGGATGCTAATTGCTGTCACCCAGGAGCTCTTTTCCCCCCTCAGACAGAGCATATATAGGACTCCTCATTACCTCTAGGGACACCGGTTGGTTCCTCTAGGGACCTGGATTAGAAGGCAGGACCCCAGGGTCGGGCAGCTTTTTTGCCTCTGTTGCATGTGCTGAGCCCTCCCTTCCCCTCCTCAGCTGACAACAAGACCAACACCAGCCAAGATGAACAGCACCAGTGGCCAAGCTGTGACGAGCAGGACAAGATGCTCAACCTGGGTTTCACCATTGGCTCTTTCCTTCTGAGCGCTACCACACTGCCTCTGGGAATTCTCATGGACCGCTTTGGGCCCAGGCCCCTGCGTCTGGTGGGCAGGTGAGGTGGCTGGGTGCGGGGGAGAGATGCAGGGTCAGGAAGATGCTGCAGAAGAGGGAGGCTAACAAACCATGCCCCACTCCTCTGTGTCCTTACAGTGCCTGCTTTGCTGCCTCCTGCACTCTCATGGCCTTGGCCTCCCGGGACACTAAAGGTGAGCCATGTGTTTTCCTCTAGAATGGGTAGGATGGAGGTAGACATTGACCCTTCAGCTCCTGCCGGTGTGCTCCCACGGCTCCACAAGTGCCTCTCGTCTGCCCTCTTTCTTTTCCCAGTTCTGTCTCCGTTGATATTCCTGGCACTGTCCTTGAATGGGTTTGCTGGCATCTGCCTAACGTTCACCTCACTTACTGTGAGTACAGTGGATTTGCCCTGGCAGCCATCCAGACAAGTGGGAGTGAGTGGGGTCAGAAATGAGTGAGAGGGGGCTAAAGAGATGGCTCCACAGTTAAGAACATTTGCTGTTCTTCCAGAGGACCAGAGTTGGGTTGTGGGGGTGGGGGGTGGGGTGGGGGAGTCCTACAGCTTGAGCATGAGATAATCTAGCACCCTCTTCTGGCCTCTGAGGAGACAGCACACACACACACACACACACACACACACACACACACACAGATACATAAATAGAAATAACTTTAGAATCAAGTGGAGGGGTGATGGGCGGCTCTGATCGAGTGCCTGTGTGTGATAGTCAATGGAGCTGTGCGTGAGTGAGACGTGTGTGTGTGTGTGTGTGTGTGTGTACTGAGCCTGTGTCAGTTGAGCTATGTTCCTGCACTGAGCCTACAGAACAAACAGGACTATGTCCTCACCTTCCAGAAGCTTTCATATGGGGACTAGGGAGGGGCAGGACAGAAAGCCCAAAAAGCGAGAAAACTAATAAATCATGGCTCTAGTCATAAATACTAGGGAGAAAACTCAACTGGGTAATGTGGCCCTGAGGGCAACTGAGCAGCTTAGCCTTGGGGACCTTTGCCACGCTGTAGGGGCGTGTGTGTGAAAGGGCTTGAGTGGAAAATGCCTCTGTGAGGTTGTGCCCGCGTGAATTTGTCAATAGCGGACATTTCTGACCTACAGAACTAACTTTTCATGTGGCTTAACCGATTGCGTTTTTTGTGTGGGTCTGCTTTCCTGTATATGTTTACGTATACCTGTGGGTATAAAGGTTAAAAGTTTCGCGGGGGTTGGGGTTAGGAAATGTCCTGTTGGGCCTTTTTGGGTTGTTTATTTCTGATGCGGCCAAACTGGATGTTTTGGCCGAATTTCTCATCCCAGCAAGCTGCCTTTAACTGCAGCTGGGGACATTTCACAACTTTTAAGGAAGCTGATCCCTTCCGATCCACCCCTCTGTGCGGCAGTCCCGTTCCCGCTGTGCAAATTGGCTCAGGTCTCTTAATCTCTTCTGGGGCTGGAGCGGTAGGCTTGACCTGGACCCTGCCCTCGTTAGTAGAGGGGATCGGAGGGCCAGCCAGTCTGTGCTTCCCACAAGTCATCACCTCTGTAATCTCCAGCCAATGGTAGGGCCTGGCGCCTGCCCCGCCCCGCCCCACCACTTGTTGGCCCTCCCCTGATGACAAGCCTAACCAGGATCTTTTTGCTGTTGCAGACCGCCCCTGGGCGATAACTACTGCCAATATGCTTCCTCCCGGGTCACCCTGTGGTTAGCTCCGGCAGTGCTAGGCTGAGACAGAGCCTTTCCGACCCTTGAGGTACAGGGATCCTTCCTGATGTCCTTGACAGTGTGCATGGCCGATAGATGACGCTAGTGAGATCTCTGTTCTAATGGGAGCCTACTTGGTCTCCCAGTCTATTTCCTGGGGTCTTTTGAGGCCCCTCGGCTGAGCCTCTGTTCCGGTGGAGAGGTTTTAGTATCTGCGTGACATCCAAGGCCCTACCCACTTATGGCTTCTCCTAACCCTGGAAGTCAGTGGGATTAAGGGAGAAGGTAAGCAAAGGATCAGGAGGACCCTTCCCCTGAGGGCGTGGCTCACCGTTAGCGAGCCCAACATGACCATCCATTAATTCATTACTTGGCATTGTGGGTCTGCTTTGCACACCAGAGCCACCTCAGCTCCATTCTTACTTCCCTGGTCTTTCTCATGATTTATCCTGGTTCAGAAGAACCCGTGGGCTGTGGTATTTGGGCCACATGGAGGATTAAAAGTCACCTTCGTGTTAGAGCATCATCCACAGACAAAGCCTTGACAGGCCAGAACAGGGAGGAAGTCTTTAAGCCTGTGAACTTGAGCGTTCTTCCCCCCCCCCCCCATTCCCCCACCCGCAGCTTCAGTTTTCTCATTTTAGAAATGAGTTGGATGACGTCAGTGTTTTTGTTTGTTTGTTTCTTCTTCTTCTTCTTCTTCTTCTTTTTTTTTTTTTTTTTTTTTTTGGTTTTTCCAGACAGGGTTTCTCTTGTAGTCCTAGCTGCCCTGGACTGGCTTTGTAGACTAGTCTGGCCTGGAACTCACAGAGATCCACCTGCCTCTTCCTCCTGAGTGCTGCGACACCAAACCCAGGACATCAGTGTTTATTTGTGTTCCATGTGTGTGTGTTTTGTCTGCATGTATGTCAGCCTATCTTGTGCATGCCTGGTGCCCTGCAGAGGCCAGAAGAGGCTGTCAGATCCCCTGGACCTAGAGTTATAAACAGTTGTGAGCAACTGTATGGGTGCCGGGCGTTGAACCTCTAATGAATTCCCCTGCCCCTAGCTCAGTGTTTCCTACTACCTGTTCCAGGGGCTTATCCAGGGTGTCAATGAATAAAGTGGCTTCATGAGTGAAACAAACAAACAAAAAAACCAACCAAACAAACAAACAAACAAAAAACTCAAAAAACAAAAACAAAATGAAACAAAACAAAAAAAAACCCCTGGTCAATCCTGGGATGAGACAAAGTTAAAGTTTCTCTCTAAGGGTACTTCCGGAACCCTTTTAGGTGCCCACGTGCACTGACAGTGTGCTAGGGGCCTTGGAGTGAGTATACTCCCCAACGTGGGAATGGGGCTGCCATTCCTGCAAGCTCACTTTGGGAAATGCCTCCAAGTTCTCATTCATTGTTTGTTTGCTCTTTTTTGTTTTGTTTTGTTTTGTTTGCAAGACAGGGTTTCTATGTGTATCCTTGGCTGTCCTGGAACTTGCTCTGTAGACCAGGCTGGCCTAGAACTCATAGAGATGCCCCTGCCTCTGCCTCCCAAGTGCTGAGATTAAAGGCATGCGCTACCACCACCCAGCAGCCTCCAAGCTTTCGTATGGAGTGCTAAGACAGGGGAGCCGGGGTTTTACCAGGGCATCGCCGGCTCACAGGAGTCACTCCTCTCCTTCAGCTGCCCAACATGTTTGGGAACTTGCGCTCCACTTTCATGGCCCTCATGATCGGCTCCTACGCATCTTCTGCCATCACGTTCCCTGGAGTCAAGGTATGGAATTTGTGGGAGAGCTGGGAGTGCTGGGTCATCCCCACCCCCACCCCCGCCACACTGTGTGTGTGTGTGTGTGTGTGTGTGTGTGTGTGTGTGTGTGTGTGTGTGTGTGTTACAGTTGGGCTTATCCATGCTCTTTCTTTTTCTTTTTTTGAGACAGGATAGTTTTCTGCTTAGCCCTGGCTGATCTCAAACTCACAGAGATCCACCTGCCTTTGCCTCCTCCCAAGTCCTGGGACTAAAGGCATGTGTCACCACTACCTGGCTCGACTTTATTTTCTTTCTTTCTTTCTTTTTTCTTTTCTTTCTTTCTTTTTTTTGTTTTGTTTTGTTTTGTTTTTTGTTTTGGTTTTTCGAGACAGTCTCTCTGTGTAGCCTTGGCTGTCCTGGACTTGCTTTGTAGACCAGGCTGGCCTCGAACTCACAGCGATCTGCCTGCGTCTGCCTCCTGAGTGCTGGGATTAAAGGTGTGCGCCACCATGCCCAGCCACCTTATTTGCTAAGACAGAATTTCTCACTGAACAAGGGGCTTGCAGTTTTGTCTATCCTAGCAGGCCAGTGAGCCCACTGGGTTGTTTCCGTACCACAGCCCTCGCCGACTGGCAGACATATGCTGCCACCTGCCTTTAAACGAGTGGCAGAGATCCAAACTACCACACTGAAGCATTTTCCAGGTCTTCTCCGTTGTCTTTTCACCATAACCCAGGAATTGGATAGGGCAGGGTGAATGGTGATGGGGTGGGGTGCTGAGGAACTTGATCTCAGCCTCACAAAGCAAGTCTGTGCCAGAGTAGATCCTGGTCAGGCTGGCCTGGGGGACCTGGCAGAGGGAGGACTGAGCTCTCAGTTTGGGGTGTGCTGGAGGACTCTGCTTCATCCCCCATCAGGTGGTCCTGGTACTCTTTCCGCTGGACCATGACACCAGTCTTCAGAGTTGGCCGTGGGCAGTTAGTTAGTTACTTTTATGGGCATTTTTGCTTACCTTTTCTAAAGGGGTTTGGAGTGGGTGAGCTTGAGAAGTCCTGTGTTCCCCCCTCCGTGCTCTCTATAGAAGGAAGCTCCATCTTGCCTCCACAAGGAACAAGCCTAAGTCCCCGAAGTTCCTGCAAGAGGTTTCCCACACACAGTGTGACCAGAGCTGTCAGCTGGAGGCTGTCAGGAAGGACAATTGGAAGCAAATCTCTTATCAAAGGGGCTGTCATATTTGCATAAGATCCCAGGCAATTCTATTTGTTCTGGGGTTAGAAACTTGCCTGATTACTCCACACACCTGTGCCCTCCCTTCCCCCACCGCCCACCCCCACAGTGGGTGCACCTGTGTGCACTTGGGAGCTCTGAGATAAGGTGTCTCAGGTTGGGTTTGCTTCTCCATGAGAAGTGTGTTAGCAAGGGAAGGCTAAACACACAGAATTGATTTTCCTTGTTCATGTGACAGGAAATAATATGTTTATGTGTGAAAATAATAATTTTTTACAGAGTCATGGACAAAAAAACAAAAACAAAAACAAAAAAACAAAACAAAACCAAAAAACCCAAAAACAAAAAACAAAACCAAAAAACAACCCAAAAAAACGCTGGCATTCCTTTCTGAGGTAGGATCGGAGTTGAGCGTCTCTGGGCTTGGTTGAGTAAGTGGGAGGCACCCTGAGCACTTTGTAAGAATGGCTCCACACTCCTTTCGTGGGGCCCAGGTGAAGGATGGAGCGGCAGGCGGTCTGGGTCTGATGTTTTAGTTTCTGGCTTTGGTGTCCCCACCTGCAAATTGGGTCTAAGGAGTGGGATGCAAGAGACCTTGGAGACTCCTGGTCCTCCACAGGTTCTGCCTTCGTGGGCCCCGGGCAAGCTGGCTTCCTCCATGGCCTGTCCTTCCCCAACAGCTGATCTACGATGCTGGAGTGTCCTTCACGGTCATCATGTTCACGTGGTCTGGCCTGGCCTGTCTTATCTTTCTGAACTGTGCTCTCAACTGGCCTGCAGAAGCCTTTCCTGCCCCTGAGGAAGTTGATTACACGTGAGAGGCTGGGAGAGGAGGTTGGAGTGTGAAGCTGACCTCTGACCCCGAACCCTGAACCCTGAACCCTGACCCCTGCAGTAGAGCATTGAGGCCAGGGCTATGATGATGACATGTGAGAGGATGGGAGAGGAGGTTGGAGTGTGAAGCGGATACCTGACCCCTGATCCCTGACCCATGGCCTCCTGCAGTAGAGCATTGAGGCCAGGGCTATGATGATGTGATCCACAGAATCAGCTTTGGCCTTAGGGCTGGATTTGGAATTCAGCTTCGCAGATGGCCACACACTTCCCAGCTCTGCTCTTGCACCCCGAGTCACCTGCTCGAGGGTGTTTTTTAAATGGTAGAGCCGGCACATAGTAGGTGGTCAACAATGTGCTTTTGAATTATTCATGGTAATATTCACTCCCGGCTTTGGAGGAGGAGAAGGTCAGAGTAGGAGACCCCGCCACCACCCCTGAAATAGTGTTAAACAGCACATGGGCTCAAAGGAGAGGCTGCCGCAAAATTTAGCATACTGCTTTTTTCGGGGGTTGGGGAGGGGGACAGCATGATTGCCAGCTTTTCCCACCCCTTTTCAGTTCAGCAGCAGCAGGAGATGGTACTGCACAACCTAGCAATAGGGCAATAGTCAAATAGCTGACATCTGTTGAGTGCCTACTGTATGCCATACACCGTACTTACTCTCAAATAGCTGTATGATATAGATGCTGTTATTAACTCCGTTTATGACAAAGTGACTTGATAAAGGTCGTAGCATTGAAAAGAGGTGAGTTGACGTTTCGATGGGGCCAGGCTGAGCCTGTGTCTGAAGTTGTTGTGCCACCTTCCATGAAAACAGACCGAGAGAGAAACACTCATCTGGCCCTCATTCAGAGTATCCGTATAAGCAGCTGCCTAAGCCAAGCTCTGAGCAAGAGAGATGAGGGGGCAGCAGGCTGGGGTGGTACCTAGAGCTTGCAGTTAGGCTCTGCATAGCTAGTTCTCACAGGCTCTGCTCTGACTGTTGGCAGGAAGAAGATCAAACTCATTGGGTTAGCCTTGGACCACAAGGTCACAGGGGACCGCTTCTACACCCACGTGACTATCGTGGGTCAGCGGCTGAGTCAGAAGGCCCCCAGCCTGGAGGAGGGGGCTGACACCTTTATTTCATCCCCGGACCTCCCTGGTACCTCAGAAAAGCATCAAGAGAGTGAGTGCTGTGGTTTTCAGTCCTGGTGGGCAGGGAGAGTACAGTCTCATCCCTCCTGGCTTTTCACACCTGTAGAGCTTGTGGATGGGGAAATCAAAGCTGAAAGAGACCTGGGGAGTTCAGATTCAGGGGTACCCTGCTGGATCTTCTGGGTGACGGTAGGAGATGCTTCCAGCAGAGGACACAGGTTCTTTGCCCCTCACCCACCCATCATCAATCTCCCTGCCTGTTGCATCAAGGCACAGGCCAAATCAGGGATCTTGCAGGCAGGGCCTCCGGTGTCTGACGTACTCACACCCCCTGCTGGCCATAGGAGGAGATGCACCAGACTGCCGTTCACTTCCAGAGAGGTCCCTTGGCTTTCTGTGCCTCCAGGACTGGTGGAGGAAGGGCTCTGGAGTGAGAAGTTGAGAGTTTGAGTCTTGCTTTCCATTGCATGATGTTGCCGTTGGGTCTCTGTCACCTTTGCCTTCCTCGTTTCTTAAATCATCGTCCGACAGTTATGAGGACCGGATGACTCAGTGGGCAGGAAAGCCCTTTATGTGGTGCAAAATGGGTCCGGCCACAATAGTAACTATTCCCACTGCCCATCCTTGTAGGAGGATGGTTAAGAGTAGGGGCCTGAGTCAGATCCCCCTGCCATTTCAGCCATGTGAGCTCAGGCAAATCATTTGTTTGCCTAAGCAGTAGTTTCCTTACCATGGGAAAGCCAGTCTCAAAAAAAAAAAAAAATAAATAAAATAAAATAAATAAATAAAAAATTGCAGACTTCCATTTGGTAAAAATAAAGTATGTCAAGTGTGTGGCTCAGAGCAACTGCCTCCAAGATGCTGCTAGCAGATGAACACAGGAGGCCCTCAGGGTTCACCTGAAAATGTGGAGCTTGTTCTAGAGCTTGACTGGAGCTCTTGGTCTCTGAGGAGACCTGATCCTCTCCAGAGTCACACAGTTAGCATCTTAGTTCCACTAGACTTGTATAAGCTGGGAAATGGAAGGTCTGGGGGCTTGACCTCCCACCGCTGTCTCCCCAGAGTCTGTCCCTTTTCGCAAGAGCCTCTGCTCCCCCATTTTCCTGTGGAGCCTCATCACCATGGGCATGACTCAACTGCGCGTCATCTTCTACATGGCTGCCATGAACAAGATACTGGAGTTCCTTGTAACCGGTGGCCAGGAATGTGGTGAGGCTCTGTGGAAACCTTGTGTTGGGGTGTGTGAGGGAGTGTGGGGGTGTGTGAGGGAGTGTGGGGGTGTGTGAGGGAGTGTGGGGGTGTGTGAGGGGGTGCTGGGGGTGTGTGAGGGGGTGCTGGGGGTGTGGAAGGGGGTGCTGGGGGTGTGGAAGGGGGTGTTGGGGGTGTGGGTGTGGGGGTGTGGGAGGGGTGTGTATGTGTGGGAGGGTGTGTGTATGTGTGTGAGGGGGCGTTGGGGTATGAGAGAAGGTGTTTGGGGTGTGTAGGAGTGGGTGTTGGGGGCTGTGGGAGGGGGTGTTGGGGATGTGTGGGAGGGGATGTTGGGTATGTGGGAGGGGATGTTGGGTATGTGGGAGGGGGTGTTGGGGGTTTGTGGGAGGGGGTGTGGGTGTGGGGGGGTGTTGGGGAGGTGTGGGAAGGAGTGTGGGGGCTGTGAGTGGGTGTTGGGGGAGTGTGAGTGGGTATTGGGGGGATGTATTGGGCATAGACTGGAGGATCATCTGGCTAAGCATACGCTCACCATCTCTACCCACAGAGACGGCTGAGCAGAGACAAAAGGTGGAAGAGACAGGTAGGGAGATGGAGCCAGAGGTCTGACCCACACTTACTTTGACATGTCCTATCCCTTGGGTGGGGGACTCATTATCATAGTCCTGGGGTCCTGAGAATGTGGTTCCAAGGGAGGTTGTTTGAGCGCTGCCTTCCTGTTCTGGAAGCGGAAGGCAGTGCCCACTGAGCTGCTGGCATCCTGACCCCACTTCTGTTCTTGCCCAGTGGAGTTCTACTCCTCCATCTTTGGAGTCATGCAGCTGCTGTGCCTTTTCACCTGCCCCCTCATTGGCTACATCATGGACTGGCGCATCAAGGACTGTGTGGATGCTCCAACCGAGGGCGCCCTGAAGGAGAGTGCTTCCTTTGGTGACGCCAGGTGACCCATAGGGGTGGTGCTAACAGGAGCCCAGACAACACTTTGCATTTCCTCTGTGCTTGTGCATATAGCATCTCATTGCATTCTCCTAAGAGGTCTGAGAAAGAAAGGCACTTCCCTGTTTTATGGATGGCGAAGCAGGCTAGAGGAGGCACGGCTTGTTTGACATAAGAATACCCATAATTGAGGGCTGGTTTTGCACTAGGCACTTTGCGCATTTTGAGTCCTGCAGGCTCCTGAACCAGTGTCCTCAAGGGTACACCCCAAAGCTTGTCTGAGCTTGGGGACTGCTGTCTGACATCTAACAGGAGGCTGAGGCAGGAGGTGGCTGTGAGTTTGAGGTCAGCCTGGGCTACGTGGCGGTACTAGGCCTATTTTGGCTATAGAGTGAAGACCCAGATCCTGTTTCAAAACAAAAGGCGGGGAAGAGGGGGGCTTGGTTTATTCGCTTTCTGTTGCTGTGAAGTGCGTTGTCCTCCCCCAAACAACTAATGTTGACTATTCCACACGACTGAGGGTGGGGGGCCTGGAAATTCCTCACCTGGATGTTTCGGATCTGTGGTTTCTCATGATGTTGTGTTCTATCTTCCTACTGTAGCTGTGCCATCTGACGTGCAGTGTGGGTTGGGTAACTGCTTCCGGGTTTGCTGGAGCATGAAGTTTAGGGCTGACCAATGTGGCCCGTGTTAGGGCTGCATTTGATCTGGCAGATGGCTTCCTGACAGAAAGAGTTCTGAGAGAGTGGAATGGGGCCAGGCAAGTGCCTAGGAGGTTTCAGGGAGTTCCAGGCAGTGGCCACTGACTGCCTGTTCTTTTCAGAGATGGGACTGCCACCAAATTCACCAGGCCACGCTACCGTAAGATCCAAAAGCTCACCAATGCCATCAATGCCTTTACCCTGACCAACATTCTGCTTGTGGGTTTCGGCATCACCTGCCTCATCAGCAACCTACACCTGCAGGTACCTACTTTCCTCCACCCCTCTCCATTTCTAGGGCTTCCCTCCTGGTGTGCTCTGCCAGTGTCTGCATACTCTAGAAGCATGCCTATGTTCCAGGTCAGCTTCCTGGGTTCTCCAGGAAGTGAGCCTCGTAGATTACGTCGGATGAGGGTTGGGTCAGGGTAGAAGCATGGAGGTGGCCCAGCAAGGCCTTGGGTCCCTCTTCCTTCTGCCTTGATCTTCCTGACTCTCTTTTCTCTCTTGGGTTTCAGTTGGTGGCCTTTGTCCTGCACACCATAGTTCGTGGTTTCTTCCACTCGGCCTGTGGAGGTCTCTACGCTGCAGTGTGAGTCACAGTGGACCAAGTTGCCTCCTGGAGCCCTGCCTGCATATATAGGGATGCTTAGATACTGGAGCCTTGCCTGCATAGTTAGGGATGCTTAGATACTGGAGCCCTGCCTGCGTAGATAGGGATGCTTAGATACTGGAGCCCTGCCTGCATCGTTAGGGATGCTTAGATACTGGAGCCCTGCCTGCATAGTTAGGGATGCTTAGATACTGGAGCCCTGCCTGCATAGTTAGGGATGCTTAGATACTGGAGCCCTGCCTGTATAGATAGGGATGCTTAGATACTGGAGCCTTGCCTGCATAGATAGGGATGCTTAGATACTGGAGCCCTGCCTGCATAGTGAGGGATGCTTAGATACTGGAGCCCTGCCTGCATAGTTAGGGATGCTTAGATACTGGAGCCCTGCCTGCGTAGATAGGGATGCTTAGATACTGGAGCCCTGCCTGCATCGTTAGGGATGCTTAGATACTGGAGCCCTGCCTGCATAGTTAGGGATGCTTAGATACTGGAGCCCTGCCTGCATAGTTAGGGATGCTTAGATACTGGAGCCCTGCCTGTATAGATAGGGATGCTTAGATACTGGAGCCCTGCCTGCATAGTTAGGGATGCTTAGATAGAGTGTAAATGGCCCCAACTTCCAAAGCAGCCTTCCTCCTGGTGTCCCTTCCATATTGACTTGTCACTGGGGGACGTGGTCATGGGAGCTAGCTGTTCATGTCTTATAGCAGGAGCTTGATGATGACAGGCCATCCACCCCTTAGTCACAGAGATGCCAGAGTCATGATGTCCTTCCCAAAGAAAATGGGAGTCTCCTCTGATGAGTGTTTCAGCCCTGAGGCTGGGTTGTGGCCTAGCTCCCCATGCCTGTCTTGTAGAGATTTCTTGTAGTGTCACAATGAACAGCCTTGGGTCCAAGGGCAAGGCACTGTTGAGAGGCTTCTCTGCACAGATCACATCATGCAGTGTCCCCTCCCTCGAAGGCTCTGGATACATGGTGGGCTGCCACTCCCTGCAGCCATCTCATCAGAGGACAGCTCCTCTCCTTCTGAACTGTCCCAGCCAATGCCTGGCAGTGCCCTCTGATGTCTTCTTTCTGAACACTCATATCCTGGGTACCTGCAATCCTTTTGGATCTGCCTTTCACATGCCCCACATCTGGTTTCCCAACCTTGCCCACCCCAGTCCCACTCCAACCCACTGTCATCTCATATATGGATCATTGTAAATCTGTGTTACCTTTAGCTGATGCCACCCCCTGCCCCCGTCTCTTCTTCCCTCCCTCCTTTCTCATCCTCCCTCCCCTCCCCCCTTTTCTCCCTCTCTCTATCTGAGATGGTTTCTCTGTGTAGCCCTGGCTGTTCTGCAACTCACTCTGTAAACCAGGCTGGCCTTGAACTCAGAGATCTGCCTGCCTCTGCCTCCCGAGTGCCAGGATTAAAGGCGTGCACCACCACAGCACACTGCCACACTCTTCTTTTGACATGGCTGGCTCACTAGTTAGGACCCAACACTTCACATATCAACTCCTCTTGCTCTAGAGTAGGGCCAAAGGTCCTAATGCCCCGGGCTAGGCCCCTTTGCTCTTTCCTTTCCCTTCCCTCTCTTCTGTCCCTCTGCTTTAGCCTCATGTGCCACCTTGTAAACAAACAATCCTAAGCATGTTTCTTACTGAGGGCCTTTGCCTTTCCTCCAGGTACCTAGAAGGCTGACAGTTTTACATGCTCACCTTCTCCAGGGGCCATATCTATCTGTTCTTTCAGCATGGCCACCTCTGGCCACTTCACCTACATTTGCAAGGCCCTGGTCTCCATGCAGTTGTCCACGTCTCTGTTGAGTGTTTCGCCTTAGCCCTCACCATTAACACGCTATGCATTTTTCTTATATATACAAGCACCGCTATGTGGAATCTGATGGGTTCACTGCTTTCGTCGTCTCCTCCTCCTCCTCCTTCTTCTTTGAGATTTATTTATTATATACAGTGTTCTGCCTGCAGGCCAGAAGAAGGCATCAGATCTCACTACAGATGGTTGTGAGCCACCGTGTGGTTGCTGGGAATTGAACTCAGGACCTTTGGAAGAGCAACCAGTGCTCTTAACCTCTGAGCCATCTCTCCAGCCCTCACTGCTTTTATGAGCATTTATGGAAAGAATGACATGAGTAATCCAGTGAGGCTTGGATATATCCTGCTACTAGTGAAGGAACTGGGACACGGAGAGGGATACTTAAAATGGCCACCCAGCCTGCTGGCTCTGAAGTGGCATATACCCTTGAGGGCAGGGACCAAAGGCTGCATGCAGAGTCTGGATTCTTCAAGGAACATTCTGCACAGCACAACGTGATATCTGGGTATGGAGCAGGATGGGTGCTGGGCAGCAGTGGGTCCTGCCTCTGACTCTTGGCTGTCCCTCCGCACAGGTTCCCATCCAACCATTTTGGGACGTTGACAGGCCTCCAGTCCCTCATCAGCGCCGTGTTTGCTCTGCTGCAGCAGCTGCTGTTCATGGCCATGGTGGGACCCCTGCATGGAGATCCCTTCTGGGTGAGAGCCAGTTCAACACGGGGCCCGGGGGACGCTTTCCCTAGTCCTGCGGAAGGCTGCAGGAGGTGCCTTGGAGGCCCCTAATCTGGGTCTGTCTGGTGCCTGCTCATCAGAACCCTTCCCAGAGGACTTAGATCAGTAGCCTCTCTTCTAACCTGGCTCCAAGGGTCTGCTTTTATTCTATTTTATTGTTAAAAACTTTAGTGTGGTGTGGTGAGCGTATACGAGTGTACTCAAGCTTGCGTGTGTGTGTGTGTGTGTGTGTGTGTGTGTGTGTGTGTGTGTGTGTGTGTGTGTATAGGCCAGTAGTTGACACTGGGAGGATTTCTTCATTGCTTTCCATCTTATTCACTGAGGCAGGGTCTCTCAGTTGAGCTCGGAGCTTAACAATGTGAATAGTCTAGTTAGCCAGTTTCCTCCAGGGAAGTGGACAGGTGGGCCACCACTCCCACCCAGGATTTATACGGATGAACTCTGGTCCTCATGCATGTGAGGTCCCAGGTGAGACATCTACTGGCCTGGTCATGGTCCTTGGGAGTGCATTCTGGTACTGCTGGTCCCATCCACATTGACTTGACAGAGGCATCCCCTCTCAGTACTCTTTAACAGGTTCCTTCCCACTAAGCTTGGGGTGTTCAGTGGCAGAGTACCTGCTCTTGCATGAAGTACCACGGTTGTCATCAAGTCCCTACCCTGCAGAACTCCCCTCCCCGACTCCCTCTGCCCCCGACACACACCAATTTCTGCTTGTGGGACACTCAACCATGAACCCTCCTTCTGGGGGAACTGTGACTTGTTACCCTCCCCACAGCCTGCTGAGCAGTTGCTGTGCCAAGCGTGCAGGGTTTTCTTTCGCTCCAGCTTTGCCGCAGTTGTCCTGTGAAGGAGGTGCTCAGACTTGAGGTTCTTTGCCCAGAGTCACACCTGAGTCATGGAGTGGGATGTGATTTTGGCGGGGGGGGGGGGGGGCTCAGGAAGGTCTTGGTCTTGGGTGCTGCAAGTCACATGTGCTCTAGGGTGGCTATAAGTCCATTCTGACTCCTTTAACCATGACAAAGAGACTTTTCTTGACACTCAAGTGGGGGTCCTAGTGGCATGAGCCTGCCTTCAGGGCTAGAGAGTGTTGCATTGTGGGGCCTGACCATCACTACTTAGACTTCAGTGTTCTCACCTCAGCCCCTTGGCCAGATTACTAGCCATCTGAGATGCTGGTGGGACAGTTACCACACCTGCTAGGTCCGACCATTTCTGCCCTAACCTCCATGATGGGAGTCTTAGGCTGGTCCTTCAGGAGGATGTGTTCAGCCGGTGCCCATCTGATTTTCTTTGCTTCTCTGTCCACATTCTGAAGGTGAATCTGGGCCTCTTGATTCTCTCGCTGCTGGGATTTCTCCTGCCTTCCTACCTCTTCTACTACCGGTCCCGTCTGCAGAGAGAGTATGCCACCAGTCTGCCAGACCCACAGAAGGTACTCAATGCTTCGAAGGAGGAGACATAGACTCCCAGGGCCGAGGGACTTGGAGGACAAGCAACCAAGGCCTGATAGAGTGAAGGGGACACTCTCGGGGCTTTCTACCTACATCGTGTGCATGGAGCTGAGGGCCGTGGACTTATAAATACTAAAGAGTTCTATTTTTGTAGGGACTTGCAAAAAGGGAAACAAAACAAAACCCCCAAACAAAAAACAGCCCTTAAAAAAAATATTCCCCAAAGCAAGCTGCCCATTAACTGAAGACAGTGGCCAGTACCAAGAAGAGAATACTGGGCCATCTTCTTGGACTGGAGGAACGCGGAGTATGGGTCTGCTCTTTCTCCACCCTCGTCCTAGAAGCCTCTGTGGAGCTGCCTTCTGAAGATTATGGGGTCGGTGAGCTGATTATCCTAAGATTCCAGCTGCTAAGTGTGCGCACAAACATGTTATGCACAGGCACATAACAACCTTTCCTGAAGAAGAGGGGCTGAGGTGCTGGCTGTATCCATGATGGGGTGTGGGGCTGGAGGGCGGGTTCCCTCCCTGGTGCTGTTTCTTACAGGTCTTAGAGGAAATAAAAAGGGAATTGAAAGTCTGCGTCCGTAACTGGAAGGAGTGGGTGGCTGTCTTTCCACAACTCCATTCCTCTGCCTCACCCTGGCTTTCTGGGTGAGGGAGCTGGAGAGATGGCTCAGTGGTTAAGAGCACTGCCTGCTCTTTCAAGGGCCTGGGTTCAACTTCCAGTGCCCACATGGCAGCTCACAACTGTCCATAACTCCAGTTCCAGGGGATCCAACACCCTGACACAGACATGAATGCAAACAAAACATCAAATAAAAAAATTTTTTAAAAATATATTTAGCTGGGTAGTGGTGGCGTATTCCTTTAATCTCATCACTTGGGAGGCAAAACCAAGCATATCTCTGAGATTGAGGACAGCCTGGTCTACAGAGTGAGTTCCAGGACAGCCAGGGCTACACAGAGAAACTCTGTCTCCAAAAAACAAAACAAACCCCACTGCGCGTGCGCGCGGGTGTGTGTGTATGTGTGTGTGTGTGTGTGTGTGTGTGTGTGTGTGTGTGTGTGTTTTGGTTTTTCAAGACAGGATTTCTCTGTGTAGTCCTGGCTGTCCTGGACTTGCTTTATAAATCAGGCTGGCCTGGAACTCATGAGACCTGCCTGCTCTGCCTTCTGAGTGCTGGGTTTAAAGGTGTGTGCCACCACGCCCAGCTTAGAGCTCACATTTTGAGACAACAATCAAAGAGAAAGCTAGACTTTTGAAAGCTCAACGCTCCCCCTCCAGTGACACACCTCCTCCAACAAGGCTACACCTCCTAATCCTTCCCAGATAGTTACCAGCTGGGGACCAAGTATTTAAGTGTATGAACCTAGGGGGCTGTTCTCAGTCAAAACACTGAGCCATTAGTGTTCTAAAGGGAGTTCAGTTTCTGTTTCTCCACTTTCCAGGGCTTGGTGGTGGTGGTGGTGGTGGTGGTGGTGGTGTGTGTGTGTGTGTGTGTGTGTGTGTGTGTGTGTGTGTGTGTGTTACATCTTGGAAGCTACACTTTCTTCACACAAGAAATCAGGGCCAAATGCTTAAGAAAGACATACTTAAGAGGCAGGTGTGGAGGACCCCAGCTGTGGTGGAAAGATTGCCAGGAGTTTGAGCCTAGCCTGGACTACATAGTAAATTCCAGGCCAGCCTGAGCTTCAGAGGGACACACACACATGGGGGCCGGGGGAGAGGGAGAGAGGAGAAATGTTCAAAATGACTCCAACTTTCTTGCCACCAAGGCATGGCCCCCGGGTCTGATGAAGGCAACACCTATTTGTTGCCTCCTATTTTATCTTAAAACATCAGGCAAATTCTGTTATACTATATTTACATTTACTTTAAACATTAAAATGAGGCTTTAAGTTTATTCACATTTAAAGAAAACGCCATCTTGAGTGGTGAGAGACATTCCAGGAAGATGTGGCCTTGTTTATCCCAGCCCCTCACTAGTCCACGCCCTGTGACATAAAGCCTTAGTCATAGATAGGCAGGGCCACAGGTGCCTGCTAGGGATCTGTCGGTCATTTTACCCCAGCTAGAGTTGGAAAGGTTAGTAGTATACTGCTTTGTAGTTTTAGGAAAACACCTAGAAAGGTTAAGGCAAAAGCCAAGTGGTACCCAGAGGCAAGGAGCAACGTGGCTACAAAAGCCTTCCCCATTGGCAGTCGGGGATTCTAGTTGTCAGGGCTGGGTGACTTGTTAGCGTGTTTGAGGGTATCACATGTTAGTTTAGGCTAAATGGGAATCCATTGCATATCGTATCTGGGCCTGGCTTCCAACCCGCAATCCTCCTGCCTCAGCTTCCCAAGTGCTGAGTTGACAGATGAGCACCACTATCTCTGACTTTGGAGTGACCTCCCTAGAGTCCTGATCCATTCTTTTAGCTCCTACCGCATGAAGGGCCCCCGAACGCTAGGGCTGGAAGCTGGCATTCCAAATAAGCTGTGCTTCCTCTACTTGTTCTGAGTTCTCTTGAGGAATAAATAAAGAAGAATGACCCGCCCGTCTTCAAATGACAAAACTGCAGAGAGGTCTGGAGAAAAGTCACACAGCAGATGGTTGCTTCAAGCAGACTCCTGACTCTCCATGTGGCCTTTTGTGCACAAGAAAAAAATCTCAGAGTGGGAGAAATCCTGTCAGCAAGGCTGGCTAGCTCCCAAAGGCCCTGCCGGGGTCTTCCTCCTCTCTCTGCCCAGGACTCTAATTTTACCGACCTCAAGCCATCAAGAGGCCTGTCTGGCATCCCACCAGCCTGTCTCTGAAAAAGGCAGGTTCTGGAAGCCCAGTGTGTGTGCCCGCGCGCGGTCCTCAGTGTGCCCAGCAGGTGGCGCTGCGTATTTGCGCGTGGCCAAGTCGAGGGGTGGCAATCCAGGAAGGGAACCCCAGACCACTGCGCTCAAATACACGCTGCCGGCACCTGGGCCTCGGTTTTTCTACCTCTTGCTGTTCTGCCCTTTCCCGAGGTCTCCTCCGCGTCTTCCCGGATCCCCTAGCTTTGAAGCATCCTTTCTCCAGCCCCACGGACTCCTTTGAGCGTGGCTTCCTCAGCTATCCTGCCCCGCAGCGCCCAGGGGCTAAGGAGAAATAGAGGCCGGCATGTGGACCTTCTAGGAGAGGGGTGTCATCATTCTCCCACTCCCGGGGATGGGAGTTTGGGGAGGGGGCTGGGTAGGGGCGGAAGCAAGCTAGAGCCGTGTTTGTCTCGGCGCTGCCTAGAGGAACAGATGGCTGGGGAGGGGAGAGGGTGCCTTGCCGGGAGGAGGGGTGCGGGGGCCGGAGGATGAGGAACGAGGAATTTCGACGCCCCGAGTCTCCCGGGAGAAGTCCCCCGCCTCATCTCTTCCCAGAAAGAGGGGCGGGTGGGCGCCTGTCATTTTTCAGAGGAGCACTGGCCTCTGGCCCGCCCTTTGAGCAGTCGGCCGCCTAGGGGCACGTCCCTGGTTCGCTGGCTCCAACCAAGGGACAGGCTAGAGGCCACCGGGAACTGCCTGGGGCTCAGGGTTTAATGGGGTTGCGATCCGAGGGGACCAGGGGGCGGCAGAAAGAGGGCTCTGGGTTGCGAGGGAGTTCAGGGATCGCAAACAGCTCTGGGAAAACGTGTTAATTGGAACTTTATGCAGATAAGCTGGGACTGGAGGCTGGGGAAGTCCGGAGAGAACAAGTCAGAAGGATCCAGGACACAGCAGGGCTTCCGCCGGCGCTGAGGGCCCTGGCTAAGGCGGTGACACATGCGGACCCCGTGACGCATCCTATAGAAGCCCACTGGTCTTGCTTGCTCTCTGGCCCTCTATCCAGAAAGCTAGTGAGGGTTCTCTAAATCTTGGGTCCAGCAATGCAGAGTCTCAGGTGACCCTAAAGGAAGAAGGGTGGGTGGGCACACTCTGCATGTGTATGCTGGCTTCCGGTTGCTTCTCAGTCTCATCTTGGCTATGTCCCACCCCCATATGCCTTGGGTCCCTCTCTCTCCACTTATCATATTACACAGGACCTCACTTTGTAGCTCAAGTTAGCCTGGAATTCCCCATTTAGCCCAGGCCGGCCTCAAATTTATGACTGTCTTCTTGCCCCGGCTACTCTGGTGCTGTGATTACAGGCAAGCACTGTCATTCCGGCTGGCCTCCTCCATCTTTTATTCGTATCCACTGTCCTCTACACAGAATTCTCATTCACAGTGTGTTTGTTTGGCGGAGGACCATTAACTAACTTTCTTTTGCTCTGTCCTGCCCGCTCCCTTTTCTTCCTCCCCTCCCCCACCCTCAAGAAGACAATTCTGTCTGGAATCCCCCACTTGATACAGTGCATGTTCCTGGACCCCCAGCTATCTGATTCAGCAGCCGTGGAGGGGCTCAGCACTCGGCTTCCCACTTATTCAGATAGACAGGCCCTTATTTTTAGAACCTCCGTGCAGGAGCTGAATGGACTGGAAAAATAGGGACCCACTTCCTCACACAGCCCCTCCCCCTGAACACTGTGGCTGTCTCGTTCTGGTGTGATGATATTTGACATAGAGAAGAGGAGAGGAAAGAAAGGGGTAGGGACAGAGGGGGGAAGAGCAGGGTGTGGTGGCGCACGCCTTTAATCCCAGCACTTGGGAGGCAGAGGCAGGCGGATCGCTGTGAGTTCGAGGCCAGCCTGGTCTACAAATCGAGTCCAGGATAGTCAAGGCTACACAGAGAGACCTTGTCTTGAAAGACTTAAAAAAAAAAAGCCAGCACTTGGGGAGACAGAGGCAGGCAGATCTCTGCGAGTTCTGAGCTAGCCTGGTCTACAAAGCAAGCCCGGGACATCCAAGGCTACACAGAGAAACCTTGTCTCAAAAAAATGAAAACAAACAGGAAGAGTGAATCTGGACCTGGCTCTTCTCTGGGCTGGGTGCTGCCCCACCTCAGCAGTTCCCGTCTCCACTCCTCAGCTTTTCAATTGTTTACTTTTTTGCTCAGCCAGCCTTGCCCACTTCTTAACCTCTGTCTCTCTTCTCATCTGTAGTTCTTGGGAGGATTTTTGAGGCTCGGGTTACTTGGAGGTGACAAGGAATACCAAAACCAGCTAGAGTCCCACTCTCAAAACAAAGCAACAGAGCTACTCCTAGGGGTAGGAGAAAGCAAGAGAAGGGGCAGGCCTTAGAGGAAGATGGTACCCACAAATACATAGGCCATTTCTCCTTCCCCATGGCCTGTTGGGTGCTTGTCCCCACTGCCACTCCGTTATGTCGGGGACTCTGCCCCGCCACCCACCACCCCCCACTTCCAGATGCCCAAACCAACAATATCACCAAAAAGGGATATCAGGAGAAGTAATCTGCCGAGGTCACAAAGCCAGGAAGTGTAAGAACCTTGTACTCCCCCAAACCAAGCACTTTCCGCGAGCATAGCTGTCCCCGGGGCCTTCTCCCTGGCCCACTCCCCAGGAGCAGTGGGACGGACAAGGACATCTGGTACAGATGGAAGAGATGGATACTCAGGTTTCAGGACATCTGACAGGTTTGGCTGGAAGCATTAAAAATTCATAGAGAAACCTGGCCCCAGCCGGACCTTGGGCCTGCCACCTGGACTAGGCCTGCTTTTGTGGCCAACTGTCCCTTCTACAGGGTCCTGGAAGCCCACTCGACATGTTTTATAGAAGAGCTCTCGAACAGATTACAGATCTAAAGCAGGGAGCCAGCTGCTCAGAAAACCGAGCTGAAAACACCCTCACCCCCACTCTGGGTGTAAGCACCTGAGAAGCTTAAGGGCTTATAAAGCTTGTCATCTGGCGTCCTTCTAGTCCTCTCCCTGGGCGATTGCATGCTCACTCTGCAGTTTTGTGATGACAAAGCCTGTCTGTGCTTCCCACGATGGCCAGTAGGGGGCAGCCTCTGGGCTGCTTCATCTTCTCTATGCTATGAAGGGCAGTAGAGAGCCCTGGCTTGTGGGCGGGGAGGTGCAGTGTTGGCTTTGAGGAAGGGCTCTGGAGTCCGTGATCTGAGGAGAGCAGGGAGGAGTCTCTTTGTTTTGGGAGAGATGAAAAGGGCTTTAGGGAGCATTCAAAGTGGATCTCTGGGGTTTCTAGCGTACCAAACCAGGTGGCCAGGTGGACACAGGCATTCAAGCTTTAGAGAGAGGGCTGGCTGCTGGCCAGCGAGGGTGAGGGTGGAGGCTTGAGGAAGTAGTTGCTTCTTGATGAAGAAACCCCTGGGATTCCTGGATAAGATGTTTTTACCTTGAATCTGGTCACTGAGGATAGACTGGGTTGGAGGGGGCTGGGGGGTGGGTGGGAAACTGCTGGAAAGCAGAGTAGAGATGACTTCCATTTTCGTTTATATCCTAGGCATGAGGTAATGAGGAGCTTCGGCGGGGAGGTGGTAGGGATAGAAAGACATGGACAGAGGCCAGGAGGGGGACTTGGGAACTGAAGAGACACAGGAGATTAGAGAAAGGAGGAGCTACCGCCAACTGCATTGGGTGTCTAAAGAAAAAAAAAAAAAAAAAAAAAAAACCAACAACAACCGAAGCGTGCAGAACGGGGACATGCTCATGGAGTGTGAGAAATGAATGGATTTTGTTTCCTTCAGGAGTTAGGGGAGTCAGGGTCAGGTCCATTCCTGGACCCTCTGGCCTCAGTGTCCTTATCAGGCCATGGGTGTTGGGAGGTTTGGTATACATGGCTTTGCCCGTCTCTTCTATTTTGAGGTAATATGGCTCACGGCTGTCAACCTGGATTGTTTGGAGAAGCTGGGCTTCTGAGCTTGTGAGCTTGCTGGGGGTGGGGGTCCCAGGTGAGCGGGTGGGGGTCCCGGGTGAGCGTATCCTGTCCATATCTGGGGTGCATCCGCCTGTTTGTGGGACCCGTGGGTGGCTGGTGTGCTTACACGTGCCACAAAGCTCCATTGTGTGTGTGTGTGTGTGCGCGTGTATGAGGGAGAGTGTGGGCGTGCACGTGACAGGCGTCCCTTGGTCTGTCTGGACTGGTGGTGGTGCCGTGGGGGCCAGCAGGGGTGCAGCACTGCTCTAGGCTTCTTCCTGAGGCTCTCACACAGTCCTCTTGCTCTCCTTGTTCTGAAATAGCATCTGGACCGAAGGCCCATGAATATTTCACAACGATAATTCTGTGACCTGGACAGCCTGCCTCGGATTTACCAGCATACTCCCCCCCCCCCCGCCCTGGACCAGAAGCCCCTCCTCCAACACAGCACTTTGCTAGCTTGCATCTCCCCGCCCCCCCCCCCCCCCCCCGCAACCTCATCCCCTCCCCGCTCCCACTCATGAACCTCCTCAGAGCCAGCCTGACACTGGGCCCTCATAAGACCTCAGCTCAGAGCTCACCAGTTCTGACCTCTGCTCTCACTGGCCCCTCCCCCATTTCACATTTCTATCTAAAGTCTTTCCGCTACAGGATGTGGATGCTGACTCCTTGCTGTGTCTACGCCTCCCTCTTCTGACTATCCCTGCACATCACTGGTGGAGGTGGTGGTGGTGGTGGTGGTGTTTCTAGAATCCCAGGAGCATCTGAGTCCTGAAACCCTAGCACTCAGCCCCCTCCTGTCTTTGCCAGTCTCACCTCCCAGGCTACATCCTCAATTCTGGTCCTGGATCTCTTCCATCTGATGAGTTTTGAGCCCAAGCTAGGCCTGCCCCGGCCTCTCTTTTCTTGCCCAAGAGAGGGAGGTTCTAGCCACTTGAAATCCTTTTCCCTGATCACCTTAACCTCTTAATTTCTTCTAATCTGCTCAGAGAACTGCTTCCTTGGCTGGGTCCACCTGTAAAGGCGTCTACCTCACCGGAGCAAAGGGAGAAAGAGTGGATGGCTGCAGGATACTAAGCATAGCTGTGTATGCTAAGTACCTCACAAGGAGCGTTCAACAAAGAATTGCAAACACGGCTGAAATCTAGTCTTAGTTTCTGCTCTTTCCAACAATTGTGGTGTCACTGTGTTCCACCAGGAAGGCGTGCCTTTCCCAGATAGGCTCAAAGCCGTGTTTAGGCAGGTTGTGCCCATGTTTATCTACGTTACTCCTCCTTGCAGGGGAAGGTAGGCGATGCATTTCTTCCCTGGAGGCCACTTGGCCAGGCTGGTTGCTCGGCCACCAAACACTTCAGGGCCGGAGTAGCTGCTTCTCCAGGGCAAATTGGTGCCATCAGCACACATCCTTAACATCCAGGTGACTCAAGCAAGAAACAGAGGCCTCAGGAGGGCCACAGTGACCTTGAGGCCCAGGTGAGGTGAAGCTACCCTCAAGGCCGTGCACCAGGAAATTCTGAGAGGGCCCCTCCATCTCTAGTCCTCCAACCCTTAAACACAGATCTAGACCCTACAGCTTTTGAGGCTTCTTTTTCCAGACAGGGATTTCTCTGTATAACAGCCCTGGGTGTCCTGGAACTCACTTTGTAGACCAGGCTGGCCTCGAACTCACAGAGATCCACCTGCCTCTGCCTCCTAAGTGCTGGGATTAAAGGCATAAAGGCATGCACCATCACTACTGGGCTGCTTTTGAAGTCTTGAGGGGGCGGGAAAAGTCTTACAGGAGATAAAATAATAGAATTTTTTAATAAAATTTCCCCCAAACAACTTCTTTTGATCTTCACCACACAGGGGCCATGGTGGAGAGGAAACTCTCTCCAGGCACCCTAAAAAGTGTCCTGGGTAGACTTAGGAGAAGTATTCCTCCTGTGTCAGGAGGCTGAAGGGATCAGGTTAAGCAGGCTCCAGGAGCAGCCTGGTGAGGCATCCCTCCCAAGGTCCGGGAGGAGGACGGGAGGCTCCCGGAGGGAGCTTTCAAAGGCTCTGCTGGTGGAAGGTGCTCTGCAGACAAAAGCCCCTCCTAGTCCTGGAAAGAGGAGCAAAGGCTGCCTGGGGTGCCCCGCCCCAGCCTTGGGATGGGGGAAGAAGGGTTAATGGCTAGACTCGGGGCGAACGGGGATGGGCCACCTTATACATCATCTTAGGGGTTGCCACACACAAGTCAGAGCAGCCCAGAAGGCAAATGAGACAGCGTGGTACCCGGGGAAGAAAAGGAGCGAGGAGTACTAGGGAAGGCGCCAGGCCGGGTCTGCAAACGAGGGGCGACGAGGATGGAGGTTGGGCTCCGTGGGGCAGAGAAGGGGAGTCAGGGCGAAGGCCGTGGCCGCTTCCGTGTGAGCACCGCAGTCAGAGGTGATGGGGCGCCAGGATCAAGAGGCAGAGCAGAGGGGTACACAGCCCGGCTGAGAGCACAGGGCCACGTGAGTCTGCGGGCGCCTGACACGCCGCCCCGGGACACGTCTGTTCGCCCCGCTGGTCCTCGCCTCCGTAGCCCCCCCAGTAGTCGTCCTCGGTGGGCGCGTCCCCGCCTTGGCGTCCCCGCGAGTCCTCGGCGGGCAGGTCCCGGTAGAGGGTGGACGGGTCTGCCGGGGGCGCGCCTGCCTCGGCCACGCCGTACAGGTGGTTGGAAGAGCTATTGCCGCGCGCGCGGCTGCCCGGCCGCGTGGGCGTGGGCGGCGGGCACGACTGGAAGTCGGCCTCGCGCAGCGCGCGCAGGTCCCGGCCCTGGCGCTCCGGCGGGGTGGCGCAGGTTACGTCGGAGCTGGACACCCGTGCGCGCTGGAACCAGGCCCAGAGCGGCCGAGCGCGGCAGTCGCACGCCCAGGGGTTAGCGTTGAGCCGCAGGAACTCCAGCGCCGGCAGGTCGGCCAGCGCCTCCCCCGGCAGCGAGGCCAGGCTGTTGTTGAACAGGTAGAGGATGGTGAGGCGGCTGAGGCCGCGGAAGGCCGCGCGGTGCACGCCCTGCAGCCGGTTCCCGTGCAGCAGCAGCCGGTCCAGGCTGCCCAGGCCGCGGAACACGTGCTCCGTGAGCAGCCGCAGGCGGTTGCCGTGGAGGAAGAGGTGGCTCAGGTTGGCCAGGTCCGCGAACAAGTCATCCTGAGTGGGGATGGAAACAGAAGAAAGTGGCCTAAGATAGGGTCGGGTGGCCGGAGGGTGGTGGGGGGGTTGGGTGGGAGGGGGGAGGGGGCGCGGACGGACTCCACTCCAGGACCTGGGGGAGGGTAACGAAGGCATAATGGCAGGGTGGACCTATTTTTTGAGATAGGAGTTTACGTATCCTCTAATCTCCCGCCTCCACCTTGATTTCTGAGATTTTAGGCTTGTGCTATCAAAACAGTTTTATTTGGATCTGAGTTGGATTAAGCCTAGGGTTTCAAACAGGCTAGAGAGCACCTTATCAACTGAGTCTGAGTCCTGAACTTGATGCGCGCGCGCACACACACCGCGCCCCCCTCCCCGCCCCTCACTCCTCCCCACATCTTCTGACTTATTTTCTATGGAAAAAGCTACACAATTGAGGTCAGTGGGCCACTTTCCCCAGAGCCAGAGGGGCTGAACCCAGCACAACAATGCCAGGCAAGAATTCTACCGCTGAATTTAGGGCCCGTTTTACATTTAATTTTGAGAGCTGCCCAGGCTGGTTTTGGACTTGCTGTCTAGCCGAGGTGTGTGTGTGTGTGTGTGTGTGTGTGTGTGTGTGTGTGTGTGTGTGTGTGTGTGTGTGTGTGTGTGTGTGTGTGTGTGTATGTGTGTGTTTGTGTGTGTGTGTATATATATATATATATATATATATATATATATATATATATTTTTTTTTTTTTTTTTTTTTTTTCCCAAGACAGGGCTTCTCTGTGTAGCCTTTGCCTGTCCTGGACTTACTTTGTAGGCCAGGCTGGCCTGGAACTCACAGAGACCCGCCTGCCTCTGCTTCCTAAGTGCTAGGATTAAAGCCATGTGCCTCCACACCCAGCATGTCAGTGAGCTTTAAATTTTACTTTTTATCTATCTATTTATTTATTTAGCATAGCCCCTACCCACCCACCGGTGTGTGTGTGAATGACTGTGTGTAACTTGTGGGAATGGATCCTCTCTTTCGATCGTATGAGAACTCAGGCCACCAGGCTTGGTGATAAGCACCTTTCTGATGAACCATCTTGCCAGTCCTCCTAGGTGAACCTAGGTCCTGCAGACAATACTAACCATCACACAGGTGCGATGTCATCTCACTGGCCTGATTCTTAAACTTAAAGCAAATCCCAGTAACTTCCCAGTGCTTGGCATCTGGCAGATAGGGAGCTAGCCTGAGAAGAAGTGTGCCTTCCCAGGTGAGGGGGGTGAGGTTGCCTGAAGACCATGACGTTTGAGAGTCAAATGGTGAGTCTGTCAGGGACTGACTGGGATATCTGGGGAAGTCATTTCATCTTTCTGGGTCTCAGTTTCTTTCCCTGTAAAATTTGGCAATTAAATGGAGCAGCATGTATTAAAATGCCTGGATTTCTCACATGGGCAGACATCATGTGAATTAGCCATGTTCATTAACTTGGCCAAGCCTAAGCGTGTTTTCTCCTCTGTAAAGTGGAAATGAGTGTTCTTAGCTCTTGGCTCTGCTCTGAGGACCAAGGAAGAGAGTTCACATAAGGCTCGTGGCGTGCTGGGGGCAGTTCTTGCCTGTAGTGGCCAGTGGAGTGCTGGGGGCAGTTCTTGCCTGTAGTTTCGGTCCAGGGAAGAAGCCCACAGGCTCAGGAATTAAAAGCACTGACGTGAACCACAGCTTTTCCTTTTCCTAGCTGCTGCACAAGTTGTTTAACCCGCAGAGGCTCTGTTCCCTTAGTATGAAATGGAAGAGTTCTCTGACAGACTGAAGGAAGGTTAGATGTCAGGATGCTGTGGTGGGTACCACAGCTGATAACAGGTGTAGCCAACCATCCATGATCCACAGTTGTCATGACAGCAGGGGCTCCTTTAGAATCCCATCCCATCCACTGGAAGTTCTGCTCAGGGGACCAGTGTCGGCTGAAGTCCCTGATGTGCTGTTCATTGTCCCTCTTACAGTGTTGGGAGGACCTTGAGATTATGGCTTAGAAGTAAAGGTCTGACCATGGGGTGGGGGTCGGGGGATGGACTCTGCATTTTAACCAGCCTACTGGGGAACTCTTGGTGGCCAGCTGCTGTGGGGCTGTAGCTCAGTGGCAGAGTGCTTGCCTATCCGTCTTCAAGGACCTGAATTGGATTACTCCTTGGCCCCTGACCCAGGCACAGTGTGATTTGGGAGCCATTGCTTAGTATCTGTTAGGATTCTGCTTCGGTCTGCCTACCTGTGATGTCATTGCCTACCTGCCATGGGGGCGTGGCCCTGCCCAGGGCTGTATAAAAGGACAGACCTACCTTGTTTCTTCCTCTCTTCCTCTCTCTCTGTCTCTGTCTCCCTCTGAGGTGCCCCTCCCCTTTCCTTTTCTCCCCCACGCTCACTTAATAAGCCTTGTATCATTTAATATCTGGCATTGGGTACCTTGTATTTTACTATCTTATTGCCTTACATATTATATTTTTAGTCATAAAAATATCTACCCATCAAAAGTGACCTTTTGCATCAGACATGAAGGATTTGCTATAGAAAGAGCCAGAGCCCCACTCCTCTCACCCCCTTGAGGTCCTCTCAAAATTGTGTGGCCAGTAGGTCCCAGGAGAACTGGTTTAATAGGATTCACACATCCTCTCTGCTCAGGCCAGCTCACCTCGGGCTGGCTCCCCAGCTCTAATTCTTTTCCCACAACCCAGCACTCCGGGGGGGTGTGACCCCTCCCTCATGCTACCTGGACACCTGGTTGAAGGTCTCAGGAGGGAGCGTATGCTGAGGTCCAGCCCGTATCCACAGCCTCCACCTTCCTGTGTCCCCCACATTGTCCGTGCCTCCTCCTGTATGCCTTCTGTCCTCTCTGCTACAGGAACAGGAGTCTGCCAAGAACCCTCCTCTTGGGCCACATTGAGACTGGTCCTCCCCAACCTTCTTGCTACCTCTGATACCAGCACAGTGTTCTCCACCCTTTGATGCCACTACCCACCCACCCCTGCCCCCAATGCTTGTTCAGGCCCCCAACTGGCCTGCTCACCCCAGCAGCCACAGCCTTGCTGTGTGTCCCTCTAGTTCCTCCTTTCCTGTCCTGCCAGAGTGTGTAGCCTGAGTCCTCCTGCTTAACCCTTTCCTGGGGGTTTCTCTTCGTTGAGTGTCAGCAATAGGAGGTCAAACTCAGAGAAGTACGGCCAGAGATCAACGTGGGGACACAGCAGGGTGGCTAGTGGGTTAAGCACTACTTTGGAGACTTTGCATTCTGGAACAGAAGGCAGAGGTTTCAGATGCTCCAGGGAACCCAGATATTTTCAACCACAGCCCAATTTTGTATTCCAATCTCCCCTCCTCTGTGTTTCTTGGCTAAACCAGTCTTGTTCCTCAGCTTTGGGGGTCCCTCCCCCTCCCCCACCCAAGCTGTAGCCACTTCCCTGGGCTCTCAGATCCAGTCCTCCCTCTCTGTACCATTAATTTGTTCTCTGTGCATTAATGAGCTCTTGACTTTCACAGCCCCTGCCCTCCCCCATCACGCCCCCTCCCTCTGGGCTAGGAACATCTGCTAGGAGTCATCCTCTTCCATTTCAAAAACCACATCTCCCTTGCCTCCTGCCTGGCCGGTTCACAGCTTTCTGCATCCATTTGGAATCTTAAGTGCAGCATCTTTGCACTGCCCAACCTTGCCTGAGAGTATCCTGTCCTTTCCTTCTCTCTCTCCCTCCCCCTCCCTTTCTTTCTTTCATTCCCTCTTTTCTCGAGACAGGGGTTCTCTGTGTAGCCTTGGCTGTCCTGGACTTGCTTTGTAGATCAGACTGGCCTAGAAACTCACAGAGATCCTCTTGCCTCTGCCTCCCTGAGTAGTGCTGGGATTACAGGCTTGCATGCCACCAAGCCAGCTCAAGCATCCTTTTCTTAATCTTGTATTCCCTCCAGCCTCCCAGCACCTGGCCTTGGTGCTGATCTTATCAACCATTCAGGCTGTGTGACCTTGGGCAGCTCCAGGCTCCTGCCTGTGCCTCAGTGTGTGTGTGTGTTTAATCTGCGCCATAAGTGACTTGGAGCAGCTGATCGTCAAGTTCCCTAAGCACTTGCTAATCTTGAGTCAGTGAACCCGGGAGTCCATCTCACTCCTTCAGCAAAACTGTTCTGTGTGTGTGCTCTGCACTAGGCACCCCCTCCCGCACCCCGCACCCCACGGTGCTTGCCCATCCATGGCAGGTGTCACAGTCATTGGCGTCAGCAGGTGATCTGCCAAGTTCTCTCTGAATGCCAAACAAACCCTGTGTGGCACAGATCCTGATAGTATCTTAATCATCAACACTATGAGGCAGATGCCATGGTTATCTCTATTTGGAGACTAGAGAGAGTAGGGATCAGAGAACCAGAGCCACCTGTTGAAAGCCCAACAACTAACATGGGCATGAATTCCGGAGACAAGACACTCAACACCTGTGCTGCTGCAGAGCCTAGCCGACCTCTGCCCATTCTACTCTGGCAACTCAGCCGGTTGGTAGTGCCGCGTGCCCTTAATCCCAGCACTCAGAAGGCTGAGGCATGTCGATCTCTGTGAGTTCGAGGCCAGCCTGGTCTACAAAGAGAGTCTAGGACAGCCAATGCTACATAGAGAAACCCTCCCCTACTACAAAAAAAAAAAAAAAAAAAAAAAAAAAAAAAAAAAGGATTCTATGTTGGCAACTCTAAGGTTGGTGAATTCACTGCCGCCATCCACTCCCACCCACTCTGTGTCCTTTCCAAGTTAGCATCTCCTTTAGTCCTCATAGCACCTGCTACCCAGAGCAGCAGTCCGTTGTCTTTCATAGATGGGACTGTGAGGGCACAGCAAGTTAGGGGAGGGCTTAGATTAGGACTCTGCCTGAGCACAAATCCTGCCTGCAAACACTTAAGTAAGCCACCGCAGTAACTGAAGGAGAGAAGCAGCTTTACCATCTGGCCACCCTCCAACGGGCTCCAACGGAGCAGGGATACTGTTTTTATTCACCCTGGAATCCCTGGCACCCTGCACGCTGCCTGGCATGCAGTAGGTGCTCAGCGAGGAGACTGCTGGTGAATGAACCGGCCTGGCACAGTGCCTAGCCCTCAGCAGACCTGCCATGGGAGCCTCCACCATTTCCATGTGCACACGCCACCGCCCGGCCACATCCTGTCAAGCGGCTTCCCTCAGAGCCCTCCTGGGGCAGGCTGGCCTCCAGCCTCAGTCACACCTGCTCCCTGAAGATCTCACTGAGCCACATGTTTCCTCACCTGCTTGTGGCGGCACCTCGCCTTGTTCCACCAGGCACTTCACAGACAGAGACTGCCTCTTTTCTTCTCCATAAAGGGCCGGGTGTGAAGGAGCTCCCTTCCCTTGATGCCCGGCACTACACAGATAAGATGGTTCAGAAAACAAAATGGTCTCCAGTTCAAAAGACCCCAGGGACCACCTGCAGGTTCATTAGGCTGGGGCCTTAGCTGACCCCAGTCATGGATTGCTGCTTGTGGCCTGAGGGTCAAGAGTAATTTATTAAACTCTGAGCTATGTACTAACTTGCATCTCGAAGCCTGTCTTTGTGGAAGGCATCATTTTTATGGCTTCCCACTAGGAAGAGGAGATGGAGGCTCTGAGAGGGGAGCCGCCCTCCCTAAAGCCAGATAATGAGTTGCTTCTAGATACTGATAAAGAAGTCCGGATCTTAGGAGGAGTAATTAGAACAGAGTCAAGACCAGCAAGTTGGCTCAGCCTGTAAAGGTGTCTGACACCAAGCCCCACAACCTGGGTTCGATAGTTGGAACCCGCGTGATGGAATTAGAGAACCCACTGCCCTGAATTCTCCTTCAACTTCTACACGCATGCCAGTGCACACACGTGCGCACCTATTACCCCCTACAAGCATAAAAAACAAAACAAAACAAAACAAAAAAACCCAAAGGCCAAGCATCCTGCATCAGAAAATATGAAACCCCAAATCTTCTAAAATCCAAAAACTTTCAGAGCAGCAAAACAACATGTCGCCACTAGTGGGGAATTCCCCACCATGAAACTTTGTTTCATGCGCAGAATTATGACGTTTGTATGAAGTCGCTTTTAGGCTATGAGGCTGGATGTACAGGAGACGTGGGTGAGCTACATGCTTGGACTTAGGTCCTGTCTTCTGGATAACTCATTATCTGTACACAGATTTTCCAAAGTCTGCAACAAGCACATCTGATTCCCAGCACTTCAGGTCAGGGGACTCAGCCTGTGATAATTACGGTGCCTGCGTCTTGGAGTGCGGCACGTGCTGAAAACATTTCATCTTATTACTTATGAACATTCTCGATAGATAAGCATCACTGAGGTGCCAACCTAAGGTTGTGGACACGAGAATGGAAAGAACAGTTTGTCCAAAGTCGCACAGAGGCTGAGAGGTGTTTTTAAAAAACGAACCCACAGCCCTGGAGATATATGGCTCAGTTGGTAGACCTCTTGCCTAGCGTACACAAAGACCACAGTTCCACCCTCAACGCTGTAAACCAGACATGCACGTACATATTTGTAATTCCAGCACTCAGGAATCAGAGGCAGGAGGGTTAAGCCGTTCAAGGTCAGAGCTGGGGAGATGGCTCAGAACACGGGCTGCTCTTCCAAAGGACCCAGGTTCAGTTCCCAGCATCCACGTGGCAGCTCACAACCGTCTGTAGCTACAGCTCCAGGAAGCTGCCTTTCTCTTCAGGCCCCCTTCAAGTGCTGCGCACATGTGGTGCACAGATGTACATGTAGGCAAACAACCCATCCACATCAGCGTAAGTAAATTTCAAGAGAAAGAAAGAAGGTCCCCATCATCCTTGGTTACATAGTAAGTTCATAGCCAGCCTGGAATATACGAAACCTTATCATAAAATGAAAACCAATCAACCAAACCAAAACAAACAGAAACAACAACGACAAAAAAACAAAACAAAACAAAACTAAGCAAACACAACTAGGAAAAACTGTACTTTGGCGGCACTGTTCCTCTAAAGTATGGTCATACTAGGCAGGTCACGAGCCAGCTCCCCTGGGCTGTGTAGTTGCACACTCACTCTCCCATTCTGTGTCCCTTCTGGCCATGTCTGTCACTGCTGACAGGCACTTTGAGGTTTAGCTTGGTGGCTAGCCCAGTAAGACCCCAATCATAAGGACAATGGCTTCAGGGACTTATGTCCCACAAATCCACAGGATGCCCACTGTGCACTCCCTCACTGTGCACTCTGTGGTGAAACCTCTGCCTACCAAGGCCTGTAGGCATGAGATGAAGTGGCTGAGTGCACTCTGTAGCCATGTGGTTCCCGGCAAATTTAGGAAGAAGAGAAAAAGGAGGTGTGTCTTGGATCCTATCCATGGCCTCAGAATAATCCTCAGAGTTGACCCAGATCTCTAAGATGAAGTTCAAGCTGGGGCACTTCACTGAGACCAGTGTTAAATAAAGCTCATTAAAAAAAAAAAAAAAAAACCATGGCATTTTAACAAGCATTTATATAGCTCTTATATATGCCAAGCACTAGTCTAAGTGCACTACAAATTATTCATGGATTTAGTGTTTATAAAACTCCTGAGCAATGGATGCTCATATTGCTCCCATTTCACAGATAGGAAAACTGGGGCCCATGTTTGAAAGCTGCCACACGGTTGTAAGTGTGTTGATGTCTGTGAAGTGCTTTGCCCAGTGTCCAACACAATGTCTACTTGCTATGTGCCTCTTAAGTTGATCGCCGTTATTCAACTATAATGAGACACATTATCCCAGTCACTATGCATTTTCCTGCCCATCTCTCCATTTGAATACTGTTTCCAAGGCTGCTGTATTTAGAACATAGCATATGGATGCTCAACACATTGATAAATTACCATCACTATTGCTATGATGAGGAGCATCAGGTGGGACTGATTTTCCAAGCCACAGACTGATGACCAAGCCCTGGTTGGGAAGTAGGGGTGTGTCTTCTGAGCTCAGGTGGGGCGTGCCCGCTTCTAGCCAGAGCTTCTGCTACTAGGGAAAGTGTGGTCCTAGGTATTTGTTAGGAGGGTCTGTTTCTGCTTCCTGGGGAAATGAGATGTGAGGGTTTAACTGTCAGGCATAACAACAATAATAAATAATAATTAGATCAATAGCAATAACAATAAATAACAATTATTCTTATTCCTGCCTCTTTTTTTTTCCTCCAGAGCATCTTTTTTGCCCCCAGCCATGTAACAGAGTTTTACACCTGAGACAACAGGTCCAAGGGGCAGGATCTAGAAAGAGTAACAGTTTTCTCTTATGCTCTTACCCACTGATCAGGGAACAGTGTGACTTCTGTGAGACAACCCCCTCCCCAGCACTGACTCCACCCTTTGTCCAGCTTGCGTGAGAAGTGGGAGGGCGGGGGCAGATGGGAAAAGATCACGCAAAGGCCTTTGGGCGGAGGCTCTTGGAGAAAGGAGAGATAAACAGACATTGCAGAGTGTGCTGAGTGGGTTCATGAAGGGAGACAGACAGAAGAGGCAGAGGGAGGCATACACACGGGGGAGGCAAGTCAGGAGACGGACAGGCAGAGGTAGTAGGGGTTGGAGAGACACACACAGGGAGAGGCAAGCAGGATTACTGTTCTGGGTGGACAGACACGGAGAAAGAAGACAAAGAAACAGGTAGATGGAGATACTGAGTCAGGGAAGGTGGCAGGAGGGATACTTAGGTGTAGAGGGGAGGTGGGCGAGGCCTAGGGGAGGCGGCTGGCTCACCTGTAGGTGGAGCAGGCTGTTCTCCTGGAGGTAGAGGTACTGTAGGCTGACCAGGCCTCGAAAAATGTTGCCAGGCAGGCTGCTGAGCTGACAGCGGTACAGATGTAGTGACTGCAGCCGCTCCAGGCCCTGGAAGGTGTCGGGCTCCAGGGAGCGCAGGTGCCGATTGTCACCGAGGTCTAGTTCCTCTAGGGCCTGCAGATGCCGGAAGGTGCCAGGGTAGATGGTGGAGAGGTTGTTGGAGAAGAGCCACAGGGTGAGCAGGTTGGGCCCAAAGGTGCCTGGCCTCAGCGAGCGGATTAGGTTGTTCTGCAAGAAGAGGCGCTGCGTACCAGGTGGCAGAGACAGCGGCACCGAAGAGAAGTTGTTGGCCTGGCAGCTCACGGTGGGCGGGGATGAGTAACAGGTGCAGAGCATAGGGCAGCTGGGAGCCGCGGGAGGGAGGGCCAGGAGAGTCAGCAGGAGGCAGGCTGAGGCAGGACCTGTCGGGAGAGCAGAGTGAGGCTCACCGGGTGGGCAGGCAGGGGTCTCCATGTGGCTTCTCAGGCTCAGGAGGCTGGGCTCCCTCCCATGGCATCACCCTAAAACTCCTTCGAGGTACACAACCACCCCGCCCCACCCCATTCCTTTTTGAGACAGGGTCTTCTGTCACCCACAAACTTAATGTTTAGCCAGGGATGGCCCTGCACTCCTGATCCTCCCGTCTTCACCTTCCGAGGACCGAGGTAACAGTGGTGGGTGGTCTCCACGCACAGTCTATGGAGATCGAACCCAAGGCCTTGTGCATGTGAAGCGAGCACCCCATGGGCTCACCCCATGGGCTCACCCGTCGACAGCTACAAGACTGGGGTTGTACAAGGCAGAGGGAGACATACTGGGGAGGCAAGTCAGGAGACGAGCAGAGAGGGTCAGATGGACAGGCAGAGAGGCAAATGGAAGTTAGAGAGGTACAGAGAGAGGCTTCAAACTTTTTTTTTTTTTTTTTTTTTAAGCTAGGGTTTGTCAGGAACAGATGTCTGTGTTCCTCACTGTATGGGAGAGTGAGGGGCCCCCTCCTTCATCCAACCCTGTCCTTTGTCCTCTAGCCCTCAGTGGAACAGATAAATGTGGAGCTGGCTTGGCCTCTTCCCTCTGTCAGGATCCCCAGAAAGCCTCTCAGGTTTGCCTGGGGACAAGTGGGCCTGCAGCCTCAAACACCAGGAGGGCTTACAGACAGCACTATGTGTCCTAGGTTGTTTGAGGGACCAGGTGTCCGTTTATTCCTGCCTGTTTTCGCTGCTGTGTGTTTGACCTTGTTTGGAGTTAGGGTCAAAAGACTAAGTAAGGGTCCGGGTTTCCTTCCCTCTGCTCTGAAGCGGGGCTGAGGGTTCTTTGGGACAACCCTTTTTAGAGTGATAAACTTCAGCACTCTCTTCTATCCGCCAGATGCCAGCAGCACCCTGCCCCCAGTTATGACAATCAAAATGTCTCCAGACATTGCCAAATGTCCCCTGGGAGCAACACCAACCCACTCGAGAAAGCCAGACACTAACTTGAGGCCCTTTGTGACTAGAAGGCCCGTGGGTGTCCTGGTGACCCACACCCTCCTCCCCCTGTCTCCTTGCAAGCTCTGGAAGAACCATAGCCTGTCCCGGCTAGGAAGTGGTTAGAGGGGGGAGGGGCTGCAGAACCAACTCTGCCTCTGCACATTCAATGTCTCCTGTCTCCTTCAAAGTCTTCGTTACTCCCCCCGCCCCCCCAAAGTAACTCATAGAGCGTGGGTATAGGCTGTTCTCGCCATGCAGACAGGAAAGCGGGTACAGGGGATAAAAATGAACGGTGCCTGTGTTCTCTGCCCCACCAAGGAACAAGAAGCCCCTAACCCTCAGGGCTACAGATAGAGGTTCCAGTTATAACCGGCTTGGCCTTTGTTCTGGGAAGCAGAGTTTCCATGAAGCCTCTGACACTTTCCTGAGAAGCTTTGCCTTGGGAGAGGTGAGCCTGCACCCGCAAGGCCAGCAGCCAGCCATTCCTTTGGCTTCAGAAATCAGACATAGGACAGCCTGGTTTGGGGTGAGGGGGTCCCAGTGGCTCAGGCGGCAGGCATCTGAGAGGTGGGTAGCTTTGAGTGCCAGAACTCCTAAGGCTGAGAGCTGAGATTTGAGTGTGATGTCTCTGAGGTGTCTGTGTGTATGAAGGTGTGCCTGTGATCTGGGGTTGAGGGGGCAGCGTGAGTCGAGTATGCACTATTGAAGGTGCCATGCAGCCCGGTAGACATGCGTCCTTGTATCTCTTCCTGGGGAGCTTCTGCGCGGCCTGACGCGGCCTGACTGCGTTCCCGGTGCCCCCTGCCAGGGTGCTCCCCAGCTCTTCCCATTCAGCCACTTCCCAAGGCCAACCCAGCCTACTTGTGTGTGTCGATGGCCCCTCCTGGCGTTTGAGTGAGCGAGCGTGTGCTGGCGGTCCTCCGTGTGTGTGAGTGCCGGGGCCCCGTGCGTGTGTAGGCTGGGTGTGATGTAATATTCAGTGACACAGCGCGGCTGTTCCATTCGTTCACACCACCTCCGCGTTTCTCGGTCCTTCTCACCCCTCCCCCGTGCGGCGGTTCACGATTACTTTTCTCCTCCTGAGTTTTTCAGAACCACGTGGGGGTTGGGAGCACGTCTGTCACCCCTGATCTTAACCAGGAAGGAGCCGGTATGGAAGTTCAGTGCGGGACCCTGGGTGGGGTCCCTGAGCACGGAGGGCTGGGGTTTAGAACTGGAGATGTCAGAGTCACGTAAGTCCTATGGAAATGACAACTGGATCTCAGAGAAGGCAAGTAACTTACCCAAGGTCACACACTAAAGTGGTACGGGACAAGGGCCAGAAAAAGCCTGGCCTGGTGTGCAGTAGGGCACTCTTCCTGTCAGTCACTCTCTGAGCTCTGCCTCACCAAGGACTTTACACCAAAGGAGCCAAATCCTTTTCTGATCCCTTAATCCCACCCCCATCCACAAGCTCACCAGAGTGTGAGCTGCAAGGCTGCCAATCCACCCCCCCAACCCCCCATTCCGAGGGAGGCTCTTCCTCCAGCTTTCATGGCTGACTGACTGCTATCTGAGGAGACAAAGCAGGGAGGGGGACAAACCCAGAAAGCCACAGGTTCAGGAGGGGCTACTCCCTTGGCCCCAGGTTCTAAGCCGAGGTCAAGCTCATCAGCGGCTGACAAGGTTCCCCTCCATCCTTTTTGCTCAAACTCCCTGTTTGGCTCCACTTTTCCCATGTGTCTCTCTTCTTTGGCCCCACTGCCTCCCTGGCCCTGTAGTCCATGCCTTTCTCTCAGCATTCACTTCCCTCGGTCTCAGTGGTATTCCCTGCAGGCCCTTTGAGGAGGGACCCCGGTGATGTGATGGTAGTGGTGGGGGCTCCACGGCAGCTGCTGCTGCGTAACAGTGACTCTGATGCCATTTCTGGCCCTCGCTGCTGCCGTGCAAAGCAGCTGTAACCCAAGGAGCTTCATCCATAATTCAGGTTGCGGCTCTCACAGGAGGCGAGGGGGAGGGGGAGATGGGGGGCTCTGGGCTTCTTTGCCCCCAGGCTGGGTTGGAGTGGGCACTCCAGGCAGAGGCAAGGTAGGGGGCTGGGAGAACACCTTTTCCTCCCTCCCCTCTCCTTTACCCTACCCCCCTACTTCCTCCCAGATCCCCTCCCCCCAAGCCCTGCTTTTCACATCTCTTCACAGCCCTCCCCTGAGGACCATAGCTATACTCTAGGTTCCCCTGTGCATGTCCCGGGCAGGCACAGTGTATCAGAAGTGGACTGGACCTCCTCAGGCACATCTAGAACAAACACCTATGAGACAGGAAATCACTGAGGTCCAGAGAGCAGGAAAAAGAGGGCTTATGGTTGGTAGAACCCCCTTGTCTGGCCTTCTTACAATCCTTGGTTTCTTCCTTCCCCTGCAGTGACGGCAGAGGAAGCATTTTTTTTTTTTCTGCAGGCCTCCCTCACCCTCTGGACTCATCCCTCTAAAGTCAGCAGGTAAGCCCCCCAAGAGGCATGGTGTGTGGGACCAGAGAAGAAGGAATCAATCTGCTACGGAGTGCCTACTGCATGCCCAGGACTCTATGTATGCATGCTGCCTTCTTTATCCACAGGACCCAACCTGTCATAGGCCCTGGTGAGATCAACAGCACAAAGGTCTCAGCCTCTCTAGGAAGGGCAGGAGACTTCACCATGTGGTCCAGTGTAATATGGGATACAGAGCAGAAAGGTCAGGTGCTGGGCTGTGGTCAGAAGACACACACTCTGCTCTTTCCTTCAGAGCCCCTTCCCCCATCACATCCCCTGGATATGAGGTGCTGGCCTAGAGGTAAAGGGGTGCGTTGCCCCATGTTCAGGCTTGGGATGATCACAATACTAGCCGTTTGGCTGTTCAGTGTCAAGGTGGGGAAGCGACCTAGGCTCTCTCCATAGATTTCTGCTCCAGGGGCTCTAGGCTCAGGTTGCTCTAGAGCACAGCACAACTGAGAGTCAAGAAGAGGTTACCAGTGAGTGAGTGACCAAAGGCATACCCAGATCTGACTGCAGGAGGGACTGGAGAGAGGCCACAACATGACATTGATCACCGGAAGGTTAAGGCACCCAGAGCCAAAAGGATCCATTCACCAAAGGATCATGGTCAAAGCCCAAGGGCTGCCAGACCTTGGAGTACCCAGGATCTGACATGAAGTTCTCAGCTTGTGCCAAGCGGCAGACCAGAGGCCCCTGGGGATAAGAAACTGAGGAGGAAGGAGTGGGGACAGGGTCCAACGCAGGAGCCAGGGTGTACCATAATGGGGCAGAGATGACCCAGGAAACGGGTAGGCAGACCTCTGGCTCTAGGAGGGTGCAGAGTCCCAATACAAACACCATCACCATACCTCAAACGCTGCCTCAGGGAAGAGCCAGGGGCCTGCCCGGCAGATGCTGAGGGGGCAGAGGCTGAGGAGGTGGGGGCCTTGGGAGTGGCGTGGGGGCGATGGCATACCAGTGACGCAGGGGCCTTGGGAGGCACTGGTGCAGGTGACTGGAGGGTTTAAAGCTGCTGCAAACAGCTTCTCACTCTGCCAGAATGTAACACCCCAAAATAAGCAGCTACTGTGGGGCCCCGCAAGATCCGACGACGTCGGGTCTTGGAGATATAAACGGCAGCAGCACTGAGCCAGCCCAGGTACCCGCCCCAAGGAGGCTGCCACCCACCCCCTTCCCTGACTTCACAGCTGACCCAGACCCTGAACTCAGGGCCGCTGGACTACCCCACCCGCTACTCCCTGAGAGAAGGCATAGAACAGGCAGGCGCTTTGGAATGAGGGCTTTCCACGTGCAAGTGTTACCAGGAGCCTCTTTGTCTCCTTCCTGGGCACCCCGTTGCTTCTCTTCCATCTCTCTCTCTCCCCCTGGCTTCAATTGACACTCTAATCCATCTCAAACCATTCTACCATGTAGGGATCCCTGCCGCCGACCCTGGTAACCAGATTTTCCTGTGCCTGACCCTTACATCTATCCTCCATCACCAGCTTCCGCTGGCTTCTAGTCCTCCCATCCTCTTTCCACCATTCCAATTTCCCAGAGCCCCAGTCCTCACCCTTCCGGTTATACCCCCACCCCCACCCCCGCACCATGCTAGCTCTCTATCCCTAGTCTCTAGCTCTCTCTCCTGAACTGGTCCGCTTCTCTTCCCTCTTCCTTGGTCTTCCCCTGGACCCCGGTTTCCCCTAAGCTCTTTGGTCGTCTAACCTTTATTCCTCCTCTATCCCGCCCCCGCCTCCTCTTTCTCACCTCTACCTCCCTAGACACTTTTCTCATCTTGACTCCCCTCCTCCCTCCGACCCCTACCCTCCCCGCCCCCAGTCTCCAGCCCACACCCTTGGCTGTCACTCAGTGCTTGGAACTAGCCTCCTTCTAGCCTCTCCATCTGTCCGACTAGGCAGGGCCATTGGGAAATCGTTCTCCGGCCCCCTACATTCTCAGACAGCCCCCTTCCCACATGGCTTGTCTTCCCAGGTGACTGGAAAGTGCTGAGACACACCGAGCGTGAGGAGTTGCTGAGTCGGCGCTTCCCTAGCCGGCCCGAGTCCTCGGCGTCCCCCGGAGCAGGTGGAGCTGGGACAGAGGAACCTGAGCCTCTTTCTCCTCCTCCCAGCCAGCCTAGTTTGCCCTCCGCGTTCCCCCTTTGGTCACGAGCTCCCCGCACATTCCCGCAGGCTCCAAGCCCAGTGCCCTCCTGCGGCTGGCAGCTCTGGGGGCGGAGGCGCGGCTCCCGCGCTAAGCGGTTTTTTTGCTCCCTACCCACCCCACCCCCTTCACTGCCCCACCCTCGTGCCCAAGGAGAGGGGCCGCCCCTCTCTAGGGTCCTCTCGCTGGCCAGTGTCCCTACCTTGCAGCAGGCGCCGGAGCCCGGGCAGCATCTTGTCTCGACGCTCGGGAGAGGGGGCGGCGGGGGGGGGGGGGGGGCGCTCCCACTCTCTCCCTTATCCCGCTGGACAGACGGCGGGGACTCCGCGGGACTCTTGAAGGACCCGGGTAGTCCTCGGGCTACGTGGCGGGGCTACGGAGCTCTACCCTGCGCCCCCCGGACTTCGTGCCTCTGAAGGAGCCATCGGCCCCGACGGGACGGGGCGGGGCACAGCTGAATGGAGAGGGCTGGGTTGGCCCTGGATACCCAGTGTCCGCGCCCGCTCAGTAGCTCGGCCCCGCAAGGAGTCAGTCGGTCGGTCGGTGCATCCCGGCTGCTCGCCGAGGGAGAGTGGGGACAGCGGAGAAGCGCTTCCCTCCCCCCCCCACCCCCATTCCCGCACTCACTGGCTCCTCCCTCGCTTCCCGGCTTGCCGGTTTAACCCTTTGTTGGCTACTAGGAAGCGGGAGTAGTTCTCCATCTAGCCCACTCCATCTCGGTCCCCTCCCAACCTGGGGAGATCGGGAATGCCAAGTTCCCATTGCCTCCGCAGCGCCTCGCCTTTAAAGAAGTCCCTTCCTGGTGTGTGTGTGTGTGTGTGTGTGTGTGTGTGTGTGTGTGTGTGTGTGTCTGTATGTGTGTGTGCGCGCGCGCGCGCAAACAGTAGTATTAAGAACCCCGCCCCCCAAACTTGTTCGGGGTGGGGATTTCTTTTGCCAACTTTCCCAGAAGATAGGCAGTTTTTTGAGTACTTTCCCTCTCAGCGCCCCTCCTCCTGTCCTGTCCCTCTCGACCGTTTGTGTCCCCTTAGAAGACTCCAAGATTTCACTTTCTCTTTGGTTCCCAGACTCCAAGCACAGCTTGTACAGCTATATAACAGTGTGTATAGGAGTTTGTGTGATAAGCGTAAGGCGCGTGCCCGCGCGCAGATGCTCAGGCAGGTGTGGCTGAGTGCTGGCTCTTTACTCCTGTCGGATGTGTGTGTGTGTGTGTGTGTGTGTGTGTGTGTGTGTGTGTGTGTGTGGTTTGCCGGGTTCGGCTCTGGTGGGGCACACGAGAGCAGTGTGGGAAATTCTGAGCACGTGAGTTTGGGATGGGAGGCGAAGGGTATATGTGCTGGAGTGTGTCGTATGTACCTTAAAGATTTTACAAACTGGTGTAAGTTTGGGCGTGTGTGCGCGCGCGCGCGCGCGCGTGTGTGTGTGTGTGTGTGTTTGTTTGTTTTACGTGATATGCCCCAAAGGGGTATCTCATCCCTCGCCAGAGGGCAGAAGAGGACCTAAAAGTGGAAGCTGACTGTTAGCCTCACAGAAACTTCTCCCCCTTTTACAGAGGGGCGGATAGGGACCTCGTAGGGGCGGGCCTTAGAGGCCTCTCCTAGCCTCTTCTCTGACAGTCTCAGCCAACCCCTGACCTAAGCGCCTTATTTTTAAAGGCTTCGGACGCCTTTTGTCCATCCCTGGCCAACCAACCCAAAGTACCGATTGCGCGGATTTTGAGAGCCACTATGTGAAGAATACTTGGGGGAGCCCCTTTGGGGACCGTTGCCAAGCAGCTCGGGCAGGGTGGGGACTGCTGCGGTGGTGCTTACTGCGGGTTCCGAGGCCATCTGGACGCAGTCGGACCCTGCTGGCGACAGCGTGGGAGCACTGGGTGGCCACTCCCGCGAGTGGAGTGGAGGAACCCTTAGTCCGGACACCTGGCTTTATCTGTGCCAGTACCCAACGCTGCGCATGGCATACAGTTGGCACTTTATAAAAGCTAATATTCTTCCCATTCATTTCATGCGCCTTTTAATAATCTGTCATTCTTCTCTCGTACTCATTCGATTTCTCTAATTTTCTCCCCCAACTCTTATTCATATTTTATGATCTCCATCTCTATTCTGTCCCTTCCTCCCCAAATATGCATATGCCTTCTGTCTTCCCTGCCTGTCTTTCTTTGTGTGTCCTCCTCTTCTTTGTCACCACACACACACACACACACACACACACACACACACCCCACTGTGCTTTCCTCTTGTTTCCTGGTGGGATGGGGGCGGTGCCTGTGGCTCCTAGGCTTATTGCCCCTCAAGCTGGAGTGCCCCCTGCTGGTTCTGTCTTTTTGTTGTTGTTGTTGCTTCTTGGACTCGCAGCTTGGCAGTCCTTGAATTTTTCTTTCCAGCATTTTTCTTTTCCAGGTCAGACAGAAACAGAAAGGGGCATATCTGGGCTTCCCATCTCTCTTTTATAAGGCAGGAATAGGGCACTGCATTTCCTTGTGCAGGGCCCGCTCCCGGGGGGGGGGGCAGTGCTGGAGGGGGCGGCGGGGAAGGAGTGTTGGGGGTAGCAGGGTGGGATTTGGCGTCCTTCCCCGGAATGAGCCGCGGCACAATCTGTCGCTGGGTTTGTTTGCCGAGCTGCCTCCGGAGCGCAATGGGGCTGGCTCCCAGGGAGCGAAATATCACAAGATGCGGAGACAGACGCTGAGGGGCGGGTGGGCGGCGGGCTGACTCAGGTGTGCTTCATCGACTCCCTGGGCCGCAGCTCTTCTCAGAGGGGTGGGAGGGGACAATGGCCCCCAGCACAGGCAGGCAACTAAAGCTTGAAGGGGAGCTGCATCCTGGGATGAGCTGTGAGGGAAGAGGGTCCTTAGCACCACCGGGTCTGCCTTTCAGCCCAAGCTGGGATTCCCTAGACAGTCACAAGCTCCCTGAGCCACCACCATGTACAGGTGTCCGGGTTTCCCGTAGTTTATCTGTTGACTCACCACTTCCCTTTCTAGAGTGCCAGCGTTTTGAGGGCAAGAAATGCTTCTCATACAGTGTGTCCAACAGGTGCCGAGCAAGGCTGGTGGTGGTGGGTGGGTTGGTGGCTAGGATCGGTTTCCCAGAATCCCACTGTACATTTGGTCTTCCCTGTGGGCTACTCCCACCCCTTGTGTCTCCTCTCATTGTACTTCCTGACAGCTCTCTCTGGTTTGAAACACCAGCTTTCTCTACCCCGGACCATTCCCTCCCTCCCTTAGGCCTCCCTTCCTTATTTGTACTTAGAGAATGTACAGATCACCGAATTACTTTACTAAGGGCCTCATAACTGTTTCGAGGCCATCGGGTTTTTTGCGGGGAGGGTACGGGCTGTCCCACTAGAAGCAGACTTTTTGCAGTTAAATGTTTGGAGATCCCTAGGAGTAGACTGATGGCACAGTGTAATAGGGGACTGTGGCTTGGTCCTACAGGCCCATCTCTGCCTAGACAGTTGGCCAGGCCCTGGGTACTTCTTGGCCACAGAGCTGGCCCGCCCTCTGGTGGCTCTACGTGGGTCTGCAGTCCCAGTGGAAGCCAAAGATCTCTAGAAAGGGGTTGATGAGTACAGACTTACTTCCTGAGCAAGCCAGTGTCTGGAGAAAAGTAGGTTTCTAGAAGGACTTGCAGGAGAGGTGGGATGTTGGCACAAATGGGCCTTGTGTCCTCCATGAGTGTGACTGTTCTCATTGTGTCACTGGGGCCTGTCTTCCCTCTGGTGGCCCCATATATAGTGAGTTGACAGAGCCTCATCGCTCTGGCACCTTCAATATTAGAACATTGTTCAGTAAATGTATACTATGAAATCGCTCAGTGGTCACAAACACAGAGGCTGTGCACAGTACATGTCTCTCTCTGCAACCCTCACCAAGTGGTTCAACTCTCCTAAGCCTCCAGGGTTCTCAAGTAGAAAATGGAGAAGTAGTTTTAGTTTCCAGGTCATAGAGTTGTTTGAAAACTAAATGAGACAAAGCATGAAAGAATCCAACAGAGTCTCTGACTCTGTTGCTCAATACTGATAAGTAATGTCATTACTTGTGCTTTTAGCCTAGAGTGACCTGGAGACTAGACTCCGCAGTCTAAGGGTAAGAAGCAGAGTTAGAACCCAAGTTTGAGCCAGGTGTGGTGGCGTGCACCTTTAATCCCACCACTCGGGAGGCAGAGGCAGGCAGATCGCTGTGAGTTCAAGTCCAGCCTGGTCTACAGAGTGAGTCCAGGACAGCCAAGGCTACATAGAGAAACTCTGTCTCGAAAAGTCAAATAAATAAATATATTAAAAATAGGTAAAGGTCAAGTACGGGATCTGGAGAGGTGGTTTGGTGGATAAAAGTACTTGTTGCTCTTGAAGAGGACCAGGGTTCAGTTCCGAGGATCCGCACTGGGGCTAAGGACCACCTGCAACTGTCGTCCCAGAGGATCCACTTCGTGTTACTAACTGTGTCTAAGTACTTATTTCAGGCCTCCAACTTCTGTGCATCGGATGACTTAGAGTAATTATGTTAGGGAGGGTTTTGTTTGTAGTCCTTTTAGCAGATGGAACACAAGCTCAAAGAAAAAGGAGCCGCCTTGTGCTTGTGCCAAGAAGAGTCTTTCAGAGCTCATCTGGCCTTTCTCCTGTCAATATCCCTTCCTGGGATCAGAACTGCTTAAGGCCAGGGAGATGTGCCCTCCTAGAGCCTGTATCCCCCATGTGGTGTTGGGGGACTACAGAGTATTTTTCTCAAGTGGCCCAACTCTCCTTTGAGGATACCCATGAGCCTTTTCTCCAGCCCACCTTTCTTGTCTGTGTGTTCCCATAACAGAAGCTTAGCTTCAGGGGCCATTTAACAGAGAATTCTCCTGGACCTTAGATCTGCAGATAGGGGTGTTTATGTGCATGTCACTGAGGACTCATTTGGGGTGAAACTATAGTTCAGAAGAGACTGGGACATGGTATATTTCGGTATAGAACCCTGCAAAATCCAATCATTCTAAATTCAAATTTAGATTTCTAATACCAGGTTTCTTTTCAGAATGCAGGAATGGTGGCTGTGGCTTGGGAAGGAAGGGTAACTTTGAGGGGGAAATCTTGCTTGCTTTAACTGTTGCATGGGGAAAGAATTTTCAATCTATCTTAATAGTGTCTCTTTCCTTCCCCTTCCTCCTCCTCCTCCTCTTCTTCTTCTTGTTTTTTTTTTTTTTTTTTTTTTTTTTTTTTAGTTTTTTCAAGACAGAGTTGCTCTGTGTTATCTTGGCTGTCTTGGACTTGCTTTGTAGACAATGATCCACCTGCCTCTGCCTCCCAAGTGCTGGGATTAAAGGCGTGCACCACCACGCCCAGCTTAATAGTATTTCTTTTTGCACTTGCACCCCAGCTCTGTACATGCTGGGGCCAGCGATGCCAAGGAGTCACATGACTTCATCAAAGGCAGACGTGACTGAGCAGCCACAGAACCAGGCCCTGCATCCAGCTATATACTCACCCCCTGAAGCACCATGCAATGCTGAGCTGCTTGGCTGCTTACTTAATCAAAAGTTGGGTCCCACTGTGTTGACTGGACGCCCTCCTGGATGAAGGGCTCTTGTCTCCTTAGCCCGTGAACTTGTTCACTTGCCTAGCTGAGAGTCTACATTTTCTCTGATTCTATCCATTTTATGCACCCGGAAGTAAGCGGCATGAACGTCCCTGACTTATCACACAAACACTCTGCTAAGGCAAGAGTCAGTTATGTAGGTGTTTATCAGAATATGAAAACTTAAAGTGGAGGCGGGAGTGAGGCAGCACTTAGAAGTCCTGCTTGTGGTGTTTATTAGATGGTCCAGGCCCCCATTACAATCCCTTGCTGACAGATGTCTCTGCCTCTCAGCCCATTTCCCTCAATCAATCTGAGAATTAATCTTCCTAAGGTGTAGTCTTGACCATGCACCATCCCGCTCAAAAGACTCAGTGGCTAACGATTCTTTTTTGTTGACTCTGAGGCTCTCATTCAAATCTAGCACATGAATCGAAAGACTTCAATAGACAAAGAGGTGAGGGATGCGGCTGCCTGCTTCACCCAGTTGGATAGGGAGGGAGCAAACAGATACTTGGAAAATAGTTCAAACCGTTTGTGATCAAAGAGATGGAAATGAAAGCCGAGTCAGGGTAGCATTTCAGACTGATTAAATTAGCAGAATTTAACAGACATCATCATCCTGCGCTGGCAATGCTGGGTGAAGTCTGTGCCTGAAAAGTCTCTGGAAGCAGTGTGAAAGTCTGCAAAACAATCAAGTAAATGTAACAAGAGCCCTGGGAGTGTTATTATCTTTTGACCCGCTAAGCTTGCTTCTGGGAATTGGTCTGAAGAACGGAATTCAATAGGTGGAGGAAAAAAAAAAAAAAAGCCCCTAGGCATGCCACTAGCATCCTTCTTCTCTTTCACTTCTCCAGGCAAGGCAGTGAGATGGTTAAGAAAACCATGGCGGATCTAGTTAGTCAACACGATATTATACAGCCGCAGAAATGGTAATAATCAAGGATATGCAGAGACATGGAAACCGTGTATAGCATGTTTGTTGATAAAGGGCAGGGCACAAAATTTGCATGAATACTGATTGCAGGCATACAAAATAAGTACTCATTTAGAAAGTCAAGAGGAGAATATGCAAAAAGGAAAATTATTGACGGTGCTTGGGAGAGTGATGGGTGACTTCTCTCTTTTGTTTAACTGTCTTCTTTGTTGATACTGTTGATATGTATTTCCACAACTGAATAGGTTCTATAATAACACACTCTTATATAGCCAGTGAAATATACAACTCCTAAGCTTGTGCTCACAGTAATTACAATTGGGCACACTAGTTTTTTTCCGAGACACGGTTTCTCTGTGTAGCTTGGCAGTCCTGGACTCTCTTTGTAGACCAGCCTGGCCTCGAACTCACAGCAATCCGCCTGCCTCTGCCTCCCGAGTGCTGGGATTAAAGGTGTGCGCCGCCACCGCCGCCCGGCTGGGCACATTTATTATGCACTTCATACATTCCGGGAAATGAAGTGAGCACCTTGTGCTCTTGTGACATCACTGAATCTTGTGACATAAAAACATCACTCTTATTTTCTAGATCAGGTATCTGGGTTCTGGCATGGCTGGCCCACCTGCCAAGCAAAAGAGTGGGCCTTTAACTCTAGTCTATATGACTCATAGAACTCATGTTGGATTCTAAAATTGGCATTATGTATTAGTATTTAAGGAACTCTAGGCACTAATATGTTGCCATCATGATTTTGAGGATAGCTGTGGTTCATATACCATCTAATATGAATCACTAGTTTTAAAATTCAATCAAATCACCTTTAAAATATTTAAATTCTTTCATTAGCATTTTCTTTGTAAAACCATCCATTATTTATATATTATTATTTTTATTTTATGTCTATAAGTGTTTTGCCTGCCTGGGTGCCTGGTTGTCGGACTTCTTGGAACTGGAGTTACAGATGGTTGTGAGTCACTACAAAGGTGCTGGGACCTGAAGCTGGGTCCTCTGAAAGAGCAACAAGTGCTCTTAACTGCTGGGCCATCTTTCTAGCTTTCTCATTTTCTTTCTTTCTTTCTTTCTTCCTTCCTTCCTTCCTTTCTTTCTACCTACCTATTTATTTTTGTTGTGTGTGATGTGTGTGTACATGTTCATGTGTGGGGACATGCATGTAAGAGGCTAGAGATAGCTGGGTGGTGGTGGCGCACGCCTTTAATACCAGCACTTGGGAGGCAGAGGCAGGTGGATTGCTGTGAGTTCGAGGCCAGCCTGGTCTGCAAAGCTGAGGCAGCCAAGGCTACATAGAGAAACTCTGTCTCAAAAAAAAAAAAAAGGCTAGAGATCAATGCTATGTGTCTTTCTTATTTACTCACTCTATTTATTTATGTGTACGTGTGTCTGCGCGTGTGTCTGCACGCGTGTCTGCACGTGTGTCTGAGCACATGTGTGTGTGTGTGTGTGTCCACAGAAGTCAGAAAAGGGCCTTGAATCCCATCATATACCCTGGAGCTGGTGTTTCGGGCAGTTGTGGACTGTCTGGTGTGGGTCCTGGAAACCAAAGTCAGGTCCTTTGGAAGAGCAGTGAATGTTCTTAACTGCTGAGCCATCTTTCCAGTCCTTCCACCTGATTTTATTTTTCATCTAAAGGACTCTGGAATTATTTCTTAAGTGGATTGGTTCTATTTTTCACTGCACAATAAAATATCAACATTTACATTGCTTTAAAAATCAGTGACCTTGTTGGGCAGTGGCAGCTCACACCTTTAATGCCAGCACTCAGGAGGCAGAGGCAGGCAGATCTCTGAGGCCAGCCTGGTCTACAGAGTGAGTTCCAAGACAGCCAAGCTACACAGAGAAACCCTGTCTTGAAAATCCAAAATACACCAAGCCAACCAAGCAAACAAAAACCCCCAAAACCAAACCAAAACAAAGATCTTGTGTATCTTCCTTTGGGTAAAATCTGTTGTCACACAGTGAGTTTCAGTCTCACTCCAGTATTACTATCTTCACACCCCTTTAACTGCCCCACTCTTCACTCAGGGCCTGCCCTTCCCCTCAGCCTGAGCTTCCCTGGCCCCTCTTACAAGATGCATTCAGAACTGCACCCTCTTCCTCAGAGACAACACTTCCCCAGTTCTTGCCTGGATCAAATCAAGATCAGGGCTAGAGAGATGGCTCAGAGGTTAAGAGCACTGACTGTTCATCCAGAGGTCCTGAGTACGATTCCCAGCAAACACATGATGGCTCACAACCATCTACAATGTGATCTGATGCCCTCTTCTGTGTGGCAGGTGTACATGCAGGCAGAGCACTGTATATATAATAAATAAATAGATCTTTTAAAAAAAAAAATCGAAATCAACATCAGTCACAGAGACAAGTTGGGTTCGGACACTTGCCTGATTGCAGCACCACTACCCTTTTTCTGCACATCTTTTGTGCACTGGCTCTTTATAATGACCAGATATGTTTTTTGTTTGTAGGTTTCTTTGTGTAGCCCTGGCTGTCCTGGAACTAGCTCTGTGGACCAGGCTGGCCTCGAACTCACAGAGATCCACCTGTCTCTGCCTCTCGAGTGCTGGGATTAAAGATGTGTACCACCACCATCACCCGGCTCAGACGTGGTTTTGAAAGGACTTATGCTTTACACATTAGGAATATGAGGCCCACTGGGAGCTAAGGATTTGCTCAAATCACACAGAGAACGGGTATTCAAGCGGGTACACCGGCCCTTGCCAGTGATTTCAGCACCAGGGAGGCAGAAACAAGAGGATTAGAAGTTCAAGGCCATCCTTGACTACACACTGAGCTCCAGAGAAGCTTGGAGGATATTTGAGACCTTATTTGAAAACATACACACAAAAAAACCCGCAAAACAAAACGGCAGGGTTCAAGTCTGGCACCACTGGGTTCCCAAGGGCCTTCATCTCACTGATCTGCACCTGGGTCTGGTTCATGGTAAGGGTCATGTAACGGGCCAGCAGGTTCCTTCTGTGCACCCTCAAGACTTGATCTATGAGTTGCTTGCCTCCCCAGAACGTGGAGAAAAGAGGCACTCTCATCTATCATGGGTATGGGTGTTAATTGGTATGGCTGCTTTGAAGGTTAGTTTGATAAATGGCTATTAACTTTAAAATGTACATACTCTTTGATCTAGAAATTCACATTTTAGGAAGTGATCCTGCAATTATTCTTGAAATGTGCACGTGGATATCTGTGGCCTGAGAGCAACGCAGCCTTGTTTGTAGCTGTTTATTGTGCAAACAACCCAGTGACACATTAGAGACTCAAATTCTATTCACATGCAAGTAGCTCAAAATTGTCACCGAACTTAATACAAATTATAAAAAGGAGGAATGGGGGCAATCTATGTTCTTTTGTGGGGCAGAATTACATATACTAATTTGTGACTGGAGAAAGGAATCACTGGTTAAGAGAGCGTATTGTTCTTCCGGAGGACCTGTGTCCACACTGGGCAGCTTGCAATGGCATGTAACTTCATCTCCAGAGGATCCATCCAGCATCTCTTCTGACTTCCACATGGTGCACATACAGATCTGCACACACACACACACACACACACACACACACCACACCACACCACACCGTGCACACACACACCATGCACACACACACCATACACATACACACACACACACACACACACATGCCAGCGTGCAATTTTTAAAAAGTGTAAAATATCAAGTTAAGGGTTGGGGAGATGGCTGAGTTGGTACAGTGTTTGCTCTGTAAACACAATGACTTAAGGTTGATCCCCAGGAAACACTAGGAGAGCTCCAGGCCAATGAGAGACTCCAAATCTAAAAACCAAGGTGGATGTCTCCTGAGAAACAACACCTGATGTTGTTTTTTGGCCTTGGCATACATGCACATGCGTGTGCAAAGGCATCCCTCACGTACACAAACACAGGAGCATGCATACGACACAGACACAAACACACTAGAAAAGACTAAAGATACCGTTAAGAAAATAAGAGACGGAACAATTCAACAGTATGCTACCACCTGTGTAAAAGAAAAAAGTGGGATGAAACATTGATACAAGAGCTATACCCACATTGCACCATTATATGCAGAGACTGTTTCTGGGAGGACTCAGAGGAAGCAGTAACAAAAGCTGGCCAGCATTATGGCTTGGGCTGGAGCGCAGGCCAGGGACTGGTCCTGACACTAGGTTTGCACAGCTGACTACTTGAATCCCACACTGATTTGGTGGGTTTGGGGGACATGGTGTGAGCGGCAACGGTCACAGAGAGTCCAACTCCTTCGACATCATCTTGCACAGACTTCGGATGCTGTTGATATTGTCCTGATGGCTGAGAGTGCCCTCCCTCCTTCCCTCCCCCCGTCCTTCCCTCCCTCCCCGCTCTCCCTCCCCCCTTCCTCCCTCCTTCCCTCCCTCCTGTCCTTCCCTCCCCCCTGTCCTTCTCTCCCTCCCCGCTCTCCCTCCCCCCTTCCTCCCTCCTTCCCTCTCCTCCTCTCCCTCCCTCCTTCCCTCCCCCCCGTCCTTCCCTCCCTCCCCGCTCTCCCTCCCCCCTCCTCCCTCCTTCCCTCTCCTCCTTTCCCTCCCTCCTTTCCTCTCCCTCCCTCCCCTCCCTTTGTTAAGAGGGACGTAGGAGATCAAGCCTAGGGCCTCACAATACTCTTTCTCCAATTGTTCTATCCCCAGGCTGTGACCCTTACCTTGTACTTGTGTTTTACTGCATAACCTTTTGCACTTAAAAAAAAAAAAAGAGACCTGGTGCATGTATTATCTCTTTAATAATTTAACATTTAAAATTAAAAACAGAAGAAGTTCTTGCTTCGGTCATCCACGTAAGAATGAAGAACTTTCCAGGCTTCAGGAGGAGCCTTAGTACCTGTACACTATGGTAGGAGTAGTTGGGGTGTTGGGGCCTAAACCCCACTCCTATAGCACTGCATGACTGAGGATCCTCTCTGCCTTGTCCTTTGCTTTTTCTGGAAGGCAGCTGGCCACAGTTCCAGAGTTAGAGACATGAGGATTGGTCAAGTCAACGGCTTAATGAGACCATGAAGATGCAAGCCCTGCCCGCAGTGTGGCTTCATCCTGAGCCAGATTGGCTCTGTCCTTATTATAAGTTGACTTCTAGGACAGCCGAGAGACATGATTCCCCTTCACATTGACGAAGTGACCTGAGGTAGTCAGGCTTTTTGTAACCATGGCAAAAATACCAGAGAAAACAAATGAGGAAGGATTTATTTTGGCTCACGTTTTTTGGATGTTGCAGTCTAGTGGCTGCCTGGCTCTATCGCCTTCGGGGCCTGGCTCCATCGCCTTCAGGGACCTTGGCAAGGCAGAGCACTACAGTAGCATGTGTTAGAGCAGAGCCACTCACATCATAACAGCCAGGGAGCTGACAAAAGGCAGGGGGGCAGGGACGGGCAAGAAATGGCTCCCAAAGATACCCTGTACCAGGGACCTCCTTCCTGTCCGTGTGATCTTACGTTTCTATCCCTTCACAGAACAGCACTGCCAGCTGCAGATCAACCCTCCAGCACACGACTCTGGCAGACATTTGCTACTCAAACCTTAACATGACCCAGCCATGGAATGAGGACATTCCTTCCTTTGTCTGGGATTACTTGAGTCAAAACCCACCAGAGCTGGCCACTGGAGAGTGTACAGGAGGTTGCTTTTGTCAGGGCTCATGAAACTGCCGCTTGGAAAGGACCGTGTTATTAACACAATTGTTTTGGACCCGTCAAGGAGGCTTTCCCAATGAGATGGAAGCACAAACAACATTACTGCTTCAGTGGAGAGAGAAAGAGAGAAGGGGAAGAGTTTCCAGGGAAATGGAGGTGAAATGCAATGTCTACCCTACTCCCCTAAAGTCTTGCCTGGACATGAGACAAAGAAAAAATGTTCATATATTCAAAACCTTCATTTATTTGATTATTTTATTTCTCTTCCTTCCTTCCTTCCTTCCTTCCTTCCTTCCTTCCTTCCTTCCTTCCTTCCTTCCTTTTGACAGAGCCACAGGTACGCCAGGCTAGCCTCAAACTTGCTATATAGTGGAAGATCACCTTTAGCTTCTGATCCCCCTGCCCTTCCCTCCTGGGTGCTGGATCTGTGGGTAGGAGGAAGCACTACAGCCAGTTTATGCAGTGCTGAGTATCAAACCAGGACGTTACCGCTGAGCCACAATCCCCAGTCCCATCCACTTATGATGCAAATATAGGTCCAGGGCTAGAAATTATGACAGGTGCATCTATGTGACACTATGATGACAGGGCCTGCTGCCCTTAAGGTTTGACTCAGACTGCCTGCTTTTCAACAGAACCACCTCATCCTGAACCCCATGCCCTGCTCCAACTCTCTCTGTCTCTGTCTCTGTCTGTCTGTCTCTGTCCCTGTCCTTGTCTGTCTCTGTCTCTGTCTCTGTCTCTGTCCCTGTCCCTGTCCCTGTCCCTGTCTCTGTCTCTGTCTCTCTGTCTCTCTGTCTCTCTCTCTCCCTCTCTCTGGCTCGGATGTGAAATGTCCTTCAGACCTCTAATATTTGACACTTGGTTCCAAGGCTAGTGTCACTGTTTTGAGAGTTTATGATACCCTTGGGACACGTGGCTTGGCTAACAGAAGCGCGTCACTGGGGTTGAGCTTCGGAGGTTATATTTACTTCTGGTTCAGCTTTAGCTCTCGATGCCCTGACCCACCGAGATGTGAATGCTGCCCTGCATACTTGTACCACCAGGCTCTCCTCACCACGATGGCCTGATGACACCGGAGTATAAGTCCTTCCTCCCTTAAGTTGCTTCTGTCAGGCACATTGTCATAGTGACAGGAAAAATTCCTATGCGACACCCACAACCTCCTGATATGCTTCATACATTATCTATCCTTTAGGTTTATTATTTATTGTCTGCCTTACCCTATTTGAGTATAAACAGAAATTTGGGGCTTTTTAAAAAGATTATTTTAAGAGCTGGGTAGTGGTGACATATGCCTTTAATCCCAGTACTCAGGAAGCAGACGCAGGTTGATCTCTGAGCCCCAGGCCAGTCTGGTTTACAGAGCAAGTTCCAGGACAGCCAGGGCTACACAGAGAAACATTTTTCAAACAAACAAACAAACAAAATAAAAAAAATTTTTTTCAAGACAGGGTTTCTCTGTGTAGCCTTGCCTAATCTGGAATCACTTTATAGATGAAACTGGCCTTGAATTCACAGCGATCTGCCGGCCTCTGCCTCCCCGAGTGCTGGGATTACAGGTGTGCCTCACTGAGTACCCCACTCAAAAAATTGTTTTTGACAGGGCCTTCCTATGGAACTCTGGTTGGCCTTGCACTCACGTAGATCCTCCTGCCTCTGTTCATCAAGTGCTGGTGATAACAGTGTGTACATGCCTGTCTGATGCTGCTGCTGTGCCTGTGGTCCTTTGAAGTGGTGTCCTTAGCACACAGCAATCACTCAACAGTTCTTTTAGCACATGACTAGAGGACCCTGCCCAAATCAGGTGTGTTTACACAAAGAGAGAATTGAGGAATCAAGCACCTCCTCAACACAAAAGCATAGTTAAAGCAGACAAGATCTATGGTGAACTAGTTGGGGTCACAGAAAGCACCTGCAACTCTGTGTGAGTCAGTGTGGCAGCCCATCTTGTTAGCCCATCTCCTAAACTCATTTGCTTTCGACCTCTTTGCTGGTAGGCAGCTTCATCTAAAACTTCTAGATTTGGCCCAAGACCTTTTTCCTCATCCTGTGTGGGAAGGGAAGAAACCCTGACAGGTCCAGGTTCTGAAGTGAGGGGAGGATAAGCCAGGTCTGCCCCAGCTGCAGTGTGCAGAGCAGGAGGAAGCCCAGTGCGTGAGGTGGAGCCTTGAGGATGCCTACGGTCTCCTGTGCTCAGCACCCGTGCTGCCACTGAGCGGGTGTCTGGCTTCGGAAGGTGGAAGAGAGGTTGTTGCTAGGTGTTATACCCAAAGGCCCCTCGAGATTGGAGCATACTTAGCCTTAACTGGCTTGACCGGCACATGGAGTGTCAGCAGTAGATGTTGACACTGCCCCTCTTGCCTGCTCAGGTTCTGTGTCTGAGCCTCCTTATTGCTCAGTTGAGCAGCGGCACCTCTTAAGTGTCATTTCTGCTTAGATAAGATACTTTTCAGCTGTGGGTGAATGATGTTTCTTCCATACCTGGGAAGTGTCTGTAGGCACAGAGGGAACTCCAAGGCCAGACCTGCCCAGAATCTGCTAGGATTCTTCAGATGAGTGGGGTGAGGAGGAGGCAAAGTGGACGTGGTGTTTTGCTTTGCAAATTGCAGAGAGCTTTGTAAATGGTGGGGGGGGAGAAGGTGAGAGAGAGAGAGAGAGAGAGAGAGAGAGAGAGAGAGAGAGAGAGAGAAAGAGGGAGGGAGGGAGGGAGGGAGGGAGGGAGGGAGGGAGAGCATCTTCCAGAGAAGAAACAGCCACAGGAATCTCTGAAGGGTGGAGATTGAGACTCAGCTAGAAGAAAGCTAAGAAAAGAAAGAGTGGGGTCTTGAGTTTGCCCTGATGCTATCCCTTCCACAGAAGCATTCACAACTGTTTTCCATTTTAATACAACACACACACCTCACCACATACAAACACCACACACACCACAATCCCCTGCACAAATAAACATAATAAAATTTATAAAAAGTTATTTAGTGTTATTGGTGTGTGTGGGTGTATGCGTTATGGGAGGTGCACCGTGCATTATAGAGATAACTTAGGTTACCAGGCTTGCACAGCATGCACTTTTAATGAAAAAATCATCTCACTGACACCATTTATACAGAAGGGAAGACTGAAAGGGGCCCGGGGACATGCGCAGTTGGTGGAGTGCTTATCTAGCTTGTATCCAAATTCTGTTTTCACTCTCCTAATGCTAGTAAAGCCCTGCATTGGGTAGTAGAGGAAGGGGGATCAAGTTAGGGTCAGCCTTAGCGAGTTCAGACTGAGCTACAAGAGAAAAAAAAAAAAAAAAAAAAAAAAGAAGGAAGGAAGGAAAGAAGGATGGGAGGGAAGGACATACATTTTGAAACAGTTTGGGTCATCTGAGTGTAGGCCTCCCCTGATAGCCATGAGTTCTTCCTGGAGAAGTTCCTCCCCACAGAGGGAGCCTCTCCAGCCCTAACAAGACGCAGCCCCTCAAGACAGAGCAGTGGTTTTGGGTACCGGTTCAGTTCTGGCCATAGCAGGAGATGGCGGTTGAGTGGTAGAGGAAAGTGTGCTGAGAACAAAGGGGCTTCACTTTTTGGCGGCTCCCAGAGGGACGGTCCACAACAGCAGGACAGCATTAATCTGCTTGGCATGTTATAACCAAAAGCTGCTTCAGAGATTAATACACTCTGTGTGTTCCTGGGAAGGAACATCTCGTTTGATGGAGTTCTATGTGATACTTTTTTTTTTGTACAAGAACTTATTTTTTCAAGGGATCAGTTGGTCAAGTGAGAGCCATGCAAGCACAGAGACCTGAGTTCCATCCCCAGAAGCCACATGAAAAAAAAGAGAGAAGACCCAGGCATGGCGACACATGCCTGTAATCCCAGCAGGCAGATCGCTGTGAGTTCGAGGCCAGCCTGGTCTACAAAGTGAGTCCAGGACAGCCAAGGCTACACAGAGAAACCATGTCTTGGAAAAACAAACAAACAGAAAGAAAGGAAGAAAGAAAGAAAGGAAGGAAGGAAGAAAGAAAGAAAGCTATTGCGGTGGTTTATGTTCTAATCCCAGCAGAGGGGAGGTGGAGACAGGTGGAGTCCTAGAACTGACTGAGCAGTCAGTCTAGCCTGATTGGCCAGTGAGAGACATTGTCTCAAAAGGAGGTGAGTGGGGGTTGGTGAGATGGCCCAACAAGTAAGGGCCCTTGCCACCATGCATCTGATCTCTATGTACACATTGTGGCACATGTGTGTACACACACACACACACACACACACACACACACAGGACTGGAAAGATGATTGAGCAGTTAAGAGTTTGATTTCTAGCATCCATATGGCAGCTAACAACTGTTTGTAACTCCATTTCTAAGGAGAGCTAACACCCACTTCTGGCTTCCATAGGCGCTGTACACACATAGTACACAGGCATACATGTAAACACACCCATACACATAAAAACACATCTCAAAAACTGAAAAAGTTATACTTCTAATTATGCAGATATGTCTGTGTGTGGGTACGTGCATTACGTGCATGTGAGTGCAGGTGCCTGTGGAGGGGAAAAGGAAATGAACTTGGGTCCTCTGCAAGGACCGCATGTGTTCTTGACCACTGAGCCGTCTCCCCGGCTCCAAAGCCTTGTGTATGGTTCAGAGTGCTAACTACAGAGGTACAGTCTGACAGAGTGCCTTGGACATAAAAGAGGATTCCTATAAGATGACAGCTGAGCTTGCTGGGCCATTCTAGAAAGGAATGTCTGTTGGGTCAGCCTTGGGCAAACCATTTCAGGAAGGAGAGGCTGCAGGGGAGGTACATAGATTATGGCTGCAACAGTTTCCTCATTGTCAAACCCTTTGCCCCACCCCTATAAAGGGCTGTAACATCCTCTCTTCCTGGCAGACTCCTCATCTTTCTGAGGGAGAGAGGCTGCCCCTCACTGTGTGCATTAATAAATGCAGTCCTGTCTGCTGAAGGTCAGGCCCCTGTCTCTTTTCTGCCTTCTGTCTCTTTACACTGCCTCAGAAATTTAACACGATCTGTTGAACATAAGTGCAGGTGTCCTGGTTCAGGTTACGTCAACTTAACACAAGCTAAAGTCATCAGTGAGGAGGGAGCCTCCGTTGAGAAAACACCTCTATATGATTAGGCTGCAGAGGGCCGGGCCTGGTGGACTCTCTTTGTAGACCAGGCTGGCCTCGAACTCATAGCAATCTGCCTGCCTCTGCCTCCCTGGTGCTGGGATTAAAGGCGTGCGCCGCCAGGCTTGGCAGGTTATGGTGTTTTGTCACAGCAATAATAACTCAAACTAAGAGCGCAGGTGTATTGCCTGTAACTCAAGGGCAGGTGTTTTCCAGCTGTGAGTGCTGCCTTGGGAGGCCACTATGGAAGCTGAGGTGGACAGTCTTGGCTGGAGGAAGCTGGAAACAAGAGGGTGACCTTTTGAAGCTATAACCCAAGCCTGGTCTCCTTTCTGCTACTTGTTCCTCTAAAATGTAAGGGAACCCACTCTGTAAGTGCTTGCCACCCTGATGGATGGTGTTCTTGAGCTGTGAGCCAAAATACGTGGCTGTTTCCCAGAGTTATTTCTGTCAGGTGTTTAGTCACAAGAAAGAGAAAGTAATAGCTGTTGAAGGCCGTCTGGCTGAGGACGACAAGCCTTCTCCTCAGAGGTAGCTAATCATCCTTCTTCTGCCCCTCTCAGCTTTGTCCATGTTTTTGTTTTTGTTGTGTTGTGTTTTAGAGACAGGGTTTCTCTGTGTAGCCTTTGCCTGTCCTGGGCTCGCTCTGTAGACCAGGCTGGCCTCGAACTCACAACAGTCCGCTTGTCTCTGCCTACTGAGTGCTGGGATTAAAGGCATGCGCCACCACGGCCTGGCTCAGCTTTGCCCATCTTAACCTTTACACAAATGGAACTGCGCAGACATTGCTTCTTTTCTTCAGAGTCTTTTGTATCCTAGACTAGTCTCTCTTTTCATTATGTAGTCAAGGGTGACCTTGAACTAACGAAAGATTTTGTGTTGTGGAATAGTATCCATTGGCTGAATAAAGGCAATTTGCTCATTTATATTCTTCTTGGTGGACGAGTGGCCTGGGGCTCTTCTGAATACAGCTATTGAGAGCACGCTCCTGCCCTTGCTTGGTGGGCACACACACACTAGCTTCTTTCAGGTGAATCTCAAGGGGAATTGCTTGGCCAAAGGGCAGGGACAGTAGGCTCATAATGCGGAGACTTGGAGAGGTAGAATTTCCTTTCCTGCGTGTTTCTGGTGAGGGTGGGTCTCAAGGAAGATTCTGGAGGGCATTTGGAGGGTGGGAAGGGAGCAGCAGTCATTTTGTAGCTCAAACACACATTGCCTAGTCTCTGGCGGGCCTGACTGGCATGTGGCCATAGCCGGCTCCCTTCTGCTTAGCGTCTGCTCTTGAGTCAGGAGTGTCTGAGGTGACTTCCATTGAAGGCCTTTGGCTTCTGCAAGATACCGCACATGCAACGCAGGAACAAGACCTGACAGGGGCTTGAGGCTTCAGTCCATCCTCTTGGGGTTCCCGTTCATGCTTATGGGGTGTAGCCTGATCTACATCTCCCTGACTTTGTGTCTAGTCATGGCTATCTGACTTGAGGAAGCTCCAGTATGAGGTAATCCACGTGAGACGGCTGAGTCAATGTCCATAATTAAGTTAGATCAAATCTCCATAAACACACACACACACACACACACACACACACACACACACACACACACACACACTGTGAGCATACAACACAGAGACAGAGACAGGATGTAAATTCTTGGTTGTCAACTTGACTATATTTGGAATTAACTAAAAAATCCAAGCCACGAGCTGAACATGGTGGTACACACCAGTAATCCTAGCTCTTGGGGAGGCAGAGGCAGGTGGATCACTGTGAGTTTAAGGCCAGCCTGGCCTAAAAAGTGAGTCCAGGCTAAGCAAGGCTACACAGAGAAACTCTGTGTTGAAAACCAAACCAAACCAAACCAACCAACCAACCAAACAAACCCCAAAACAACCCCCCTTCAAGCCACTAGGCACACCTGTGAGGAATTTTTAATTAATTGGGTCACTCGGGCCTGAAGAGCCGCCTTAAATTTGGGCCACATTCTCTCTCATGTCAGCCTATATAAAGGACAAGGGAGAAAAATGTTTTCTCTTTGCCTGCTTGCCCTTGCTCTCAGTGAGAGTCCATTCCTTCCCTTGCACTAAAGTGTACATCTTCATTTCAATATGTACTGAAGGCCAGCTAAGACATCCAGCCTCGTGGACTGAACAACTACTATAGGCTTGGACCTCTTGTTGGTAGACAGCCATTGTTAACAAGCTGGACCACAGTCTTTATTTAAGTCATTCTAATAATAGAGATATATTCATACCCTCACACACACACAGACACACACATTCAGGCAGATACACACACTCACATACACACCCATACTCACATGCACACACACTCAGGTAGACACACACACACACTCAGGCAGATACATACACACTCATACACATACATTCAGATACACACACAGACACACACACTTGTGCATATATACATATGTGTGCAGAGCACAGACTCACACTCTTACATACTCAGACACACACAGATACACACACACTCAGACAAATATATACACACTCATACACATACATTCAGACACACACACATGCATGCACACACACAGACAGACACACACTTGTGTACACATACATGTGTGTGCAGGATCACACACTCATACACACATGCATACACTCAGACACACACACACTCAGACACATACATACACACTCATACACATACATTCAGATACACACACATGCATGCACACACACAGAAAGGCACACCCTTATGTACACATACATGTGTGTGCAGGGTTACACACTCACACACACACTCAGACACAGACTGGTTCTAGTTTCCTCTTTGGGCCTGGCTTATTCAGCGGGTATTAATTTAACGCCACTGGAAACTGCCAGACACTTACCCAGCTACGGCTCCTACATATCCCCTCTGGTTGTTCTGCAGCCTCGCCTCACCCCGTTGTTTCATTCTTTTAGATTTTTACCCATTCTGGTTGGTGGGTGGCTATTTTCATTTTTCAAAACAAGTTCTCCCTTAGCTTCTCAGAAAACTCTAGAACAAGAAACTGACTGGAGCTACAAATCTTAAACACTCAGTGCTGCCATTTGCAGTGGGATGGTGGGACTGGAGGCCATCATGCCCAGGGAGACAATCCAGGCACAGGAAAACAAGGACAGGACGTTCTCTCTCATGGATGGGAAAAGAAAGTCATTCTGAAAAGTAGACAAGTGGTTCCTAGAGACTGGGGAACAGCTGCTGCAGGGAGGGGCGGGGGGCGGGTGGGAGAAGGGTGTGTGGAAATGACCCCTGCATATTGTGTGCATGTATGGAAATTCACGGTCTCATTAGTATGTACAATTAATATGTGTTAATAAAAAAAGAAAAGGAGCTTGTCTGAGGGAAGGCTGTGGTAGCTGAGGGAAGTTTTGTGAGACAGAATTATACCTTCACCCATCATTGGCTGCATGATCTTGGCTGACTATCTCCCTGGGCTTCAGCTTTCTCATCTATGAAATGAATTATTCATCATCACTAACAAGTATCGATTGCTTCCCAGATGCCAGGCACAGCTCTAAGCGCCCCACGTGTCTTTAGTCATCGAATTCTCTTGATTCACACTGGGGTGGGTGCTACTATGACCCTCAACTTAAGATGTGTCCGCAGCGTATACACTGCAGTTGCAGGATCAAGCATAGGCAGCCTGGCTTCCAGCAGCGGGGTTTCCATCTGTGACCCCCCATCATACGGAAATGCGGGGCTAGAATGATAGTGCAAACGCACAGGCTCCCGAAAAAGCAGCAGGACTAACATGGAGAGCAGTTGCTTCCTCCTCCCCCGGCCCTCCTCTTCCTCTGTAGGTTGCCTTTGGAACTTGCTGTTAGTTTAGTTAAACAGCAGAAATGAACCCAAACAAACAAGTGTTTGAGAAATTCAGCTGGGGTCCCTCACAATGGAGACATGCTAAAAGGTAGGTGCCCCATAGGCTCCAGGAAAATCCAGAGCCATCCAGAGATGACACCCAGGACACTCTGACTTAGATATTTTGGTCCTTGGCAGGGCAGGAGGCTTTGGAGGCGCGTCAGGGTTCAGCCACGTGTCAATCCATCAACTCCCTTTACTGACTTTGTACTGAATAAAGAACCTCCTGGTATTGATTTTCTTTCCCAAAAGTCTGTCCTTCCTGAAAGAGATTGTGCTGACCAGCCGACCTCAGAATTCCTGCCCGCTGGGGGCTTCCGTTTGTCAGTGTAAATTAACAAATTGCTTTTCGGGCTCATCAGTCTCCTGTTTACTGTGAGCTGCTTCTTCTACACCTAATCAGAACAACTCACCTTCCAGGGGCAGGGGTAGGGGGTGGGGGGGTGTGGGGGGCAGGGGGAGGGCAGGAGTGGAGGAGAAATACCTTCAGTGCGGGGGAAGCGAAATGCTCCAGGAATGCTATGAAAAGGGCTGAATGTGTGGGACCTGTGGGTGGGGACAGGCACCCGGGATGGCTTCCTGGAGGTGGAGGATGACACCGCAAAGCAGGGGTGGATTCCAGCATGGCGCTTGAACACTGTCCCTGAGGCCTGCCTGAGTTGGAGCGGGTGTCTCTTTCCACTCATTGGGTGAGTGACTTAGCCAGGCTTCTGCGGCTCTCTGGTCCTCACCGACCTTATCTTTAGAAGTTCTCACAATGGAAATGCTCGTGATGGGACAGCGTGAGCGTCGCGCAGTTACAAATGTCCTGAAGTATCCGGGAAAGCTGATTTCGGGACTTGTCCCACCCAGGATCTCTAAACGCGGAGATGCCCAAGGGATTTATTTCACTGTATACATATATGAAATTCTCAAACATAAGGCAAAAAGGACTAGTAAGTAAAAATAGTATAGTATTTACATTTAAGCTAAACACATGCTTGAAATCATTAGACTATTGACGACGACGATGATGGTGACGTGTGTGTGAGTGTGTTAGTGTGTGTTGCATGCATCTGATGTGAGTGATAGGTGTTTGTAGATATGAAAATGTGGAGGCCAGTGGAAGGCGGGGGGTCTTCTTCTATCACTCTACCTCACTCCCTTGAAACAGGGTCTCTCGCTGAACTGATAGCTTGCTCTTTTGACAAGGTTACCTTGCCAGCGAGCTTCCAGGATCCACTTGACTCCGCCCTGCCCATTCGAGGTTCCAGGCACGTGGCTCTGTACTGGGTGTTTGAATCCAGGTTCCTATGATTGCATAGCAAGCACTCTTACCTGATGTGCCATCTCCCCAGCCCCTGTGCTCGAGGCACTGAACACAATGTAAATGTTATGCAAATGGTTGCTAACAGTAGCTGGGCACCATAGTGCACACTTGTGATCCCAGCACTTTGGAGCCAGAGGCAGAAGGAAGGATCTTGACTTCCAACCTATCCACAGCTACACAGTGATCTCAGGGCCAGCCTGGGCTATGTGAGATTCTGACTTAACAAGGCAAAACAAAACATGTGGCAATGAATTATTTGGGGACACAATGACAAAGCAAACAGTCCCTACGTGTTTTGTACGGATGCACTCCCCCTATCCCTCACACTGAGTATTTGAGCTGAAGTTGGTTGGCTCTTTGGTAGCAGAGCCTCCAGATAGGCGGACTGTGTCACACAAAGCTCTTAGCCAGAGGCCAGGCTCGCCAAGGACACTTAGTAAATAGTTGCCGTCATTGGTGCTATTACGAATGCCCTGAAGGGTACTTCCACAGAGGGCGTTTCCAGAAGGAGTCTCATTTGGCACTGGGTACATCCTCAGGACCCAGAGACTGTTCTGGGAGTGCTGACCCTTGGATGTGCAGGCCAGAATGTTCTCTGTAGTGGAGGGATCTTTCCTTGAGTGCAGTCACAGCCCATTCTGTGGTTTATTTAGCAGCTGAGAAGAGCTCCGTGCACAATCTGCAAGAGCTCATCAGCTCGCGGTTTCTGAGTCACTGTAGGATCATTTCAGCTCCCAAACAGGAGGTCTGTTCTCGGGGCTGGTAGGGCAATGCCTGGAGACAACTGAAACTCACCAGAGATTCCTGTTCAGAATGAGCCTGTGCACGGAAGAGCAGCAGTTCAGCAACTGGGGCCCAGGCCTGTAGTGAGGATGCTAGTGAGATTCAGCGACAGAGTTGGGCAGTCAGTCCTGGGTCCCCTGATTTCTTGTCCCATGCTTGTCCACAGATCTGTGTGTGTCCTCTCTTGGTTTTTACTGCAAACTTTCTTCTAGACATGGGACAAGACATGTCGGAAGAGGTAGGAAAGGATGGGCAGTCATGCTTAGAGCTATTTGGAGTCCCATCCTACATGTTTCCCCAGAGAAGGTAGAAGTGTCAGCAAGGGTATCCAGGATTGGTGGGCCAGAAATAAATGTAGACCACAGGCTTAAGGCAAAGGAGTCCCAGAATGTCCTATCGCAGCTAAGTGAGGCAGGTTAAGTGAAGCCAATAGAAATAGCAGACATTAGCATCGGGAGAGATTTGGTCCCTACTCTCCCACAGAGCCACACAGCTGAGGGCCTTGTGTTCTGTGGCCACTCTGAGGTGGTATCCTGGACTCACTGGCTGGCAACAATGGTGGGAAGCCTGGCGTCTCAGAGGGAGTAAAGGAGTGTGTGTGTGTGTGTGTGTGTGTGTGTGTGTGTGTGTGTGTGTGTGTGTGTGATCTCTCTGGGGCCACTGAAAATGAAACAACCCCTGTGAAAAATACAGACCACTACAGTAATGAAGTCAATTAAGGGTGTGAGGTCCTCTAACTTTAGCCAGAGGGACCCAGGGTGAGTGGACAGATCAGCCCTGACATCTCTGCTTAGGTGGGGCAGAATCGCTGTTTCAGAAACATGACACTTGCTTTTCATTTCTACCCTTTACAGCTATCTTAGCTTATGTTTTGTTTGCATAAACATTAATTCTTTTTTTTTTTTTTTTTTTTTGTTTTTTGAGACAGGGTTTCTCTGTGTAGCCTTGGCCATCCTGGACTCACTTTGTAGACCAGGCTGGCCTCTAACTCACAGGGATCCACCTGCCTCTGCCTCCCAAGTGCTGGGATTAAAGGCGTGCGCCACCACGCCTGGCTCAAACATTAATTCTTTTGTTTACTATAACGGGACCATGGTCAGGGTCATGGAAATAGCAAATGTGTTGCCAAGGCGGATGTGGCTTTGGGGGGCCGAGTAGAGGGCTAAGAAGTCTAAGCAGACACAAATGTGGGCAGGACAAGATGGCGTCACCTTAGTTGCTCCAGCTCTGTGAGTGGGTCTGGAAGACATAGGCCTCAGCAATGGTCCCATGGCTTATCCAACAATGCTTTCAGAAAGCAGCATGCACCCTTTATATCTATGACTAGCCATTGATACTTCCATTCCCAGAACTTACGGTCTGTGTAGATCTCGGAAGGGAGTCAGACTGAGCAGTTTATTGCTGAATATCAGTTCCCGTTTATTTATAACTCGAGTTCCAGAGGACCTGACAAATCTCTACTGACTTCTGCAGTTTCCTGTGCACATGTAGTGCTCATAGATGCATTTAGGTGTACACACACGCACATAAGATAAAGAATTTGCATGCTAGAGAGATGGCTCAGAGGTTAGAAGCACTGACTGCTCTCCCAAAGGTCATGAATTCAAATCCCAGGAACCACATGCTGGCTCACAACCATCTATAATGAGATCTATATACATAATAAATAAATCTTAAAAAAAAAAAAAAGATAAAGAATTTGCTAAAGGGTATTGGCTGAGTCAGAGCACCCGGTTTGTACCCTACTCTGCCATCTTGGAAAGTTGTTTAATCCCTCTGGGACTCAGTGGTACAATATAATAAATGCTAAATAAGACACTTCTCCTGATAGTGTTATTATTAAACAGTGCCCAACTACAGGAGGAGCTGCCTTTTCTTCTTCACTAAAACAAAACACTTGAGGTAATTAACTTATAAAAAGGAAAGGTGGGGAATGTGGCTCAGCTGGTAGAGTGCTTAGCAAACACAAAACCTGGGGCCTCATCCCTGCCACAGGGTAAAACCAGGCTGCTGCACCTCTGCAATGAATGCACTTGGGAAATGGAAGCAGGAGGACCAGAAGTTTGCGACCATCCTCGGTCCTGCATCAGCTCCTAAATCCAGGTTCTACATCTGGATGTGTGAGCATCTTGCCCTTGTTTAAAAAGGGAAAGGCCGATCAAGAACACCAGCACCCACTGTGAATGCTAGCCCTGGAAGCTGAGGTGGGAGTTAGAGGCCAACTGGGAGACACAGGGCGATGATACTTTGAGAATAAACCAAAAGAGAGCCCAAGCAACAGGGTGTGAGAAAGCTCACTCTAGCACAGAGCTTAGAGCTTTCTTCCGAGGTGGAGGAAGTCCTTTGAGGCCACCTGGTGAGGCAGCTGGTTGCAACTATACTGAAGGAAACTGCTCGTCTTATGGCCAGGAAGGAAAGAGGAAGGGCCTGGGACTTTTAAATCCCTTTGAAGACACAGCTCTGGAGACCTGCGGATCTTCCATGAGATCTATCTCCTTAAGGTAACATCACTTCCCAATACTGCTGCCCTGTGAACCACGCCTTTAACCCACGAGCCTTCAGGGACAGTCATTGTGAGACCTCCTGTACATGGTTGGTGGGCAGTGGCTAGGGTATCACTGATGTACACCTTGGCTTTCCTACAGTGTGCTCCAGCCTGGTTCTTAGAGTTGCCGGTGTGTCTGATGTCATTTGGCTCTGATAAAATCTACTTACTTGAGCCAGGCATGGTGGCAGATGCCTTTAATCCCAGCACTCGGGAGACAGAGGCAGGAGGATCTCTGAGTCCTTGGCCAACCTGGTATAGAGTGAGATCCAGGGCAGGCAGGGCTACACAGGGAAACCCTGTCTTGAAAAATCCAAATCAAACCACACCATTGCCACCAAAACAAGGAATGTAGTTACCTGTAAACGGCTGCTTGATGAACACATGTATTGGCTCAAATCTGGAATGTTCCCCATAGTCTCATGCCCTCAATGCTTGACCTCCAGCCTAGGCTGAATATTTGAAGACTGAAGCTTTTATGAGGTGAGAGCTGGCTGATGGAAGTAGGTCTTGAGGCTTTTCAGAGTATAGCCCAACCAGTACTTTCTGCTTCTTGGCTCATCCTCATGTGAGGGGCCTCCATCACATGCTTTTTTTTTTTTTTTTTGCCTTGATGGCTACCGTGCCTTCTCTGCCTCGATGCAGCATAGTCTCTGAGAGTGTTAACCCAGACACAGCTCTTTTGCTTCTGTCACAGTGACCCGGGAAGTACCTAACACAGAAAATCAGCATTGGAGGTGGGACTGTTACTGTAAGAAACCCAAATCCGTGGTTCTTAGGTTTTTAGAAGCAGTTTTCAGGAGGACTGTGTGAGAGTGGAGATGCAGGCAGAGGGCCTCAGGGATGCCATTTGTAGTGCTTACTGTGCAATTCTGGTGGCATTCTGAAGATGAGAGTGCCAGTAGAGGTGCACACTGTAAGGGATATACCCACGAGCCTTCAGGAGGGAACACATCTTACTAAAAATTAAAACAGAAGCTATTCGTGCTATGTTCTGGTTAGGAATCTGGCTATGTTCTGCCTATAATCTAAACATTTGAGTAAGGCTGAGTGCAAAAGTGAAAAACTTGTATTTGGTGGACAAAGTTGCCTGACTGAAAAGCATCCAAGCTGGGCCATGGTTGTGGCGGCTTTTACCCGAGTTTACAATGAGATCCAGAGCAAAGAGATATAGAAAATGCAGTTTGGCGAGTGAAGGGATGAAAATGTGTATATAGGAAGCTGCTCAAGATCTCAGTACCATCAAGAGGCCCCATGTTGGGTGCCTCATAACTGCCTGGAAGTCTAGGGGCAGCAGGAGCCCGTGCCTCTGGCTTTTTTGGGCCCTGGCACTCTCGTGCATGTGTCCACCCACACACATATGAACATAATTAAAAATAAAAAAGCGCCACATCACACCTGAACAATAGGAAAGTGCCTTGAGGCCCCACCCACCACCACCGAAGGGTTAGGAAGCAAATAGGCAAACTGTACGTGAAAGTCTTTCAGCAGGAAATTCCTGAAACTATAGGGCATTAGGGGTGTCCTGCTTGCAGATAGCCATCTAGGGAGGAGCTTGCCAAGGGTTAGCTGTGCAGGCATTCAGAGGCCACTGCAGTCATGGTCCTAAGGTGCCAGGCTACATCTTGAGCTGTGGTCTAGCTCTCTCTGCTTCCTGATGAGCTGAGATGTGTGACTTGGCCACATGCACCTTCCCTGAAGATGGACGGAAACACCTCAGAAACCACAGGCCTCCAAATAGATATTTCCTCCTTTAGGCCGTGTCTGTCAGGTAAACTGTCGCAGCAAGTGCAGAAGGAGCTAAGTGGAGAGGACTGCGTAGCAGGCGGCTCTGGAGGTGCAGCGAGCCTTGGGCGCTCCTGCTTCTCTCCCCAAAACTGATTGTGACTGGAAGCTGTCACTGACAGTAGCCACAAGGGCTGGGCAGGTAGGTGATGTGATTGGTCTGTGGGTCCTGCCATGGAGTGCCTCCTTGGGCATCCTTTCACACCCATCTTCCTCTGAGCAGAAGATCTTTTACAGCCTGGAGGTCTCCTCACAGCCCTACCCTTAATCAGAGCTGGTTTGAAAGCACTAGGAGATCCCAAAGAGCCTAGCTCTATGGTTCCCTCCTCTTCCTCTCTTTTCTGGTTTGTGAATCAATTCCCTGCCAGTAGCTTACATACAGTCAGTTGGATGCTCAACATGGTCCCTCTCTCTGGGGAAGGCACAAATGTCTGTCTACCTTAGGGGACTGCTTCCATAGGATGGGGCTCCTTAAAAGCAGTTGGCTTATTTTTGGCACAGTGACCCCCCCCACCTCCCATTTATTCCTTTGTTAGGTTGGGGGCACTTTATAGTCCTTTTTAAAAAAAGATGTATTTATTTATTATGTTTAAAGTGTTATAGTCCTTCTAAAATATAATCTCATTTTCTTTTTTTTTTTATTAATTTCTTCTTGATTTTTTTCTGTAATTAAACAATTTTTTGCTAACAGCAATATTGGTCAGTGTGCTAACTGGGCAATTTTCATAAGCCATCTGTAATCTACACCAGAACCTGACTGATTTTATAGATGAGGGGAGTGAAACTCAGGGAGATCAATCATTGCCTGTCAACATGCTACTGATTTTTCTTCTTTCTTTCTTTCTTTCTTCCTTCCTTCCTTCCTTCCTTCCTTCCTTCCTTCCTTCCTTTCTTTCTTCCTTGCATTATCTCAGGAGAATGGGAGTTTTTCTTTCCATTGGAAACAAAAAGGAAAATGTTTGCATTTACCTTTTGAATTTTTACATTTCAAAACAGGCCGTCAAACCACTTTTTGAGACAGTAGGTGGGAAAGCCAAATATTTGGATTCTCACAAGGCTATATTTTTGAAAGGCAATGAAGAGATGGCTAGTCTTGGGTGTCACTTTGACTACATGTGGAAGTAATTAAAACCCAAGTTTTGGTGAGGGACTTTTCTTGGTTACTGTAGGTGGGAACCCACTTTAAATCTTTAATAAATCCCTTTCTGGTGTATAGATGTGTTGGTTCATCCTATCAGTTCTGTGTCTTCAAGAACAGTGGCTTGTTTGTGTGCTTGGCACTTCAGAAAGCAGAACCTTTTATATGAAAAGGCTCACAGCTTATTCATCTGGAAAGGGGGTTAAAAAAGGGTTTGTGAACCCTCCCCAGGGATGAGCAACTGGAGGTGGAGGTGGAGGGTTCGCCCAGTGGAGATCACTAGAGGGGAGGTGGGGTTGCCCTGGAAGGTGGGGTGGGGTGAGCGAGGACTTGGTCATTGTCTGTATCAGGAGTATCCATCCATTCTATCTATCTATCTATCTATCTATCTATCTATCTATCTATCTGTCTATCTATCATCTAATTACTTACTGAAAGAATCTCATGTAGTTCAGGCTGGCCTTGAACTTGCTGTGTAGCAAGGACTTCTGGTTCTTCTACTTGCTCGTCTGAGTGCTGGGACTACAGGTGAGTGCCTTTATCCATGTGATAAGACTAGAACCCAGGATTCATGCTGAATTATAGGCAAAAACTCAGCTGAGCCCCAGCCTCAGGGATTTGATTTGATGCAGTTCATTCATTTTTGTCTTGTGTGGCTTAGCCATTGTAAGGCCACGTGATGTCCATGTTCTTTATCTCCAGAACCCAGGCTAGCCCTCACCAGCTGGTTAACTGGAAAGAGTATAATCAGTTAAGTAGTGCTATCAAGTGGGAATCCTGATGGGCTGCCAGCACAGAGGTAGATAAAGCCTTAGTGAGTGATAAGTGTCTGGCTGTGGCAGGAGCCAAGGATGGGCAGGAGAGATAAGATGAGATGAAATCAATAGGATGTGATTGACTGATACAGGCGAAGTCCAAATACCTTCATCCAGGTATGTGCTCTGGCCTAAGTCTTGCCACTGCCCTCGTGAGTGTCTTTCTTAGTTCCAGAATGTTCTTGCTTTGTCTAGGCCCTGTCCTGGCCCCATGTTGTTGGTTGAAAGTGCTATTCTGGCCTCTCCCTGGAAGAACATTCTCTTACTGTAGTAATTGGCTTTTTTTTTTTTTTTTTTTTTTTTTTTTTTTTTTTGTCTCCAGGGCTTGAGGGGTGCTTGAGGGAAGGCACTGGGGAGATCCTGACTTCCGGCACTGGTACAGAGCCTGGTGCTTTGCATGTGTTCATTGAGCCCAGCAATCAAAAATGATGATACAAAACAAACGGGGTAAAAAGGAAGGAGATGGAGAGAGAAAGGCTGGGGTTGTGGGTCTCTGGTCACTGGTTTCTGATGTTTAAAAAAAAAAATCCTTGTTGGAGAGCAGCTGTAGGCTGATCAGACCAGCACCTGTGGCACCTGCAGCACCTGCGGCACCTGTGGCACCTGCAGCACCTGCGGCACCTGTGGCACCTGCAGCACCTGCAGCACCTGCGGCACCTGCGGCACCTGTGGCATCTGTGGCACTTGCAGCATCAGAACAGCTAGCTGGAATCGCACTTGACAGTGTCTGTAGGCCTGCCATGTTGCTAGAGGCGGAGCCTTCTGCACAGTCCAGTGGGGTATAAGGCAAGGGCTCCTGCTTGAGAGAGAGGAACTGCTTACTTTACAGTGGCTTATCCTGAGTCCTGCACTCTGACCTGCTTGTGAGCTGTGCCTTCCTGGCTGCTCCTGCTGATCTGCATTCTGAATTCTCTTTATCTTGGCTTTGACCTTTTCCTTTCTTCCTTGGCTCTTCCTGTTTCCTTATCCACCAGGTCCTCAGGAAAGCGAGCCCTGGGCAGAAGCTGGACTTGCATTCATAGCAGTGTCTCTGCGACTTGCAGTAAAACAGAAAAATCTAGCTCTGTGCTTCCTTTTGTCTTTGAGTTGTTGTATTTTTAGTTCCTTATCCTTAGCCTTCCCTCTTTTTTTTTTTTTAAATCTTAATTTTTAAAGAACTGACATGCTTTCTGCAATGTCTCAGTATCTGGTGTTAAGGACTGGGTGAGTTATAAGGGCAGAGGTTTGGGGATTAGGCTTTTTTTTTTTTTTTTAAACACTGTGTGGCATGATCTTAGGCAAATTCCTTTTAGGATCCCCCCCCCCCCCCGAAGCTCCTTCTCTGCGCCAGAGGTAACTACAAACTGGAAACCTCATTCCTCTGCAGTTGACCTGCTGCGTCTGCTCTACGGGGACTTCATATGCACCTCATGCCTCTTTGAGGACAGGCAGGGCAGCTAGTGATCCTGCCAGATTTGAAGTTGCTAGGGTGTACAATGGCAGCGCCCGCCTTTTTTGATACTTGGTTTTGGTGGTTATCTTGAAAACACTTCCTGGTGCTGGCCTTCCTGCCATCTTCATTCTTTTCTGGTTTTTTCCTTTGGAAAGATGGCTGAGCCAGGAAGCTCTCTTTCAGCCAGGCGTGGCCCCCAGGAGGCAGAGGCAGGCAGATTACTGTGAGTTCGAAGCCAGCCTAGTCTACAAAGTGAGTCCAGGACAGCTACACAGAGAAACCCTGTCTCGAAAGAAAGAAAGGAAAGAAAAAAAAAAAAAAAAAAAAAAAAGGAAAAGAAAAAAAGAAGCTCTCTTTCAAAGGAAGGGAGAAAACTGTGGCACAGGCAAGGAAGACATCAGTGCCTTTGCTCTGGGCTGGAGTGAGCAACACAGCTGGTTAGGCCAGTTACCTCATGCTGATCACAAGCTCCGATGGGCAATTATAAATGTCTTTGATTAATAAAAAATGGGGTGATGAATGAATAGTTAATCAATGCAGTCTGGCAGGAAGCATCTCTCAGAACCTGGGCTGGGGGTTTCAGCAGGGATGGGGGAGCAAAGCAAAGGGTCCTTAGGGGTGAAAGTCAAGGCTCCCTCCAGTGATGTCTTCTCATAAGCGCCTAGGTCCTGACTCCACCCGCCTGATTTTATTTTATTTTATTTTATTTTATTTTATTTTATTTTATTTTTATTAATTTATTCTTGTTACATCTCAATGTTTATCCCATCCCTTGTATCCTCCCATTCCTCCCCCCCCCCCATTTTCCCATTATTCCCCTCCCCTATGACTGTTCCTGAGGGGGATTACGTCCCCTATATATTCTCATAGGGTATCAAGTCTCTTCTTGGCTACTTGCTGTCCTTCCTCTGAGTGCCACCAGGTCTCCCCCTCCAGGGGACATGGTCAAATGTGAGGCACCAGAGTACGTGAGAAAGTCGTATCACACTCTCCACTCAACTGTGGAGAATATTCTGACCATTGGCTAGATCTGGGAAGGGGTTTAAAGTTTACCTCCTGTATTGTCCTTGGCTGGTGCCTTAGTTTGAGCGGGACCCCTGGGCCCAAATCTGCCTATCATATTGTTCTACTTGTAGATTTCTAGGACCCTCTGGATCCTTTTATTTTGCTGTTCTCCCATGCGTCTCTCATTTAGAGTCCCAATAGGATGCCTTCCCCTCTGTCCCAGTTTTCTGGTAAGTGAAGGCTTTCGTGGGACATGCCCCTTGGGCTAGTATGCAGATATAAGTGAGTATATACCATTTGATTCTTTCTGCTTCTGGGTTAACTCACTCATTATGATCATTTCTAGCTCAATCCATTTATCCACAAATTTCGGGAATTCCTTGTTTTTAATAGCTGAGTAGTATTCCATAGTGTATATGTACCACAGTTTCTTTATCCACTCTTCTACTGAGGGACACTTAGGCTGTTTCCATGTTCTGGCTATTATGAATAAGGCTGCTATGAACATGGTTGAGCAAATTTTCTTGTTGTGTGCTGGAACATCTTCTGGGTATTTTTCTTGGCAGCTAGCTCTGGGGATAAGTTTGGGGTGGGGAGTGAGCGGATGGGTAAGTGGGAAACAGTACGTTCCTGTCCACCCAGGTGGACAAGGTAAAGAGCTGGAAACACGATGTACGTGCATCTACGTGCTATGCCCTTTGATCTCTATATCTGGACCAGTACCTGGAACTATGTTAAAAACAGCTTGGTTAGGGACGGCAGAGGCAGGGCTACCTAAAGGCTTAAAGATAGTCGAAAGAGAGGAAAAGACACCCAGTCCGAAGCCTAGACAGCTGTTGAGGTAGGAAAAAAAACAAAAAGAAGAGGTTTTTGAAAAAGAAGAAAAAGAAAAAGAAGGAGGAAGTGATGGAGACGGGGGGCGGGCCCCAAACCCTGGCGGGAGGGGGCGAGCCCGCGGAGGCGAGCAGAGGACTGGGAGGGGCGATGAGAGGAGGGAAACCCGGCCCAGGCGGGAACTGCGGGGCAGGAGGGCTTGGCGCCGGCTGGTGGCAGCGGGTAGGACACCCGCCCGGACTGGTCAGGTCGGGCAGGGCTGGGTCAGCGGGGCAGGGCCAGACAGTGCAGCGCAGGGCAGCGGGGTCATGGTGAAGGACAGTGGCCTGATGGCGGGTGCGGCTTTGGGGACAGCGATCTAGGTAGGGAGCGGCTGCGGGATGGGGAGCGACCTCTGGGCCTGGTGGAAGTTAGTGACTGTCGGGGGCTGGGGGTGGTGGTGGTGCTTGTGGTCCTAGGCAAGGGTCCCGGTGGAATATTTTTGTCTAGTGACCAACCAGGCGGGCGACCTTGGAGCAGAAGTTTTTGTTTCGCTATGTCGCACTGAAGAGCTCCAGCTGCTAGACACAGCACTTGCCTGTAGGTGGGCGCACATGGTCCCTCATGGCCTGCGAATGCTCTGTATTCAGACTTTCAAGTCAGGGATTCCTACCTCAGCTTGTGATGTCCTCAAACAGTGGGCAGGATGTTTTTTTTTTTTCCCCCTCTATGGCTTGCCATGAGACCTGCCTTATCTCCTCATCCATGGATGGTTTCACAGATAACAGTGAATGAGAGGAGATGTGTTTGAAACGGTGAATGAGAGGAGGTATGTTTGCTTGTTTTTTTCTTTCCATGTTTGGGAATGAACTCCAGGTAATAGTCTATGGCTAAGCCACATTCTCTGGTCATGTATGAAAGTTTTCTGAGGACCCCTTGTCCTCCGCTGCCTTTCCCACACGCTGCCTGTACCAGGCTACTTCTGCTTTCTTTTCCAGGATCCAGTCTAAGCATCCTGTGGTACTCCCTGATCAACTCAGAGACAGCTGGAACAAGAAGGCTCTTTGAAGTCCAGGGTTTGCCAAAGGAATTTCCCACACATCACCGGCAGTGGTCCACCTCAGAAGTTCAGAATAGAATTTGCGGACCCACTTTACCTCAGACCATGGCCAGACAGGGCCTGCCCCTTTACTTGGCCACTCTCTTGACTGGGCTGCTGGAATGCATCGGTTTTGCGGGTGTCCTCTTTGGCTGGACGTCACTGTTGTTTGTGTTCAAAGCAGAAAACTACTTTGTAGAGCCCTGCACACAGGACTGCCTGGTCATGAGCAACTCAACAGAGTCTCCTGGTAAGGACAGAGATGGCTTTTTAACCAGGCTGTGCCTGGCTCCTGGGAGGTGGAAAAGCGTAGAGAGGAGTCCAGTCATTCCTCATCTTGCCAGCCTTTCTATGAGGGGAGGGGAGGGACTGTCAGCACCCTCTTAGCCCTCTGTGTGGAGGTGTCAAGGAAGGGACCACCAGCTTTTAAAGGGCCTTTAGAGAACTCTATATTTTATTTATTTAATGGTTGTTTGGTTGGTTTTTTTGTTTTGTTTTGTTTTGTTTTTTTGAGACACGGTTTCTCTGTGTAGTAGCCTTGGCTGGCCTGGACACACTTTGTAGACCAGGCTGGCCTCGAACTCACAGCGAGCCACCTGCCTCTGCCTCTCTGCCTCCCAAGCGCCGGGATTAAAGGCACGTGCCACCACGCCCAGCGACCTGTACGTTTTAATGCAATTTGATGGCCAGCTTTCCCATCCCCAAAGCTGTCTGGGTACTAACTTGGTAGGAAGGTTGGGGGTGATGCTGATTCTGGCTCCCGAAACTGGGGTTCCTAAGAACTTTTCGTCCCCAGGCTCCAAAGCTCAGGATGAGAAGTTCTCACTCATCTTCACCCTGGCATCCTTCATGAACAACTTCATGACCTTCCCCACCGGCTACATCTTCGACCGCTTCAAGACTACAGTGGCCCGCCTTACAGCCATGTAAGCCTGGGCAGAGGCTGGATTGGGGGAGAAACCCTCCCATGGTGGCTGGATCACCGGGCGTGGACTCTTCCATAGCACCACCCTCTGCCTACTCCCTTGGTTCCCTTTCCTTTCCTCCTTCCTCTGCAGTCGGTAACGTCTTAACCTGTTACATGCTCGACTTCCTGAGAGGCCAGGATTACAAAAGTAACAAATTGTAAGGTTGATGCTATCTGCTCTCCTTGTCCCTGGGATCCCCAGCCTCATTTCTGGCAGGGCCTCACAGCGAGGTAGTGCAGGCCTTGTTTCTGCTCTTTCCTGCTCATCGTTTTCTGGATGACCACAATGGTGGCCTTTCAGGTGTCCTCTGACTAGACAGGAGGCTCTATCAAAACTGGGTTTTCCTTGGATTGGAGTGAGAGACCTTGTGTTGCATTTACAGGGTTCTGCCGCCTCCTGATTACAATAATGCTCAGAGCAAGGTTCACTGATAGGCTGGGGTCTGCTGAGCCCCGATAGAGCCTAGAGCAGGAGCATGTGTGTCATGAGAGGGAGGAGAGGGCAGAGCAAGAGCCTTACACTTCAAGCTTTGGGGAGAACTTGAATTTTCATTTCCTGTTGTCTCTTCTTTCCCACCACGTGACCTTTGAACTTCCTCTGCTTTATGGTACCATTTTTGTTATCTGTCTTTGCAAAGTCCTCCACCACTAAGGGGGCCCTGGAACCTTGGGATTGTTCCTGGAATCACTTGAACTTTGTGTTTTTCTTTTTTTAACACTGCTGGGAATGGAACCCAGGGCTTCGTGTAAAGCCAGGCAAGTGTTTACTTCTATATTGGTTACTTTCCTGTTGCTGTGAAAAAAAAAAAAACCACAAAAATAAAAAACAAACAAACAAAAAACATGACCAAGGCAAATTATAAAAGTAAACACTAAATCGGGCTTGTGGTTCAAGCCTCTGTGATGGTTAAGGGAAGGCGAGGCCTTAGGCAGCTGGGACAGCAGTTAAGAGCTCACATCTGGATCCACAAGCAGGAAGCAGAGTATACTGTGAGTGGTTTTAGGCATTTGAAACCTCAAAGCTAGCCACCAATGATGCACCTGCTCCAACCAGGCAATGACTTCTAGACCTTTCCACCAACTGGGAACCAAGTACATGAACGTATGTACCTACTGGGGGCATTTCATTCAAGCCACTACAACTTTTAAGTCACACCCGTAGCTGCGAACTCATTGACTGAGTTTGGAATCTAGATTAGTCTGATCCAGGCATGTCCAACCTCTCTGACACTGTGACACCAAGTTGTCACCTGAACTCTCAATAACCAAGCAGTCAGGTTACAAGCAGTGTGTGTGTGTGTGCACATACACACGTGCACACACACACACACACACACACACACACGCATCATGCACACACACGCACACACACACACATCTTGATAACTTTTTTTTTACTAAGTTTATGATTCTGATAGTTCACATTTATAGCTATTCTTGGCTGTGTGTCATAACTAACCCTTTCCTTTTCCAGAAGAGGCCACCAAGGCCCAGAGAAAGGCAGCACCTTGTCCAAAGTCATACATAGGTGGAGGAGGAATTAGAATTCAAGGTTGTGATTTGCAGACTGGGCATCGGCCCCGTTTCCCAAGGGCTTGGCCTCAGGACAAGAGGGACTATGCCTTGCCCACTGTGCTTCTGAGTTTTGTTGTTGTTTGTATTTTTTTTTTAACACATCATGCTGTCAGTTGAGCTCATGATCCAAGACTTCCCAGCTTAGCCTTAGACCCTGGGATGAACAAAATGCATCGTCTTAGTTATTTTCCTGTTACTGGGATAAACTACTCGGACAAAAGCCGCATAAGGGAGAAAGCTCTTTCCCACAGTTCCAGGTTACTGTCGTCATGGTAGTGACGTCACAGCGTCAGGAACTCAAGGGAGCAATTCTCATCGCATCTGTAGTCAGGCAGGGGATGGATGAGTGGTGGTGCCCAGCTCACTTGCCTTGTTTCACGTGGTCCAGGCTCCCCTGCTGTGGAATAGCTCCACCCAAGTCCATTTGGGTCTTCCCACATCAGTTAAAGGAATCAACTCTTCGCGCAGGTGATACAAGGTTCTTTTGGTCCACCACTGAGGTTTCCCATCGTATTGCTGTCCTCGGGGCCGCCTACCTCTCCGTCTATCAATCAGGGCTTTTCTGGGGCTGAGCCTCTCAGACGTGGCCGTGCCTCTGGAGTTGCTGGCTGACAGTGCAGTCAGGTTCCACCTCGTCTTGGACGTCAGGCTGGCGGACTCCGGCTTGGTCCGCATGTTTCTTCTTTTAATTGGATGCTTCTGTATTTCAGATTTCTCTATACCTGTGCCACACTGCTCATCGCCTTCACCTCTGCAGGTAAGTGCAGATGGGTGGGTGGGACAGACAAGCTCGGGCGGCACCGGATGATGGATGGCCCAGGTGCGGAAGGCAAAGGGCCCGTGGTATTTTCGACAGAGAGCCACAATTTGGAAAGGATCCCCAAGAGTTGTTTGTCTGTTAAAAATTAATCCTCCTGAGGAAAGAACTATGTCTACACAGTATTAAAATGTTCTCTCGGGTTTTTTTTTTAAACACGCATGATAATTTTGAGAATATCTTCACTCAGAATCAAAATCGACAGCCCTGTTGCATGAAGAAAAAAAAATTGCTTCCAGTGATTACTATAAAAGTCAGGGCAAAAAAAAAGTCGGGGCTTTCCAGTCTTGCCTGTTTTCCTTTCCTTTGTTAAGTGGACTACTGAGATGAAATGGGAGCTTGGTGACTTGCCTGAGGCCACAGATTAAAAAAAAAAAAAAAAAAAAAAAAGGGTGGGAAGTGGGCCTAGAAGCATGTGGTTCAGGCTGGCCAAGAGGTAACTCCCAATATTCTTCTCCAGGGTCAGATTAGGTGGCTTCATTTTGGGGCTTGAGAAATGAAAACTCTGTAAATATGTTGTGTAATAGCTGTGTTGGAGCCAGCTGGCATCATGATGGGGGCGCCACCCCTGTTTAGCAAACCCAGAGTCTGAGTGCATTGGTCCAAACAAATCTAGCCCCAGTCATGTTTGTAAGTTTTGAGCAATAAGTGTCTTTATTTATATTGCTTATATGTGTGTTTACATTTGTGAGCTTTGTGCAATAACCCCCTGCTATTTATTCTCATTTTACTGATGTGTAGAGTTGAGTGTGCGTGTAGTGTGTGTGGCTGCCTTACTCACACTTAAGCAGAAGCCAGGAGACTGCCTTGGGCCTCTCAGGTGCCTTGCATTTTTTGAGGCAGCATCTCTCACTTTTTTTTTTTTTTTTTAACCTAGACCTTGCTGATTCTGCTAAGCTTGGTGATTAGGTTGTACTTGCTAGCCGAAGATCCTCATGCTCCCAGGGCAAGGGCTTTCTTTACTGACTAATCCATTTCTCCAGCTACCATAGTCAGTGTTCTATTGTTGTGAAGAGACACCATGACCATGGCCGCTCTTGTCAAAGAAAGCATTTCATTGGGGCTGGCTTACAATCTTCGGAGGTTTAGTCCCTTATCGGCATGGTGGGAAGCATGGCGGCGTGCAGGCAGACACGGTGCTGGAGGGGTAGCTGAGAGCTCTACATCTGTGCAGCAGGAAGAGAGACACCACTGGGCCTGGCTTGGGCTTCTAAACCCCAAAGCCCATCCCCAGTGACACACGTCCTCCAACCAAGCCACGCCTCCTAACCGCTGCCAAGCAGCGCCACTGGACAATGACTGAGCATCCCAATATATGAGCCTGTGGTGGCTGTGCCCATTCAAACTGCCACTCCAGCTGAGAAAAAAATCCCTCTTCCTCCATAAAACAGGACTTTTGTTTTGGGAGAAGCATTGAGGCTAGGGTGATTTTATTGTGAAACTGATCTCCAATCTTCAGCTCATTAGGAGAGATGTACATTTGTTAACGACAGGAAGGGAATGGCAAACAGTGTGAGTCATCGAAAATCGTCCTTCCAGAGCTTCCCCAGGCGTAGCACGGAAGTTAACTTAAGAGGTTGTCAAGCCGTCTTAGTGGGAAAAGGTGCTTGCCACCCAGTCTGATGACCTAAGCTTGAGTCCCAGGACCCACATGGTAGAAGGAGAGAACCAACTCCCACAAATTGTCCTTTGGCCTGCACACACATGCCAGTGTATGCACGTGCACATACCACACACACACACACACACACACACACACAATGTGAGGAGAAAAAAAAAAGGAGGATGCTAGCACAAACCTAATATACCAGCAAGCTTTCGATTACCTATTGGAAAAATTATTCCTATTTAAAATCACTTTTCAGCCAGGTGGTAGTGACACACACTTTAATCCTAGCACTCAGGAGGCAGAGCCAGGCAGATCCTTGTGAGTTCAAGGCCAGCCTGGTCTACAGAATGAGTCCAGGACAGCCAGGGCCACACAGAGAGATCCTATCTCATTAAACAAATAAATAAAACATAAAAGAAATAAATCACATTTTTAGTGGCTTTGAGTCATTTAGAGATTATCCAACACTTAGGAGGCCTGTTGCTTCCCTGTTGGTTTTGCTTGTTTTTTGTCATTGTTTTGTTCAGAACCAGGTGCATGCTTACTCATGTAGCATTTCTCATGTCAAGTGCCACGCTTGCCATGAAGGAAGTGCTCAAAATGTCACAGCCAGAGGAAGAGGTCAAGGGGGATTCTTTCTGTTTCCACAGAGCGTCGGTGAGGCAGGATAGCCTCTCCTTTCTATGTAGCAAGTGAGGAGAGTCAGGCATACTCAGAAGGTAGCTGAGGTCGTGGTTATACAGTGGTTTTGAGGCTAGATTTGGAGGCTGCTTCCGGAATCCTCTTCTCCAGAGGTGATGGAGCAGGCCTTTGTGGCCTGCCACAGACACAGAACCATCTTTGCTGAAGAGAAAGGGGGCAGGGAGGTCTCAGGACACCTGAGCAGGAAGGACTAGAGAGTCACATGACCGTCCCCCCAGGCCCTCCGAGTGTACCAGCAGAAAAGAGTTCCAGGAGCTGCTGTGGTGGTGTTGGGAGTTTGAAGGTGGTGGGAGCTGGGGCACCTTGGAGGAGAGAGGCGAATGCATAGCTTCTGGGGGTTTCCAGCGACAGTGAAGTCACCCTGTGCCATTCATGCTTCTAGACTCTGCTGTCCTGCTCTTCCTCGCCATGCCTATGCTCGCCGTGGGAGGAATCCTGTTTCTCATCACCAACCTGCAGGTGTGAGCCTGTGCCCCCTTCCCTTTCCTAGGCACCCAGGGGAGGGGCACACACCATCTGTTGACCCAAACCAGGGTGGGAGGAGTTGGGGTGCAAAGGGGGGTTGGGACATTAATCATGCCCGCCACATGCTGGGTGCTGAGGAGGGAAAATAGTTGTCTGGTGAGTAAATAAGTCGGCGAGGTTTGTCTTGTCCTCTTCAGGTTGGAAATCTCTTTGGCAAACACCGTTCAACCATCATTACCCTCTACAACGGAGCATTTGACTCTTCCTCAGCCGTCTTCCTCATCATTAAGGTAAAAAATGCCAGGAGCTGGGGCTGGTGTCCTGGTCAGCAAAGTGCCCGCTGTGTGAGCACAAGTACCGGAGTTAGATTCCCAGAACCCACGTGAAAAAGCTGAGAGTCCTGCTGTGCTCTTGCAATCCCAGTGTTGGGTGTTGGACACAGGTGAAGCTCTGGGACTAGCTTAGCTTACTTGGCAGATCCCGAGGCCGGTGAAAGGCCCTGTCTCCTGAGGAACGATACCCAGGGCTGTCCTCTGGCCTCCATACACTTTCGCACACACATTCCCACACATGATGCTATTAATCCACTTTTACTAAGCACTCAAACCCTTATTTACTCTCGACACTTGTCCTGTGAGCCCTGCATGACTTCTGCCAACCTTCGAGGTAGGCACTGTTTAAACCCCATTCCTCAGGTGACACATTTGAGTCTTAGGGAGAACATGGTACTTGCCAAAGGTTCTGTGTGGGTAACTAGGGTATTTGAACCGGCGCTTAGGCCTGTTTGCTTCTAGAGCCGAGCTGGTGACTACTAAGCTCCCTCTTTACACTGAGCTTATACTCTTTGTTCAGTGAGGAAGGAGGACGTGGTCACGTTATCCCTTGTGTTAGGGATGGATGAAAACTGGGGACTCTGTAAAAGGTTGCATTTGCTGATGCATGCTTCCACTCTGGAAAGGGCTAGTGAGGGCGTTAGAGACTACCCAGGGGCCTATCTCTCCCAAGGGCTAGCCGTGAGTGTCAGGGGAACAAAGTGTTGGCAGGGATATTAGTAGCCCATTAACAACCATTCTGCTAATGGTTTTGTTTGTTTTTTGTTTTATTAAATTAAATTGTTATTGTTATTTAAGACAAGGCCTCTTAAGCTGGCCCAGGACTCACTGTGCAGTCTAGTTTGCTCTCAAACTCATCATCCTCTTCCTTGGCTTCCCAAGTGCTGGTTTTATAGACGTGTGCCATGGTATCTCACTTCAGCTCATTTGGTTTTGAGAACAGTGTCTGACTGTATAGGGCAGGCTGGACTGATTCTTGTAGCTGAGGCTAGCTCAGACTCTTGATCCTTTTGCCTTAGGCTGCCTTAGGTTACAGGCAGGAATCACCATTCCTGGCTTTGCTAAGGATTTTAGTGTTTAAGTCATTGCTATCAGTTTTGTCTGGCTAACATCTTGCTGGAAACCGTGGGATAAGTTCTGGTTGGTCTAAGCTAACTATGGTAAACTCTGTCTCTACTACCAGTGACCAGGTAGAGGTGGGCATGACGTAAAAGCCATTGCAGTGAAATAAAGCGGATGTGTAGAGTAGAACTTTGAGGGACATTTCCTCCTTGAAGGAGGGTGAGGGCAGAGTAGAAAGAAAACCTTTATGTCGGGGACGAGCTCAATTTTTAGAACACCTGTCTTTGCATGCATAAGGCCTAGAGTTCAACGCCATAATTGATCTTGGTAGCATGCTTGCAATCCCAGCACAAGTGGGATGAAGGCAGAGGAGGGTCAGAAGTTCAAGGTCATCTTACGCTATACAGAGAGCTTGACGCCTGCCTGGCCTACCTGAGACCCGGTTGCCACAATAACAACAACAAAAGCCTTCTTCCTTGTCTCTCTCTGTTCTTCCTCTTTGAAGCCTGCAGTGGGAAGGAAGGTGTAATAGGTGACACTGTAGAAACCACATTTAAGTTGTGAGGCAACAAGCTGGGACCCAGTGACTGAGCAATATGAGTGAAAAATGCTGGGTCCCAAACTCTCCAACCTGGGGCTCTCTCCAGGCTTTTGTTAGGCCACCTGTGGGTTCATGAACCTCACTTAGCCCCATGAACACACTGGGTACAGGGTCTGAGTCCCGAGGGCTCTCTAGACCCTCTGTTGGTGGCACAAGAGGGCAGTGGATGAAGACATGATTTTTGTTTTGATCACAAGTGTGGGATGTGAAACAGACAGACTTGTGTGAGGGTGTGTGAGGTTTGTCCGCTGGAAACAGAATTGTGAGAGGGCACATGCTGCCTCCTGTGGGGTCGGGGTGAGGTGGGGGGGCGGGGCACAGTCTATGCCAGTTGGTAAACATCCTGGTATAGACTCTGAAAGGAGATAGATAGAGCCCCCCCCCAAAAAAAACCCCAAAAACCCCAAAAAACCCCAAAACCAAAAACAAACAAACCCAGAGACTTGGCTTTTGTATCTCTTCCTATTGTTTGGCTGTTCATTGTGTTAAGGCCCAGATTGCTAGACCCCTCAAAGACCACCAGGAATCCAAAGACGCATGCAAAAAGCAAAAACAGTATTTCTGCAGAAGTCCAGCATGTAGGGATCACCATTTAGACAAACTGACGATTGCAGGCTCTTTTTAAAGACATTCAGAGGGAATTCCAAGGGAGGGTTTGGTGACCTTTAATATGACTGGAGCATTCAAACTGAAGATGTGAGAGCAGACTGGAAAGATGCGGGCAACCTTAGCCAGCGGCCATGAGTTAATGATAAGACAAAAGATTTCTAGACCTGCAGTAAACTAACCTTGAGAAACCTTATCTTCCTCAGGCCAGATGGCTAGGCCTTCCCAGTATCTGTGGGATTCCCAGTAACTGCTGAGCTCATTTCTTAAGAATGGAGGCTCAGGCAAGAAACTGAAGCCAGTCATGGAGTCGGCTAGATTTATTTAACCAGGCCTCCTCAACCACTCATCTTTGTTTTTTGTTTTGTTTTGTTTTGTTTTTTTGTTTTTTTTTGAGACAGGGTTTCTCTGTGTAGCCTTGGCTGTCCTGGACTCACTTTGTAGACCAAGCTGGCCTCGAACTTACAGTGATCTGCCTGCCTCTGCCTCCCTGAGTGCTGGGATTAAAGGCGTGCACCGCCACCACCCAGCTCAATCGCTCATCTTTGAGATGCTCTGCTTTGTCTCCACTTTGAGATGCTCACTGCTAGATAGAGACGCTTGCTTCGAGATAGAGACGCTTGCTTCAAGATAGAGATCCTCAGGAGTAGACTTCGAAGAGGCTGCTGTGTCTGCTGTTGCTCCTGCTGCTGCTTGTTTCTGTTGCTTTGCTTGCTGCTGGAATCCTGGTGACAAAGAATGGGATCGGCCCAAGGAACTGAGTCTAAAAATGTCTATTTCTCCTGCCCCTATTAGCCTTCTTTCTCTCCTATCTAGGGTAGGTGGGCTGGAAGGGAAGTAGACACATTAAAGAACCCCAAATCAAGTAGTTTTTTTTTTTTTTTTTTTTAAATCAGAGCCTACACAAGAGCAGTTTTCAAGGTTCCCTGCCCTATCCAGGTAGGGCTTTACCTGGATGCACAGACTTCTCTTTGGCAGTGGGAGGGAAGGGCTGGAGCAGGAGTAGAATTCTTAACTAATTGTGACTCAGTTGCTTCCTGTGCAGCCATTTTTGCTTCCCCAGACCTCAGAGTCACCCTCTGTGAAAGGAAAACGTTTGTCTCAATCTGTGGTTTCTAACGTGGAAGTTGAGGAATTCAGAGGTTCCCTTTGTTACGTCAGTCACCCAGGAGAACACAGGGAGGGTCCTTCCTAAGCTCCCCACAGATATGTTTTGTAAGCTGAACTCTTGTGTGAAGAGCTGCCCACAAGAACTTCTTGCCACTGGGGAAGAAACACTTCTAGGCTAAAAGATCTCCGAAAGTCATGTGAGAAGGTCCCAGAAGATGGTAGGGTCAGGACAAGGTGGTTCCCATGCTGCTTACTGGGCCCTGGGTGAAGGCTCCTGAGGACGGGAGATCCTTTTGCGGCTTAGGAGGGCAGGCAGGAGGCTCTGATCAAGCTTCGGAAATGTGTCTTTCAGCTTCTGCCTCTTATACTTTACATAGAGCGTAACATTTACTATCAAAAAAATTTTAAAATATCGATCGGTGTGTGTGTGTGTGTGTGTGTGTGTGTGTGTGTGTGTGTGTGTGTGTAGGTTAGAAGACAATTTGAAGGAGTCCATCCACTATGTGGGTTGTGGGTGTTGAACTCAGATCATTAAGCTTGGCAGCAAACATCTTTAACCTCTGAACCATCTTGCTGAGCCATAACCATTTCTTTTTCTTTCTTTCCTCCTCCTCCCTCCTCCTCTTCCTCCTCCTCCTTCTCCTTCTTTTTCTTCTTGTTTTTCAAGACAGGGTCTCTCTGTGTAGCCTTGGCTGTCCTGGACTTGCTTTGTAGACCAGGCTGGCCTTGAACTCACAAAGATCCACCTGCTTCTGCCTCCCAAGTGCTGGGATCAGAGGCCACACTTGGCACCACAGCCATTTTTTAAGTGTACGGGTAATTTAATTACGTTTATGCTATTGAGCAACCAGCACCATCTCCAGAAATTTTCACATTATAAAGTTGGAACCCTGTACCCATTAAACACAAGTTTCTCAGGCTTCTCACCCCTGTTTCCAGCCTCTGGCAATTGTTATTGTACTTTCTATGAGTTTGGCTATCCCAAGAATTTCTTGTAAGTAGAATGATACAGAATTGGGGTTTTTTTTTGGGGGGGGGAGGGACTGCCGATCTTCACTTGGTGTCATGTTTCAAGGTTTGTCTGAAGTGGTGTGTGCCATGATATTCTTCCCTTTTAAAGGCTGAATATCATACCATCAAGTGGCTGTACCACTTTATGTTCATTCCTTCTTCCATCCAGAGGCACTTTGGTTTCTCTCTACTATTGACTGCGCTCTGTGACGCTCCTGTGAGCACCTGTGCTATTCTGACATGTTGCTGTTTTCTCCACAGCTTCTTTATGAGCGGGGCATCCGTCTCAAGGCTTCCTTCCTCTTCCTGTCTGTCTGCAGCGTCTGGCATGTTGGGCGTACCTTCCTCTTGATGCCCTGGGGACATATTCCCTACCCACTGCCTCCCAACTACAGCTATGGGTAAGCATGATTGGCCAACACCCTGTCTGATCTGAGGTGGGAAAAAGGAAGATTAAACCTGCTACAGGAGAAGAGTGTATTAGTTAGCTACTCCTGCCCAACAAGGATACTAAGCATTTCTTTCTTTCTTTTCTTCTTCTTTTTTTTTTTTTTTTAAAGATTTACTTATTTTTGTTTTATGTGTATGACTATTTTGCCTGTGTAAATGCATATGTACCATATGTGTGCTTAGGGCCCATGGAGGTCAGAAAAGGATGTCAGAGCTAGAACTACAGTTACAGATGGGTGTGAGCTGCCATATGGGTACTGGGAACCAAGCCTGTATCCTCTGCAAGAGCAGAAAGTCCTCTTAATGGCTGAGCCACCTCTCCATTGCTTCTTACATTAGAGCCAGACTTGGAGGATCTTATCACATCTGCCTCTGATCATCTGTGTGTTAGCAGGGAGCTGGCTGGTCTGCCGTGGCTTCGCTTACATTGGGTTTGAAGTGACAGGGATGTCTGTGTCACAGGCTAGTGCTCCAGCAGGCTTACTTGGGTGTATACACAGAGTGGTTCTGGAGTTCAGAGATGGGGGCAGAAATTGCACATGGTTCTGGGCTTTGACTTGGAATTGATGTGTTACTTTTGTATGTTACGTTGTCTTGGCTAGAGTGGTTTATGTGTCTGGCCTAGATGACAATGAGAAATAGGCAGAGTCCCGTTGCCAAGGATGGAGACAGAGAAGGTGTAGTGTTGCGATCATGTCCGTTGTCGGTTGTCGGGAGTCATGGGGGCATCTCATTTGCTGCTTGCTCACTATTTGTTATACCCCGTGTGCTTTTTGGTTCCATTCTCACAGCCACATTCCCCACTGATAGCCATGCCTTTGTTTTCCATCTGAGAAGATGAGGCTCCAAGGGGTAAGCTGGAGCCATGTGAGGAAGAGCCAGAGATGAGACTTGTTACAAGACCCATTCCCTCCTTGCATACTTCCGGGGCACCCCAAACTTGTCTATGTATGAGAATAAGTCAAACCACTACAATAAAAAAATTAAAGTGGGAAAAATGGGAACTTGGCAATTAGCCAGTAGACGTTCTGATTTAATTGGCCTAGGCTGCCACTTGGCCATCAAGGTTGTTCAAAAGTGGTTCCCTACGAAATGCGATGAGCACTCTCTGCACTGCTCCCTTTGGTCTTGTTTTGGTCCAGCTCATCGTCCTTGGCCTGGCCGCCTGGGCTTCTGTCTCTACAGCTTGTGCACCAGGTTTGGCACCAGAAAGGAAGAGAGGGAAGTGGCTGAGCATGAGGCCAGGGAGCTGCAGTCAAAGGAATTTCTTTCATCAAAGGAAGGTAAGTTCTGGTTCACCTATGTCCCCTGCAGACACCGGCACTCCTGCCTGTACCTTGGTGACTTCTCGTCTGCTCTTAACTCCAGGAAGTCTTCCTAGGGCCTCAGAAGGAGGCCAGCCAGGCAAGGAAGATCCCAAAAGCATTTCGTCAATCCCTTCACTTCAGAGAAGGCAGAGCCTTTGTGCCTTTCCAGTGCTTCTTTCTTGCCTTACCCACAAACCCCAGCTCTCTCCACATTGCGATCTACCTTCCGCTGCCCGGTCTTGCCCTTTCCTAGGGCGTCAAGGCTGGCATGTGTGTCTCCATTTCTTTATGTCTCCTGGAGCTGTACCGTTTTCCATCACTTCCTCCTTTCCCTCCTCTGTCTGCTCTGGGTCTTTGGTTACAAATATTATAAATCATTGCTAGCTGCTGTAGAAGTAAAAATAGGAGGAGGGAGGGAGCGACTGGAGAGAGGCAGGTCATAGGGGCAGAAGTAGCAGCTGGGCAGGAGAAAGCAGTTTCCAGAGCAGGGCAGTTAATAGAATTACATTGTATTTGAGATTTTTTTTTTTTTTTCTGTACGAGCAGATTTTAGCTGTTCTTGGCACACAGGAAAAAAAAATGGGCAACAATGTGAGATGATGGATATGTTAATTTGCTTTGCTATGGTAACCATTTTACTATCTATATGTACCCGATGACAGCATGCTGTATGCCTTAAATACACACAATAAAATTTATTTGTTAAGGAAAAAAAAGGAAGGAAGGAAGAAAGAAAGAAAGAAAGAGAGATAGAGCTCAGAGGATAAAGGCCTTGCCTAGCATATGCAAAGTCTTGGGTTCAATCCTAGCATGAGGCAGAGTGGAAGGAGGAACCAGAGTTTCAGCGTCAACCTTAGCTACATAGGGAGTTCGAGGCCATTTCAGCTATGCGAGACCCCATCTCAAACAATAAAAATAGTAAGAAAGAGGACAGTGGAAGGCTCACATAGTCGAGAGGAAAGCGAACCTGCAAGGTTACAGAGGTGTGGAACCAAGCTGCCTCTGGGCATCCTGTGTGTCCTAGCGCCGTAGCCAGCCTGCACACTTAGGGAGAATGAGTTATTTGGTCAACTGGGTGAGGAACGCAACAGTTAACTCCCACTCCCACCTGGACAGGGATAACAAGGGAGTCCTATGGAAATAAGGGATTCTGGGACTGAAAGAAAGGCAGGGGACACAGCAGATGAGAGCAGTAGCTGCCCATCACTAGCTCTCGCTTTGTCCCAATGTCCTCCTTGTCCTTCGTGTTTCACCATCTCGGCTGAGGAAGATCAGGAAAGTAATAAAGCAAAAAGTGTCATTGAGCAGGCTGGGAGAGACAGATCAGATTTCAGGACACCGAGGAACTGCAGGAGAGCCATCCAAGGTAGACAGATAAGATGACACAGCACAGTGGGGGGTGGGGGCGGGGCTGTTTTGGGAGGCTCATAGAAGACAAGAGTGGAAGGTGAACTAGGCCTGAGACTCCTGCCAAGGGCCATGCTAGCTCATCCAGCCCTTCCTCTCTCCCTGTCATTCATGGCCAGTCCCTCCTTTTCCAGCAGAGAACTCTGCACCCGAGCAGCAGCACTCTTTTCTCAGCTGTGTGCTCTCTCGCCGGTTCGTCTTGCATGTGGTGTGGCTGTCCATCATACAGCTGTGGCACTACCTCTTCATTGGTACCCTCAACCCTCTACTGACCAACTTGGCTGGTGGGGACAGAGTGCAAGGTATGTGGGCTTCAAAGCAGTCTTTTGGTAGGAATGTGGGGCCCTGAGGGACTCGGGAGCGGGTGCTAATGCTAGCAAAGTTACCTATGTACCCCAAGGGGGGGCCCTGTTTCTGAGGATCTGGGGAGGAGGGCTAGAGAAGAGAAAGGCAGGATGGGAGGATCTTGTCTTGTAAGTTAACCTGGAAATTTCTTCACACCCAACCCTGCCTCTCTCTCTCTCTTTTTTTTTTTTGTGCCTTCACCAGTCAGTGCCTTCACAAATGCCTTTGCCATCACCCAGTTTTTTGGGGTGCTGTGTGCCCCCTGGAATGGCTTGCTCATGGACTGCCTTAAACAGAAGTATCAGAAGGAAGCAAAAAAGACAGGTGAGACTGGGATCAGGTAGCCAGGGGGAGACATCTTCACAGCCGTCCCCTGTCATCTGATCTTTGCCTTTAACCTTTCTCTCCGCTCTTGTTCATCCATCCATCCAATCCTTGGTCATGGGGCCTTAGCAATGGATGAAACAGGCTCATCTTGTCGTCTTAAGCTGTTCCGAATTCATCGGGTAGAGAAAGGTGATGAGGTAGCTACAATGTATAAAGTACGGATGCTTTGTGATTGATCGGGCGCCGATTCTATGATGAGGCAAAGCCACACCCACACAGACGGTCTGTGTTCCTGCTCTCATTGTCTGCAAATCACACGAGATATCCAACACTGTACTGTATAGTGGTAGGCTTTCTGTTAGGTGGTTTTGCCCAGCTGGATGTGAAATGTTCTGAGCATATTTGTGCTAGCATACACTGAGCCCTGATAACTCCATAGGCTAGGTATGTTAAATGTATTTTCAACTTGCTGGTATTTTTGGCTTCCGACAGGTTTTTTTTTTTTTTTTTTTTTTTTTTTTTTGGATTTTAGCTCTACTGTGAGTCAGGGAGCCTCTGTGAGCATGTAGCACGAACCGGCAGCGGGCTATGGGCACTAAGAAAGGGCGCATTACCTGTCCTGGGTGAGGCGGAGCTGTTGTCAGGGAAGGCTGACACCTAAACCAGGACGGAAGAGACAAAGAAGGGAGGAAAAGGAGATCACAGTGGCATGGCAGAGCTGGCAGGGTAAGGCCTTCAGGAATCTGGATCCTTTCTGCAAGGTATTCGAGCTAAGCAGGGCGCACAGTGCAGGAGGGTTATGGGAAAAGCCGGAGAGAGCAAAAGAAAGCTTCAGGCTGCTTGCCATGCCTCAGAGCTAGAATGTGACTGTGGGTGTGGTCGGTAGCGCAGAGGGTGCTGGGATGCTTCACTCGGGTGAGCTGGGGGGTAAATGCTAAAGGGAGAGAGCCCCGTTTCCAGTTTGCTTTGTCTCCATCTTCCTCTTAGCCCTCTGCACCCTAACCCCACTGTAGTATTTTGAAACCAAGTTTAGACAGTGCACTGTATTTACTTGCAACTATTTCATAGGCTCTCCTTAACAAAAACAACTTCTCTTCAATAAATATCACCATGAAAATTCCCAATAATTTCTTTTTTTTTTTTTTTAAATAAAGATTATTTGTATTTTTTATGTATACAAGTGTTCTGCCTGCATGTACCCCTGCATGCCAGAAGAGGGCACCAGACTTCAGTGCACGTGGTTGGGTGTGAGCCACCATGTGGTTGCTGGGAATTGAACTCAGGACCATTGGAAGAGTAGCCAGTGCTCTTAATCTCTGAGGCATCTCTCCAGCAGCCCCCGCCCTTTTTTGTTTTTGTTTTTTTTTTTTGAGACAGGGTTTCTCTGTGTAGCCTTGGCTGTCCTGGACGCACTTTGTAGGCCAGGCTGGCCTCAAACTCACAGAGATCCACCTGCCTTTGCCTCCCGAGTGCAGGGATTACAGGTGTATGGCACCAGGTCTTAATATTTTCTAATATGCAACTGTTTTTCACTTCTTCCTGGTGGTCCTCAGTACATTGTTTCATGACTGATTTTTTTTTCAGTGTCTCCATACAAAGTCCACACAAAGTTGACAGGACAAAATTCAATTGATGTGTCTTTTGTATCTCTATTTTTAAATATTTACTTATTTAAGACAGAGTCTCATCCTGCCTAGCCTAGCCTTCAAGTTACTGTGTAACCAGGGCTGGCCTTGAGCTCACTGTGTAGTTGAGGATAGCCTTGAACTTCTGATTCTTCTGTTGTCAAGTGCTGGGATCACAGGCTCACCACAACGCTCAGCTAACAGACTTTTTTCCTCCTCCTTTTTCTGGTACTGGGAATAGAAACCTGAGTCTTGTGCATGCTAAGCAAACACTTTACAACCGAGTTATAGCCCCACCTCCAACTCCCGTCCTTTGCAGTTTACGTCAGTACCCCTCCTTTTGTTTATTTGTTGAAGAAAGCGAGATATTTTTCCTGTCAGATTTCCCACATTTGGACTTGGCATCCTTTGGGTATTTCATGAATGGGTTCTTTTGATTGGGCATTTCTTGTAAATAGGCAGATTCGAAGCTTGGAGGAAACTCAAATTTTTCCCCCTTTGGCAAGAGTAAATAGAAATGGAGTTGTGGCCTTTCTCTGGTTCCTTTGCGGGCCCCTGCTGTTTACTGTCTGCTGTTCTGACGCTCAGGTGGATCGGCCGCGTCAGAACTTAGTGTGATCCATCCCTAACAGTGCTTCCCATCAGCTCAGGCAGCTGATGATTTCGCAGCCACCGTGATCAATTTGAGAGCCATGATTTGATTAGGGCGCTATTTCCATCACTGCTCCAGCTTTTAGCAGCTACAGTTCCTCCAGAAGACACCACCACTTCTTCACGCGGAAGTAACCTCTAGCCTTTCTCCTTTCCTTAACCAGTTTCAGGATGACACAGCGACTTCTTGTCCCACTAGAGACAAGTGGAATTTCTGTGTCCGTAGAGTCTAGCTGGATACACACTGAAGCTCAGTGGTCTTATTTTGTGTCTGAGCTTTTTTGTTTTCTTTGTGTTTTGTTTTTATTTTTATTTTTTGAGACAGGGTTTCTCTGTGTAGCCTTTACCTGTCATGGACTTGCTTTGTAGACCAGGCTGGCCTCGAACTCACAATGATCTGCCTGCCTCTGCCTCCTGACTGCTGGGATTAAAGGTGTGCGCCAACATGGCTGGCTTGTGTCTGAGTTTTTAAAGCTTTACCTTTTTTTGTTGTTGTTGTCTTAAAAAACTTTATTTTTGAGAGTTTCATATGTGTATACCATGACATAGACTCTTCCCTGAATTTTTTTTTTTTCTTTTGAGGGATGACAGTTTTGTTAGAGAACCGTGATCCTTCTCTGTCCACCTTCCTCTTCTGTGCTGGAGATGGGGCTCAGGGCTTCTCATGTGCTCAGCAAGTGCTCTTTCTCTGAACCAAAATCCGGCCCTCACCAGTTTTTTGGGGTTTTTTATGGCTGTTGTTGTTAGTTTGCTTTTTGTTTTTGCTTTGTTTGAGATTTTGGGACAGGCTCTTTCTATGTAGCCCTGTCTGGCCTGGACCTCACTATGTAGGCTGGCCTTGAACTCAAGAAGATCTACCAGCCACTGCTTCCTGGGTGCTGGGATTAAAGGCATGTGCTACCACACCTAGCTGAGCAATTTTTTATTCTGTTTATTCATGTTGGGTGTGGGTACAGTGCATGCCAGGGTGTACCTGTGAAAGTCCCGCAACAGCTTGTGGGGCTCAGCTCTCTCCTCTTAGTGTGGATCCCAGCAACGGAACACAAGTTGCCAGGCTTGGTGACAGGCGCCTGTGCTTGCTGAGCCATCTCAGTGGCCCTCACCACTCTTCCTCAGGCTCACGCTGACCTGTCTTTGGCCACTAGGAACTTAAACTGTCTAAAATGTGGGACTCTCAGACATGACTTAACTTTAGACAGTGCCTTTGCCTTCTAGTGCAATGAGAGGCTTGAGTCTGTCCAACAGGGCGTGTTCCCTGCGCCACACTTCAGAGTGGCCGTTCTCCAGCTGGTCTTGGGTCTCTAGTGAGAAACAGTATTTGGAGACTTCACACTGATGTTCTCTCTCTGTATGCTCACCCTCTTTAAAATTAAATTTGGACGTCAGCGTGCAGGGTGATGGGCTTCATTATGGCATTTCCTGTGCTCGATATGCACCATTCTTACTCTCCTCTCTCCTCTACTGCTCCCTCTGCCCCGCCTCCCTCCTGCTGGTCCCTTCCCTCCCCCAAATAGCTTCCTTTCCTGCCTTCATGTCATCCTGTCTTATAGGAGTGCTTCTGCCTTTCTTGTATTTCAGTGACCATACACACATACTCATATGTGCACATGCTGTGTATACACACACACACACACATACACACATATACACACATATACACACACACATATACATACACATACACACACACACATATATACACACACATACACACACACATATACACACATACACACATATACACATACACACACATATACATACACATACACACATATATGCACACACACATATACACATATACATACACACATGCACACACACATACATACACATACACACATATACACACATACACACACATATACATACACATACACACATATATGCACACACACATATACACATATACATACACGCATGCACACAAACATACATACACATACACACATGCACACACACATACACACACAGAGTTATGTTCATTGAACTTTTTTGGTTTTTCGAGACAGGGTCTTTCTGTGTAGCGTTGACTAGCCTAGACTCGCTTTGTAGACCAGGCTGGCCTCAAACTCACAGTGATCCGCCTGCCTCTGCCTCCCAAGTGCTAGGATTAAAGGCGTGCGCCACCATGACCCAGCCCATTTTTTGTTGTTTGTTGTTTCTGTTTTCTCATATTTTGGGATTGCTTTGCTTCCTTCCTTCCTATTTGAATTTTATTGAAAACATTCACGAGTTAAGCATTTACGTTTCCTCAAACCTAAAACTGGGAAACAAGATATTTAGTTCCATCTCTGCTTCATGTTCCCCTTTATCGCCTTGTTTCGTTCAGTGGGCGGTTTTGTTGCTTTTCTTTAAAGTACAATAATCACCTACATAAGCACGTATTTATGTGCGCCCCTCTCTTAGATAAAATGCAGAGTACCGTTCACACAACTGTGCAGTTGTCTTTTCTACAACACTGTCTTTATTCTGAGACCTTCCTCACCCTTATAACTGTTGCCCAGCTCTATGTTATCTGGCTGGCTTGTAATTGGTACTATGCCCCTCTGTTGGTGAGTTTGGATTGTTTCCAGTCCTTTGCTATTACCAGTTGTGGTTTAAATGATCATCATCATCATCACCACCATCCTTTCTGGTTCTGGGTTACACAGGACAAGAGTGCGTGTGGCACCTGCTCAGAGGCTACTGCATCTTTGAGTGAGTTAGCGAGCCCTTGGAAACTGAGTCGAGCAGACACTTATGACTGCCGTGTAAGAGGGCAGTTGTTAACACTGAGGAGTTGGTCTTGAGACATGACCTGGTTCTGTTTAGAGGGTTCTGATCTTTCTTAGCTTTTTCGGTGTTTCCTTGGGCTCAGCTCCAGGCACCTATTTCTCTCCCCTCTTCTGCACCAGGTTCCTCCTCCTCGGCTGCAACTCTCTGTTCCACGGTGCCTTCGCTGGCTCTGACGTCTCTGCTGTCCCTGGGCTTCACCCTGTGTGCTTCCATTCCTGTCATCCAGCTGCAGTACGTCACCTTCATCCTGCAAGTGATCAGCCGCTCCTTCCTCTATGGGTGCAATGCTGCCTTCCTCACACTGGCGTGAGTGAGCTTGGGGAGAAGGGAAGTGGGCTGGCAGTAAGGGCATTGTTGGGGGTAGATGGGCCTGAAGGTGGCCAGGTGAGGCCACATGTGGAAGTGGTGGTGACTGGAGATGGATACAGGTGGGAAGGGTGGCGCATTCGCACACCAGGGCGTGGGTGTCCAGCGAGCGTCTCTCACTGCTTGGTGGACTCTTATTACCCTCTGCTATCTGTTCTAACTCTCCCAGAGAAGGGTAGAAGAACATTTTCCCGTTTATGTGCCCGTGACACTGCATTTGTGCTTCCTTTGACAGCACCTGCGTGTGTATTTTCCTTGAGACCTTGCCAGGCACAGCCTGGGCCTTGGTCCCTCTGTTCCCCTAGAGCCCAGAATGCCTTCTCTGTCTTATGGTTAGAAGAACTGAGCAGAGTCGGAGAAGGAAGGGCTTGCTTGAGTGGGTGAAGGGCAGGCCTAGGACAGGGGAGCTGGCCCCTGCTCAGAGTATGTGTGTGTGCTGTAAAACCTCACTGAAATCTGCATCTTTCTCTCTAGTTTTCCCTCAGAGCATTTTGGAAAGCTCTTTGGGCTGGTGATGGCCTTGTCAGCTATCGTGTCTCTGCTGCAGTTTCCCCTGTTCAAAGTCTCCCCCGAGAGCAACGCTGTTTATGTGAGTACCATGCAGAGCCTGGTTCTGTCCAGCCTGTGTGTGGGTCCTTGACTAGAGAAAGGATACCCAGGCTGGACCTATTGCATAGGGCTCCAGCAGGGGGCACCCTAAGCCGGCTCAGGAGGCCTGAATGTGTAGAGGCTTCAATAGCGTGGAAACAAACATTCAGGGTTGCACTTCTCACATTAGGGTCACAGGCAGAAAACTGCCTGGAGATGGTGTTTCCTACAGTCACAGGATTAACACAGCGCCACTTCCCAGAGGCCCTGTGCTTTTGATAGTTCTGGAGAAAAAGTTGTTTGTGAACATGACATAAATATATATTACTCCAGGACAGGATGCAAAATCCTCTCAGAATTTCAAGCTAAGAAGTTTCCTGCTTTCAGTTAGTGCAGGCCAACCTTGCCTTCTTCCTGATGACCACAGCATATCCTGCATTTGTCTGAGGACAGGAAGTTAGTCCACACTTTAATTAGTCCTTGGGCCTCATAGCTAGTGGATGCTAATCGCATAGCCTTGGGAGGTAGTCAGGACTCTCCAGATTTTGGGTGGGGCGGGAAGTTGAGGGCCAAAGATTAAATGACTTTACAAACTCAGATGCTCAAAGGCATAGTCAGCTAAGGTGTACTTCGCACTTAGGATTCAGAGTTCTGACCACTCGTGACTCTGCTTGCCTCAGAAAAAGAGATCATCAGGGTGGAAGGAGGGCTTAGTGGGAAGGGCGCTTACGGCCGACTCTGGAAACTTCTGTTTGGTACCCAGGACTCACAGTGGAAGGAGAGATGCAATTGCTACACATTGTCCTCTGACCTCCTATGTGCTCTGCGGCACTTGACACACACACACACACACACACACACACACAAACAAATGTAATTTTTTTTAAGGATCAAGGTGTAAATCAGGTGTTTAAGTTAGGCTACACTTAAGGCATCAGGAGCCCTAACTCAACATTTAGATGCAGCCTAACAGATGCCGCCCCAGCGTGTCACATGACCCTGTACAGGTCACTGAGTGCCCTCTAGATCACTGTTCTCTGCTTCATAGAATGGGCAGGCCTGTGGCTTATTGGTGGAGTGCTTGCTTAGTATGCACAAGGCCTTGAGTTCGGTCCCCAACACCGAATGAGTCATGGGTGGTGGTACATTCCTGTAAGTCCCGCAGTTAGGAGATGGATTAGACTTTCAAGGTTAAGAAAGAGAGAGGAGAAAATTATGAAAATAAACCACACGTTCTTCAGGCGACCTTGGGTCTGGGTAGAAAACAGGCTGTAGACTTCAGTATTCTGTTAGTGATGGTGCAACTCAGAGGTACTGGCCTGACCCATCCTTCCTGTCTCCCCAGGTGTCCATGGGACTTGCCATTTTTCTGACATTGGTCCATCCCTCCTTGGTGTACCTCGAGTACCGTGCTGAGAAGACAAAACCATCTGTGACCTCCCATCCTTGAAGCCCTCGCTCTCTAGCCTTGATGGTTTCCTGATCATTCCTTGCCTTTGATGATCCACAGTCCATAGAGACTTTGCCTACCCAGGAGAGCTGTAGAAGGCAGCCATAGTTTTTCTTAAAACAAACAAACAAACAAGGCATTTAAATGCCGTCCAGGACCTTTGTTCACCAAGAAGGGAATGTCAGTTACCAAGTGGCCTACCTTCACACCGACCCAAAGCAAAGCCTCATGTAAATTCTTACTTTGGGAGCAGGAAGTTACTCCCCACACAAGGCCTCAGCAGAGCTCACTGCAATGGAGGGGAGATATGTCACAGAGTCATGCTACCCTAAAGGACTCGGGAACCAGCTGATTAGTTAGCCAGAAAGATTTTGGACAGCCTATCCACCTGTGTGTGTGTCTGAGCAATGTCTCCTCTTTGGGAAAGAAGGTATTTATTGGCTTAGGACTACACACACACACACATATGTATGTATGTATTTGTAATTGTCTCAGGGCTGGACAGATAGATGGCTTAGCTCTTAGGAGCACTGGCTTCTCTTCCAGAGGACCTGGGTTTGATATCTAGAACCCACATGGCACCTCATACACTGTAGCTCTAGTCCCTCCATGGTCACTGCATGCTTGTGCACAGACGTATATATGCAGACAAAACACCCATACACATTAAATAAATAAACAAATTGTCAAGGGAACAATTTTATACAACAATAAAGTCTCTATATTTAAGGCAACTATTGCTTCTACCTTTGTGGGTTTGTGTAAGCATGTGCTTGCCCATGTGCATGGGTTGTTTGTGGGGAGGTGTCACTCTTAAGGACTGTGTGCAGGGTGGGGGGGGGTCTGACTGCATCCTATAGCATGGCAGCTTGACACAGAATAGGGGCACAAGTGTGGGGCAAGCTCCTGGGTCCTGGGATATGAGCTCTCAGAGTCTCTCCCTGCTTCATACCCTTCAGCCTCAGTCAATACCCTATGTGTCTAATTCATAGCTGTACGTAGGTGGTCTCAGGATAAGCCTCAGTTCTGTCAGCAGCCCCTGGGAAAGCCCCACAGCCACATAGTCACAGCTCCCTCACCTGCAAGGGGCAGTCAATCATTTCTGTCCCTGAGGGGATGATGAGAAGGAAAGTGGAGGCACGTGATTGCTGCTTTTTAATTTACTCAGGACCAGATGTGAGAAGGGCAAGTAGGGAGATGGAGGTGGGTGAGATGGGAAAATCTAGAACATTCCAAAAGTTTTATTCTACCCTGCAAAAAGGGAAGCTGGGAAAAGACAACAGGAAGAGGGAGGGTCATCTGAGAGAGCCATCCATCCACCCAGTCATCCAACAAGTGTTCATGTACCTTTACCATGCTGTCTTGGGTTCTGAGAAAGCAGGGATTTGCAAAAGCACAGCTTTTCTTCTGGTGGTGAGGTTCTAAAAGAACCACTCGCAGAAGTCTAGGAACCTGGGTCTGAAGATGGATGCCAGAGTTCAAGGGCGTGGACTTGGCCTTACTATTCATCTCAAAAAGCATCCAATGCAGAGTTTCTCAACCTTCTCAATGCTATGCCCCTTTATTTCAGTGCCTCATGGGGTGGTGACTCCCAACCGTAAAATTGTTTCATTGCCTTTTCATAACTAATTTTGCTACTGTTATGAATCATAATGCAAATATCTGATATGCGACCCTCAAAAGAGTTGTGACCCACAAGTTGAGAAGCACTGGTCTAAAAGCTCACAAGACAAACTAGGCTCACAGCCCATTCCATAGACGGAGGTCCCTGGTTTCCGTGTCTATGTACACTGGTTCCTCTGTGCAGGCAGTCTGTTCTCTCTGCTTGGGAACCCACTGTGTTCAAATCGTTACAAGCCCTTCCTTGGGCTTTCCGGCAACATGGAGTCTCCGTCACTTGGTCACACCATTCTTGGTGATCAGCGTCAGACTGCTTGCCTAGGGCAGCAAAAGGTTGGGAGGCAGAGTCTGGGTTGTACCTGATAGAGTGCTTGACCTGTGCTTGCTATGTACAGGGTGTCATTTAAAGGTTATAGCGCGTCTTAGTGTTACTACTGCTGCAATGAAACACCACAACCAAAGGCAAGATGGGGAGAAAAGGGTTTATTTGACTCTCATACTTCCACATCATAGTCCATCAGTGAAGGAAGTCAGGGCAGGGACGAAAACAGGACAGGAACCTGGAGGCAGGAACAGATGCAGAGGGCAGGGAGGGGTGCTGCTCACTGGCTTGCTCCCCATGGCTTGTTCACCTTGATTTTTTTATTTTTTATTTTTATTTATTTATTTAGGTTTTTTTTTTTTTTCAAGGCAGGGGTTTCTCTGTGTAGTCTTAGCTGTCCTGGACTCGCTTTGTAGACCAGGCTGGCCTCGAACTCATATTGATGCACCTGCCCCTGCCTCCTGAGTGCTGGTATTAAAGACATGTGCCACCATGCCCGGCTCATCCTGCTTTTTTATAAAACCCAGGACCACCAGCACAGGGATGGCACCACCACCCACAATAGGCTGGGCCCTCTTCCACTAATCACTAACTAAGAAAATCCCCTATAGCTTGGTCTTACTGAAGCATTTGAGGTTTCCCCTTTAGTTGACTGGCCTGTGTCCAGCTGATGTAAAACCAGCCTGCACAGAGAGTGAATAGCCATTGGGTGAATGGATTTCCCCTTGTTACAGCGTTATTGCCAATTGGGAGGAAGCAGGAGTCCCAGGCAGGGAGGATTCAGGGGACATGAGGAGCACTGGGAATCCCAGCTCTGTCACTCATTAGTATGACATTAGATGGCCACTTCACCTCCACGTCTCATCTCTTTTGTCATTATGGTAGAAAGGGACTTTCCTTCCTGGGTGGTTGCTACGGATAGGAGTTAGAGCCAATGCATGGCCCACAGACACTACTGTGACAAACACAGCTAACATTACAGACATGGTAAGTCTCCAGAGACATCTAAAGGTCTAACAATGGGGGAATGGACCAATAAAATATACACTCACACAATGGAATATAACTTGGTAATAAAACCCAAAAAGATAGTGGCATCTGCCATAATGTGGAGGAACTTGAAAGGTAATGCTAAGTGAGAAAGCCAATTACAAAGAGACCATGGGTCGTATAACTGATGTATATTTACATATTAATGCCCTGAGAGTGCAAATCCATGGAGACAGAGCGCCTACTAGGGTGATCTATGTGCTTGTGGGCAGGGCATGGGTAGTTTGGTGACCGCTTGGTGTACATAGATCCAGGACAGCCAGAGCTACATAGAGAGACTTGGTCTCAAAAATAAAACAATGCAACAAAAATAGATACACAAACACTGATGGAGGTGATAGCTGAAATATGCTCAGGGACCACTGAGTTTTATACTTGAAATGGGTGAGTTATGTGGGCTATGAATTATGTTCAATAGAACTAGCTTTCTTTTCTTTCTTTCTTTCTTTCTTTCTTTCTTTCTTTCTTTCTTTCTTTCTTTCTTTCTTTCTTTCTAAATGCTTGGGAATTCTAAGAAATGCAGAGAACACTCCTTTCCTGAGAGTTAGAGGTGATTCCTGGGAAGCTAAGCCGTGAGAGCAGGCTTCCTCCCCTGGGACTCTTTGTGGAGAGCTCCCCTTCCCTCTGCAGCCTTTTCCTGGAAGGGACCCACTGCTGTTTCACAGGAGGAAGCCAGCAACACAGGGTTCACAAGGTTTGAGCTGACTCATTGCGCGTCTAGTGCAATCCTGGGCTTCAGCCGCCAGCCTCAGGGGCAACTGTCTTTCCTGTGCCCCACTGTGCCACGGTGGGCCTCTGCTGAGGACAGTGCCGTTTGTGTGGCGCTTAGCAGGCAATTGGCTTACGGACTTGTATGATGTTCTCCTTAGGCTTGTTTTGGCCAGTGAAATATATGTAATGAGCCCCATCTTTTTTTCTTTTTCTTTTTTTTTTGTATGAAAATGAGTGTATTTTTATTTTGCCATATTGTGAAAATAGTCAACATAAAATATATGGTCAAAGACAGAGTTTTTAGAAGGGGTGACTGAAAACCAAGTCACTTCTTTTCAGGCCCATCACAAAACTACAAGTAAATAGCCACATCCACTTTGTACAGTATGAAGATGGCAGACACACATGTGGAGCCAGGTGTCCAAACATCAGTTCGGGTAGTCAGCACACTAGACCCTGGGCTGGGTTTAGCCCTGAGCTAAGAATGGTATTTATATTTCTTAAAGGGATTAACAACAACAAAAAACCATATGTGGCCTCAGTGTCAGATGAGCTTTGATATTGAAGGAAAAAAATGTAAGGAAAGAACCTGGAAAATGCCATCAGAAGATCCCTTTTCCAAAGCTAAGATGCTCTTGAGGAAGCAGATGCTCATGACTTGGCCTTGCAGGTGCACTCTGCAAGCGTCTCTGGATTGCTGCTGTCTGCAGACGCTTACTGTGGAGAGCCAGGCGGAGCCCCATCTTATAAGTTGAAATCAGTGCTTTATAAGCTCATCAACCTTATATATACATTTATCAGCCAGTGTCATCAAGTAGTCACTAAAATCATGATTGTAAACAGCTGTTTATGATGCCATCACACGGCTGTGATTCTCCTTATACCCATCCATCCCCTTATTGGGTATTACGTTCCTACACATATTCTTGGGATGTTGTACCCTCTGCTTTCTGCTGCCAAGCACACAGGTCCCAGAGCACCTGGAGTCACAGGACAGACTGAGCAATCAGGCTAGAGAGCACGAGTAACAATAGAACTCGGAAAGTGGCCAGATGCTGTCAAGTCTCATGGCAAAATCTCACAAAGGGAGTTTCCAGAGAGTGATGTATGGAGACAAAATGTCCCAGAGTAAAAGCACCGAAAGTAAAACGGAAACTTTCTATCAGCCAGAGCCTGACTCCTAATGACCCCTGGCGCCTCACCCTACACAGTCCGAGAGTAGGACAGGTGGTGTAATGGGATTTACTATGTAGCAAGATAGCAGCTGAGCTGTCCTCTTGAATTCTATTCACAGTCTCCCACAGCTGGGAAGTAGGTAACTTTTAAACAGCTGTAAAAGAGCCCTATTCCCTCTCTGAAAGGCAATTCTCCTCCTCCCACCCCCAACTCTGAGTTTGCCCTGTGTGTCTGTTCACTATTGGTGCACGCCTTTAATCCCAGCACTCGGGAGGCAGAGGCAGGCAAATCGTTGTGAGTTCAAGGCCAGCCTGGTCTACAAAGCGAGTCTAGGACAGCCAAGGCCATACAGAGAAACCCTATCTTGGAAAACCAAAATTAATTAATTAATTAAAAAACCAAAAGCTTTTATGGATGGTGAGGTGACTCAGTGGGCACGTGACACCAAATCTGATGCCTGGGGGACCACACAATGGGAGTAGAGAAAGAACTATTGTAAGTTGTCCTATGACCTCCACACTTTCGTGCTCCACACGTACACAAATAAATAAGTAAATAATTTACACTTTTGTATCCCATCTGACCTGGTGAATACTTTTTACCATGATGCCTCAGGCTTGTGGTTCCTGTCATGACCCCATGTGAATCCCTTAATCCTCATTGATCATCTGATGCTAATTTATTCGGCTGAAGGCGCTGCCTGTCAATGCCCCAGCGCTGATAGCACACTTCCCCAGATTCAGCGCATGGAGCAAGGACCCCCACGGCTTTGTTTTGAAGCCCCCTTCTCAACAACCTCCCAGGAGACCTGGTAAGAGGACCTCCCTCCAACACACCACGCTATGACATTTCTGACACTTTAAAGCACGGGCTCCTCTTCTTTTTTGACCGATAAGGAGCTCACAGATGGGACTTCATCATTTCTGGTCATACAGGTGGCTTCCCACGGTGGGGCTCACTCGCCAGCAGGGCTTGAAAGCCCAGGACCATGACTACCTCACCCTAGTTCCCATTCCAGGGGTTTTAAGTTTTTGTTTTCTAACCCCCACACGGTTGCTCATGTCTCCCTCAACAGTTGTTTCCTGGGTCCAGTATGGGAAAGACTCTGGGTGTCGAAGGCTCCAGCAGCTGTGTGACCCTGGGGCACTTCACTTTCCTGAGGTACAGGGGTGATAAAAATCCCAGGAAATTTTGTCACAAGAACAAAAGAGAAATGTTGGCAGTTAAACACTCAATTTGTCTTAAGCTCTGGAATAGGAATCTCCAAGTTCTGGGGATGCGGGGCATGGTACCTCCATTTCTCCATTTCTTTTTTTCTTTTCTTTCTTTCTTTTTCTTTTTTCTTTTGGTTTTTGTTTGTTGTTTGTTGTTTTTTGAGACAGGGTTTCTCTGCGTAGCCTTAACTGTCCTAGGCTCACTTTGTAGACAAGGCTGGCCTCGAACTCACAGTGATCCACCTGCCTCTGGCTCCCAAGTGCTGAGATAAAGGCCTGTGCCACCATGCCCATCTTAAAGATTTATTTATTTATGTTTATATAGTATTCTGCCTGCATGTGAGCCAGCATGCCAGGAGAGGGCACCAGATCGCATTATAGATGGTTGTGAGCCACCATGTGGTTGCTGGGGATTGAACTCAGGACCTTTGGAAGAACAGCCAGTGCTCTTAACCTCTGAGCCATCTCTCCAGCCCGGTGCCTCCATTTCTTCACTGAAGAGTGACAATAGGACCCCTTCCTGAAGCTGAGGAGCTGTGGCTTCTAGGCCTCCTGCTGGTGATAAGCTCCACAGCCTTCTTCAAAGGAGAGGAATCCATACTGAGGCCCAGGGAGAGTGAGCAAGCCGGGAAGATTTTTTTTTAAGCAGGGGACAAAGCAAGGCATGAGGAGCAGTAGCAAAGGGGCTGCCCCCAGCATCCACACTCACAAGTCTTAGTCTACTGCTTCTCTTCCCCCTTGACCACCCTTAGGAAGGTCTGGCAATGCTCCTCTCCCTGGGATAGGCAGCTTTTCTAGATACTTACCCTTCATTTAGTCTGTTTCATCTAGATGCTTTACACACGTATAAATGTGTAACTACACATAAAGTTAAATTTACTATGTGAAAGGGCACTGGTGCCCTGGGCACACTCGCCAGAGAAGGATTTGCTAAGAATTGGTGAGCTGAAACTTGCCAAGACCACACTTTGGGATTTTTTTTTCTTTTTTCTTTGCTTCCTGCTATCTAGTTAGCTTGGGTAGGAGATCTCATACCCAGGTGCAAACCTTCTCATTTATCTTTTCCCATGTTCCTGACCTTGCTGCTTTGACCTAACATCCATTTTTTAAAATTACACTTTTATTTCTTTATTGTGTGCGGGAGGGGGCACATGCCACCATGTGCATGTGAGAGTCAGACAACTTCTGGGAGTCAGTTCTCTGCTTCCACCAGTCGCTCGGTTTTCTCTTCCTACCATGTGGGGATCAAACTGAGAATGCCAGACCTGGCACCGGGCGCCAAAGCTTGCTGAGTCATCTTGCCACCCCATAACATTTGTTTTAACTGTAACATAAAGACGAGGCAACACAGGGAACATTCAGCACTTTAGACAGGACCTGGCACACAACACAGAAACTCCTTGCTGGCCACAGGTGTGCTGGGCATGGCTACAGATGTTCTTGCATCTCTATGGGGACCCAAGGGAGGAGCAGAGGGAGGACATTTTGGTCCTGCTAGACTCTGGGAAGCCAACTCCTAAGGTTGGACTGGAGAACCGTCCTTTGAGCCTTAGCTCAGGTTTGTTTCTGCCTACTGAAGTAGAATGTGCCTCTTCCTTACTGCTTGCAGTGGGAAAACTTCAAACGCAAGAGAAAATAGCAGGCTTTCTCATTATCCAAAACCTTAAGCCAAAGTCAATGAAAAATATCAATCCTTCATATTCATTTTTTTTGTGCCATGTTTGTTTCTCCAGCAGTCAATGCGGAAAATCCAAATGCACAGAAGTGTGAGTGTTTGGGGGAAGGACTTTTGATTTCCCTGGAGTGTGGAGGGTGGAGAGGAGAGGGCTTGTTCTCACGTTCTCAGACCAGGTGTCCTTGAGAGTTAGAAGCCTCTTGGTACGTCTACTTCTTTGTTTGGGAGTGGCGGTCATTGTGCACACCCAGTGAGAAGCGAGCTTCAGTGGAGCGCCATAGGAATATGCTGGCCCTGCCACATAGTAGGTCTATAATTAATTACACCTATCTTTTTTTTTTAATTAAAGGCGTGAATATCACCTTACTTGTCTATAATGCCATCTAAATGTGACGTTTCATTTATTCCTTTGGATCAGTTCTGCCTTATCCATAGCCATCTCCTGCAGTTCCTTCACCTGTTGGCTCTGACTTCTCCATGCTTTCCTTTCCTATGTGCTGCCTGCTCTGAGTTTTCACAGTTGTGTGGGAAGAACTGTGTGAGCTCTGGCTTTGCAGCTGGCAGAAAGCAGAATTAACAACTGCAACTGCTTATCAGCCAGATTCTCAGTGGAAGAAACTGACTTGTCCATGAAGTGACAAACACGTATGTAAAAGGCACCCAGGCAGATGGGAACGGCGGCACAGGACTGCAACCCCAGCGCTCAAGAGCTGAAGGGGCAAGGATCACAAGCTGGAGGTCGTCTTGAGCTACATAATATAGCACACACCTACCAGAGCAAACAAGCAGAACAACTTCTAAACCCTCCTTGTGAGTGACAGTTGAGTGAGAGCTCTTTTCTAAGCTTGGCCAGTTGCAAACCGGGGAACTGGGAGAATCACAGCTTCAGCTTTTCTATCCTCGCTTCCTTTATCTCTGAAACAGGGATGCTCTTTCAGATTGCTAGTGGAGGGCATGGTGGCAGCTCCAGCCCCTACAAGGCTACTACACTGCTCCCTTCTCAGCTACACCTTCTCAGCTACACCTTCTCAGCTACAGCATCTCAGCTACACCACCTCAGCTACACCATCTCAGCTACACCTTCTCAGCTACACCTTCTCAGCTACACCTTCTCAGCTACACCATCTCAGCTACACCACCTCAGCTACACCTTCTCAGCTACACCATCTCAGCTACACCTTCTCAGCTACACCATCTCAGCTACACCTTCTCAGCTACACCATCTCAGCTACACTTTCTCAGCTACACCTTCTCAGCTACACCATCTCAGCTACACCTTCTCAGCTACACCTTCTCAGCTACACTTTCTCAGCTACACCTTCTCAGCTACACCACCTCAATCACACCTTCTCAGCCCACTCCTTGAGTGATGAGGCTCAGTGAGGATGCCCATGAAAATGCTTGGCCCTGGCACACACTGCATCTGGAGCTAATGGCACCATGTTTATTTCTCCAGCAGTCCCAGGAGGTATTCATCTGTAACTCGCAGATGGGCAGAAGGTGACCAGGAGGCAAGGACACTGTTGTTGTGGTCTCGCTTGTGAGTGGCAGAGCCAGGAGGCTGAAGACTGCTCTCACTGTTTCTCCTGTCCGTAGCCACAACCTCACACTGGAGAATTGACATGTGAACTTTTGCTGTTCACTGCCGCGGAGATGAGTCTGAGCTCTGGACTCAAAGGCAGCTGTGACACTTAGGTGCTGAGCCTCGCTCTTTTCTGTCTGTGTCTTAGAGACAACAGTATTTCTTACCTCTTGGAGTTGTTTAAAATATGGGAATGGTAAGGACCACTTAAAATAGCACAGCTGCTTCCTCAGTAGTTGCTGCTATTGTCATTGTTAAAACTCTTACCTGAGATTTCAGAGAGGTCGTACTTAAACAAGGACTGTTTATTAGATTCTATTTACTTATCCAGCGGGATGGTTAATCTTCATCATCACCTTGGCTAGAGTTCACGTCTCCACGGAAATACACCTCTGTGCTGGACTATAATGGTGTTTTCAGCCCCACATGGGTGTCGGTGTCACTATCCTATCGGCCCAGGTCCTACACTGAATTAACAGGAGAAAGTGGACTGAATGTCAGCAGTCACCTCTTTATACTTCCTGACTGTGGAAGTGATGTCATCAGCCACCTCAAGCTCTTTCCCCCTATGATGGTTGTATTCCTTCAAACTGTAGGTCCAAATACATTTTCTTAGATGGCTTCTTGTTGTGTATTTGGTAAGAGAAACCACAGAAAATTGGTGCCGAGAATTCGGGCTGTTGATGTTATAAGCCTGATCACTTGGTTCTTGGGCCTTTAGGATTTTTTTTTTAATATTTTATTTAATTTTAATTTATGTGTGTTGGTGTGAGAGTGTCAGATCTTGGAGTTACAGACAGTTGTGAGCTGCCATGTGGGTGCTGGGTATTGAACCCGGGTCCTTTGGAAGAGCAGGCAGTGCTCTTAACCACTGAGCCATCTCTCCAGCACCCACCTTTAGGATTCTTTAGAGGAGGAATGGGGAAGGATTTTGAGCTCTGGGTTTGAGACCCCTAGAGTGCTGAGTAAGCAGAGTGTAATGGGCCATTCTGATGGGAGAACAGAGGGACAGAATGCTGAGAGAAGCGTGTGCAGCGTGGGCCTGGCTTGTAAGGTTTCCGAGGGGAATGGGATGCACATGCTAAGGCTGAGCTCAGTCTGAGATGGGTTGTGTTTACAAGGAGAAACACACATTGGGACACTTACTGGCAGTTCTCTAGATGAATCTGATGATCCCAGCAGGTGTGGGCTACAGGCAACCTCTGGGGGGAAAATCAATATATATTATTAGCTTGAGTTATGAGCATAGGTGAGCTAACCCACAGAGTGTGTGGCGTTGGAGAGGAGGGTGCCAAGGAGCCGCGTGCTTCCTGACATGTAGCTTTGCAGAAGAGAAGCCTGTCACCAGACACTTGCAGAGAATGGCTGCAAAGGTTTCTAGTGATGGAGACAGTCTTTCAAGAGTGAGGAAGTGCCACACACCACAGAAACCAAATGGAGTAGGAACTGAAGGTGGTCTGCTGGGTTTGGCAGTTAAGCTGACAGTTAGTGCTTTGGCAGAAGGAAGGGATCTTCAGGTGGAGCAAATGGGGAGGACAGAAACAAGGTTACTATTTGCCTCATAGTTTAGAGTACCAGGTCCTGCAGTTCTTCTGTTCTAACATGTGGGGTCCAGGGATATCTAACTTGGGCTGTTAGGTTTGGTGGCAGACAGCCACTAAGCCACGTAGCTGGCCTCGTGCCCTCTAAGTTCTTACCCTGTCTGTCAGTCGGTCAGAGCCCAGGCTGGCGGCCACTCCCTAAAGGAGGCTCTCTCTGCCCCTTTTGGCTGCTATATGATTTCTGTAGTATTGGAAGTTTGGACTGTAAGTTCATTTATGTTCTGTGCTTCTAAGTAGCCAACAGTGCAGGGCGGTAGTTTCCTAGTGGGATTTTTCTGTTCGATACAGTCGAACATTTGCTGCATTGAACCTCCCAGGTAGCAGAGGTCACTTCTAAGTAGTTGAGAACTGAGCGAGCGAATGGGCAACCCAGAGCACAGAATCAGGCCTACCATTGTCTCCATACTAGGGCAAGCCCAGGAAACGTGTATGGAATCAAAATGAATGGCTTTATACTCCGTCCTAAATTCAGCTGGACTTTCTCCACAGTATTATACTTCAATTGATTAATTAATTCAACAGATCACTGAAAAAAAACTTGCATGATGTAGGACAGAGTTGCAGGTAGTGAATATGACAGACAAGATGTCTGCTGTAATGAAGCTCATTCCTTTTTAGGGTTTAGGGAAAGGCTGACTTCAAACAGGAGACCAACAAATGAGCAAGATAATTCACTTTTGTGCTTAATATTCTGAGGGATGTGGACCCAGACTACTCATGTCCTCTGCCTGAGATAACAGAGGGAGGCCAAGTGCTCAGATTTCCCTGCGAGAATACCAACAACATGACAGATCGAGCCAGCGTCTTCTTTCCAGAACCTACCGGTCCTGTAGAAATGTTGGGCACTCAGAATAGCCTAGATGAACTCCAGGACACAGAATTAAAAAAAAAAAAAAAAAAAAAAGAGCATAAGCTTCATAAAGGAATTCATGGAGTTTACAGAAGAGACCAAGAAGTAGCTCAAAGAAATCAAGGCGAATAAACATGGGAGCAGTGCCAGAAAAGCACAAATAGAAGGTGGACGGAGATATCCTATGAGCATATGCAGGGAGAGGAGGTCCCCCTCAGTCACAGTCATAGGGGAGGGGAGAAAGGGGAAAGTGGGAGGGGGAAGAATGGGAGGATACAAGGGATAGGATAACAATTGAGATGTAATACGAATGAATTAATAAAATATTACAAAAAAAAAAAGAAGACGGCTGACAGAAATGATGAATACGACAACCCAGGACTTGAGGATAGAATTCAATCAGGAGATGGAAACGTTGATGAGGACTCAAAACACTGAATAAGGTTCAAGCTGAAATGAAGATGGAACAGAAAAACCTAGCAACACAACTAGAAAACTCAAAGGAAAGCCTGAACAGGTAGAATAAACCAAGCAGGATATAGAGTATTAGGCGTCAAAGATAAAGTAGAGGATCTAGACCAAATAAATGAAGAAAATGAATTTTTTAAAAAAGCACAGGATAAGAATACACAGGAACCATAGACACCATGAAAAAACTCCAAACTTTCAAATTGTGGGCATAGATGATGATGATGAGGACACAGGTCCATGGCATAGATAAATTAACTCTTCCCGTAATCGCAGAAGAAACTTCAAAGTAAGAAAGCATATACCCACTGGGTGGTGGTGGTGCACGCCTTTGATCCCATCACTCAGGAGGCAGAGGCTGGCAGATCTCTGTGAGTTCAAGGCCAGCCTGGTCTACAAAGGGAGTCCAGGACAGTCAAGGCTACACAGAGAAACTCTGTCTCAAAACAAACAAACAAACAAACAAACAAAAAAGAAAGAAAAAAAAAAAAAAAAAAAAAAAGGAAACATACGCCCATATAAATAAAAAAAGCACACAGAACACCAAATAGACAAGACCAGGAAAGAAATTCCCCAAGACATATCATAGCTAAAACACTAAGTGTGCATAACAAAGAAAGTACATTGAAAGTTGCAGAATAAAAAACAGAAGTCACATATAAAGGAAAAATCCATCATAATAGTAGCTGCTTTTTCAATAGAAACTTTGAAAGCCGGAAGAGCCTGGGGCAATGCATTCCAAGTCCTACAGATTACAATGGCCAATTTAGAATAATATACCTAGTAGGACTATGTTTCATCATTGAATGAGGAAAAAAAAAAACCCTTCCACAACATAAGCAGCCTCAAAAAAATTTTTTTCTACACAATAAACCAAAGCTTAAACAAAATACAGGAAGCATTATTCTGGGCTAAAGAAAAGAATGAGATATTAGAGCAAATGTGGCAAGAAATATGAATTAATAATTATTAAAACACAAAATACCACTGAGAACACAAAGAACAAAACCAACAATGACAACAATTAACACACACGTGCCAGCAATAACTTTAAATATTGCTTGGTGTGCTGGCACACACCTTTAATCTCACCACTTGGGAGACCGATGCAGGCAGTTCTCTGAGTTTGAGTCCAACCTAGTCTATACAGAGAAACCCTGTTTAAAAAACAAAGCAAGCAAACAAATAATAACTTTAAATATCAATGGCTCCAATTCTCCAATCCAAAAAAAAAAAAAAAATACAGACTGACTGAATGGATCAATAAACAAAATCTCTCTCAGTTGTCTCCAGTAAACACATTTCACTTATAAAGATAAGCAATGCCCTAGAGTTAAAATGGCGGACAAGGGTACTCCAGTCAGACGGGACCAGGGAGTGAGCGGAAGCTCCTCTCAGTGCCCTTCTATCCGACAAAGCAGACTTCAAACTAAAACTGAACAGACAGACAGAGACACGTCATTCTAATCAAGGTAACAGTCAAGAAGACAGTACATTCTATCCTAAATATATATACACCAAACTCTGGGTCACCCAATTTTATTAAAATGATCGCTGGGTTTAAACACACAGACTCATATCAATCCATAAAGAGTAGGTGATCCTAATACCCCACTCTTTCCAATAGACAGGTCATCTGGAGAGAAAAAAATAAACAGGGAAGCACCTGGATTCATCCACATTATATACATCAAATAGACAACAGATATATACAAAATATTCTACTCAAACTTCGAAGAAGGCACATTTCATTCAGCAGTACATGGAAGTTTCTGAAATAGACCACCTTCTGGGACACAAAACAAATCTTCACAAGTTTGAAAAAAAATGGAAATGATTCCTTGTATCCTATCTGACCACAATGCACTAAAACTTTAAAAAGCAGTCCTAGAGAATATAGGCCTAGAGGGAGCATACCTCCACACAATAAAAGGTATAGACAGGAAACCTGCATCCAACATCATTCTAATGGAGAAAAGATTAAAGCATCCTACTGAAGCCAGGAATAAGAAAGGGATGTACACTTTCTCTGCTTCTTTTCCATATTGTGCTAGAAATGTCAGCTAGACCTAAAGAATAATTCAAACTGTTCTTTGTAGATAAAATGTACTATACATTAATGATCCCAAAAATTCTACCAGAAAACTTCTAGAAATGATAAATTCAGTAGTGACAGGATATAGAATCAACTCACACAAATAAATAGCTTTCTATACACCGCCAACAAACAGGGGGTAGCATGGAAACACTCTCATTCATAATAGCCTTAAAGAAAATAAAATACCTAGAAATAAACCAAGTCAAGGATGTGAAGGACCTCCTCTGTGATGGAAACTTTAAATCTCTGAAGAAAGAGATAGAAGAAGACACTAGAAAGTGGAAAGGGCATCCCATGCTTGTGGATTGGTAGAATTAATATTTGAAAATGACCATTCTACCAAAAGCCAAATATCAGTCAAAATCCTCATCTCATTTCTTCACAGAAATGGAGAAAATGCCCCAAACCGAAAACAAACTATTCTAAAATTAATGTGGATAACAAAAGGCCTCATAGCCAGAACATTCCAAAACAAACAGAGCGGTGCTGGAGAGGCTACGATTCCAGTTCTTAAGATATATTACAGAGCCATAGTAATAAAACCAATATGGTACTTGCACAGAAACAGACTTTTAGACCAATGGAACAAAATTGAAGACCCAAAGACGAGTACATGTGATTTCAGCCACTTAATATTTGACAAAGATGCAAAAAGCATACACTGGAGAAAGGAACGCTCTTCAGCAAATGGTGCTGGGAAAACTGGATGCCACATACAGAAGAATGAAGTTATACCTGTATCTTTCACTTCCAATAAAAGCTAACTCAAATCAATCAAAGAGCTACATGTGAAACATGAAACACTTAAACATCTAAAATAAAACATAGATGGTAGCCTACATGATACAGCACAGAAGAGAATTCCTGAATAGGAGCCAATTGCCCCAAGAATCAAGCCCAAAAATTAACAAGTGGGAACTCATAAAAAAAACTTCTGCACAGCTGAAGAAACAATCAACTAGGCAAAGAGGAAGCCTACTGAATGGGAAAGAATATTTGCCAGACACACTTCTGACAGAGAATTATTGTACAGATTATATAAAGAACTCAAAATAACTCATTGTAGAAAAATGGGTCTGAAATTTGAATAGAGGATAATAGAAAGAAAGGATAAGAAATGGTTCAAAAAGTGATCACTACCCCTAGCAATTAGGGGAATGCAAATCAAAACAACTTTGAGATTTGATCTTATCCCAGTCATAATGTTTGAGGAGATGCAAGGAAGAGGAAAACCTCATTCACTGTTAGCATGATGGCAAGTTAGAGCAGCCACTGTGGATATCAGTATGGAGAATTATTTTAAAAAGCTGAAAATAAATCTACTGTATAACCCAGCTATACCACTCATTGGCATATGTCCAAAGACTCAAAAGCCTACTGCACAGACCCGTGCTCAGCCATGTCACTGATGCTCTACTCACAACAGCTAGGGCACAGAAACAACCCACCCGTCCTACAACTGACAAATGGATAACTAAAGGTGGCACATACGGTAGGGAATACCATTATTCAGTTGTACAGAGAAAGGAAGTTATGAACTTTGCAAGTAAATAGGTGGAACCAGAAAAGAGCCTGTTGAGCAAGGTCAGCCAGACCCAGGAAGACAAATTTGCATGTGCTCTCTCTCTCTCTCTCTCTCTCTCTCTCTCTCTCTCTCTCTCTCTCTCTCTCTCTCTCTCTCTCTCTCTCTCTCTCTCTCTCTCTCTCTCTCTCTCTCTCTCTCTCTCTCTCTCTCTCTGGGCTCCTAGCTTCAAATCTTCAGAATTGAGCTCATAGTCTGTAGTAACTACAAAGACCAGGAAAGCAAAGCAGGGTCATTTCCAGCATGGGGGTTGGGGACAACAGAGAGGAGAAGAGCAGGGTACAAGTGATCTCAATGGGGAAATGGGGAAGGGGCAGACCCTCAAGGAGGGAAGGAGAAGTGCATGCAGAGAAGGAGAAAGGGATGGCAGGTAACATAATAATAAGGATATCTGGAAAAGCCACAAGGAATTATAACAATAATTAACTAAAAACCTATAATACACACACACACACACACACACACACACGAGTTTTAACGAACTTCTCTCAAGTGAGCTGATGGTACTCCCTTCGAGAGCCAAAGACCACTAACAAAAACCCAGTACTAGGCTTGGGAAGCCCTCTTTTTAGTTGATGGTCAGGGCTATCCTAAAATATACAACCTGTTGTGGTTGCCCTTTGTAACCCCACCCTAGAAACAGAAGGTAAGTCCCTATTGCTGAAGATACCATGAACTTCAGAAATAAGTTCCAAGAGCCCTTCAGCTGCTGACTTGAATGTCCCTCCATATGGAACAACTTTCATGGTACCAGAAGACACCATGGAGATGTCCAAAGCAGGGAGGCACCCAGCTATGATGCTTATGAACTACATCAATGACCAGCCTGACAGGATAACCCTAAGGATGCAGAGGTGGCACACACACCTTGGCAACAGACAACAGTTCACTAGTTGGACTTAAGACCTACTCAACAAGAGGGAAGCCATGCCCGACACTGGAAACCTAGCTAACTCCTCAGTTCTAGTGAAGTCATGGTTACTGGAGACTCTAGAGCAGCACAATCACTAACACTAACCTAAGAAGATTTGTCCTTATTCCCATGGATACGTGTAGTCTTCACCTCTCACCAAGGGCACTTCTCTATGCAACAGAGATCATGACAGAAAACCAATCACATTGCAGAGTTGTAAAGCCCAGTCCCAATGGATATATCTATAAAGCACTCTCATACCTAAAATTCAGGGGACACTGATGAAGAGTAGGCAGAAAGATTGTAAGTGCCAGAGAATCACAGAGTTTGCTGTGAGATTTTTTTTTGTCTCTTAGTAATGTCAAAGGCTATGCCCATAAAGTCTCACCAACACGAACGTCCATATGTGAGCTGAACAAAGATGACACCAATGGACACCCCAAAATAGACAGGGAAAAGCCCACAAAGCCTCAACCATACACATACAGAACTACAGGCAACTGATAAAAACCGGGGGTTGGAGAGATGGCCTTCCCTACAAATTAGTTATCCAGGACCAAATGGGCAGCCCTGAAAACATAGATAGGAGCCACACTGTACAGGTAGAACAGGCTATATTTAGAAACACACACACACACACACACACACACACACACACACACACACACACACGAAATAACAGGGTTTGTTTTTTTTAAGGCCATGAATTTGAAGGAGAGCAGGGAAAGTTATATGTGAGGGTTTAGAGGGAGGGAGATGGTAGAAGAAGATGTGATTACATTATAATCTCAAAAGTAAAACTAAAATACAAAAATAAATCGAATGATGTGGAACAAAGCAACTGGCTATGGCGGTTGGGTGTTTGGGCTTCTCTAGACAGGTCTCAGAGAGGGCTGGTGTGAGCAGATGGCCATGGCGGTTGGGTGTTTGGGCTTCTCTAGACAGGTCTTAGAGAGGGCTTGTGTGAGCAGATGGCCACTGGCTGGAGATTTGCAGAGGCAATAGACAGATGAGATAGGTGCAAAGGCTTCAGCTTGGTCAGTGAAGCTGGGATCAATATGATGAGGGTCTATCACTCTAGTGTCGTTGCATCAGTGCGTGAGACCCTGTTAACGGACAACCTTGCAGGCAACAGCAATGAGAGGTCAGGTGATTTGCTTGTGAGCAGAAAGACTTACTGGGGACTGTGGGGATACCATCAAGCATGGTGCCTCAGGCCAGTGAGACTGCAGCTGAGAAGAGGATACCTAGTCTAATGCAAGGTGTCCTTCTACACCAGACACTTGGAGGCCGCACACGCTCATCTCTCAAGGCTCTTCCAGCTCTACAGTGGGGCACCCTAATCTATAACAACTGTTGGGGCCATCTCAATGAGGAAGTGCCAGAGATGCTGTTGTCAAGACTGGTTTCACAGAGCAACGGCTTCGTCCCTATCTCTTGGGCCACTTGCCCCTGGGATTGTGTTGTCCCTTTCACCACATTTTTATCTGCCCCACAAGAATGTTGGCCAAGCCCCGCCAGCGGGGAGTTGATCAGATTCGGACTCCATCTTTTCTCAGTTGGGGGAAATCCAACTGAGCAGAACTTGAGACTAAAAGAAGCCACTTATGGTCTTTTTATGGTCAGAAAGGATGCTCGCTGCCTGTCTGTTGCTTACTCTTCAATCGCTGGGTTCTATTCCAGCAGGGCACAGGCCCATGTCTTGGGACAATTGTTTATGCCTCTCCCTCCCGCCAAGAGCACCAACCAAAAGGGAGATGGTCCATGAGGCTGTTAGTCTTTTGTGCCACAGGACACATTGCTACACATTTAGCAATGTCAGGCCACATGCATTTATCATCACAGGCCAGAAGATCAGAGATGTGAACATGGCATGGCTGGGGTTTCTGTTTGGGGACTCTTAATGTGTGAAATGAAAATGTTGCTTGACCACATTTCTGAGCTAATGAGGTTGTGACAGAATTCTGTTTCTTGTGGGGATGGTACTGAGCTTCCTGAGTCCTTGCCGGCTGCAGGGAGATGCCCCTGTTAGGTCCTCAGGACCGCCTATGTTCCTTCCCATGGTGTCTTCTGTTCTCAAAGCCAGCAAGAGGTCCCTTGGGTTGAATACCTCACACTTGTGATCTGTGATTTTAGGAAGAGCCCAGTTGGGTTTCTTTCTTTCTTTCTTTTTTCTTTTTTTTTAACAAGAAACTTTAAATTTTATTATTTAGTTACTAGCCTTGGAAATAGCCATTCACATCAGAACCCTCTGCAAAGCAGGGATCCCAAGATATCTCATTAGACTATAAGGGATATAACAAAGTTAAAAAGCACTACAGAACCACTGCACCACTGGCCACAGCCTAATCTGTGCGGAGGCACCAGTCACATTGACCTGAGGTTGGCATCACCCCCAAATGCTGGTCTAGTTCCAGGGTCATCATGGCTTCCTCTGGCTTGAGCATCCCTCTCTCCTGATGCAGGCGGTACCTCTCAGCCATGGACTGAAGTATCCCATTTAGCCTGAAGCTTGTTGTAAGAGCCATAACTAAGATGTTGGTGAATTCAGAAGATTCCAGAGTCTTCAGCTTGAACATGGCCTGGCTCACCTGCTCAATGTGAGCTGTCTGAGACTCCTGTGGGCTAAACAAAAATTTTACACCACCGTCTGGACTTGTAATACTTCTGGATCTTTTAGGTCTTCAGGAGCTCTCACCCATGGTGGGATATCATTCTGGGTCCGGACTGTTCCCATCCCAGTTCCTTGCAAGCAGCCCGTTTCCAGGGAGGACTAGGTCAGGCTTAACTAACCTTGTGGCTGATCACACATGGGTTCTCTATGACTGTAGGCCTCACTGCTCCTCGGACATTATTCAGTTTCCAGGTTTAAAACAATCCTGGTGTTGGGAATTCATAGGCATCCTGATGATGCTGACTGTATTTGGAGCTGCAGCATTTTCTACCTTCAAGGTGCTGTGTGTCAGGAGGATGGGCGTGGAAGGGAGGTAGACCAGTTGCTTGCTGTTGATGACAGTGGTAACAGTGGTGACTTTTATTCAGTGTCTGATACACATGTGTACACATTGTATCAGGACAGAGCCTTCCCGACCAGGTCTGTTTCTTGGCACTGGAGTGATAAGCCTGAAGATAGAATGCAATCCAGGGGACATGATGAGGCCAAATGGAAGGGTGACTTTAAGAGGACCTTCCTGGGAGTACTGATGACCAGACGGGGACTAGGTACACTTAGGGACATTTACTTCTTCCCAACATCATCTAACTTCTGTAGTAATTTTGAGGCCTGAAACAAGAACTCCCGAGTTGCAGGGCCCTGCAAGGACCTACCGTTTCTTGGGGAAGGGGGCAAGCCTGAGTTTGATGATGGTCATCAAACGCTCTTGCTGGAAGGTACTGGGGGCTCCAAGCCCTCCTGCCCTTTGCTCATGCAAGTCACAAGCCAGTGGAGCACATTGTAGCTTGTGATTCAAAAAGAGAATGTTTTGCCCAAAGGGCTTGGGAAAGCACCCTCCCCCCCAGTGGGCGTGTAACTGAGTGTATATATGTTTGTATGTGTAGATGTCCACATGTATGGATGTGTACATATGGAGATCAAGGGATAAGGACTAGCTCATTTTTTTTTCAAAGGATTAGGATTGGGATGGTGACACAGTGGGTAGAGTGCTTGCAGCATAATTATGGGGACCTATGCTTGGATTTAGTTTGTAAAACACGCACGCATGCGCGCGCGCGCACACACACACACACACACACACACACACACACACACACACACACACACGTAAACCCAATGCTGTGGAGGAGAGAGGGATGTGAGGCCAGTCTCCTCAAGCTTGCTGGCCTGCCAGTCTGGTCTACCAGAGAGTGTCATGTTCAGTGGGAGACCTTGATTCAAAACATAAGGCGAAGCACACGCATATATGTGTGTACATGCATACACTGCACCCAAAGCTGAAATGAGAGAATATGTCCACACACAGCATTGAAATATGTGCAGTAAATATTATGAGTAGGTGGCAGGCTGGCCAAGCAAGGGACCCAAATCTGAGGGTGAGTAGTAGTTGGGTGCATCTGAATACTTCTTGAATTTTGAGACCCTTAGAGCAGGGATTTCCAGGCCCATATTCATCCCCATAACCTAGACACACTAAACACAGGTGTCCACTTTCTACTCTAGAAAAACTAGCCAGTCATAATTTCCCAGAGAAAGTCTTATCTATTATAAAACATTTTTAATAAAGTCACACTTCAAATTATAGATTTTGTACACATAGATTGTGAGCGCTGGAGAAACGTAGACTAATACGAGAAGGCACAGTTACCTCCCTGCTCACTCACGGGGCCACCAAGGTCATCGGGCTGGTGCGAATTCCTTCACACATCTAAATATGGTCTCACAACGAAAACTCGACAGGAAGGAGCTGCCCAAGGCTTCTTCTTGTAAAACTGTGTTCTCACGCTGAATATTCGCACGTCTTGCTGGATATGGTGGTAGCACATGCCTGCAGCCTCAGCACTAGAGAGGCTGAGACATGAGCACTGCCCCAAGTTCAAGGACAGCCTGAGCTGTAAAATGAGCATCAGGCCAGCCAGGACCATATGGCAAGACCCTGTCTCAAAAACAAAAATCAAAAGCCAGAGGCAAAGACAGTGAACAGACAGACAAACAGACACAAACCCTCAAGTGCTTTCCTGCGTGTGTTGCTCTGTTCCCTTCCTATCATGGTACAGTACACTTGGCTCCTCAGGCTCAGGGGTACAGGTGTCGACCCAGGGCATTCTCTAGATCAGATGAGCCACATTTTAGTCACTGTTCTATGGGTGGGCGGCCCAATTGTTTTGATGGTACAATCAACCAATAAACAACTTTGTATAAATTTCCCTACAAACAGGTGCTTTCTTGTCTGAAACAATAGTCTGCAAAGAGCATACCTGGTCAAAATGCATTTTAAACTCTAACAGATAATGAGAGATGCTTCCTCCCATGCCTTAAATACAGTAGCAAAACTGTGAATTGGGGACTGCTCCCAAGAAGAGTCAGAAATGCAACCCAGAGTGAGAACTCTTAGCTCAGACCAAGAGCCCAGTGCCCACTTCCTCACATGTGGTGGCTAAGGAGTAGATTCCTCAAAGAAGTGAAGAAATGGCTCTTATCAGCTCATGCTCTCCCTCCGACTGAGACAAACCCTCCTTTCCCCAGAGGACTTCCTCCAAGGTGTCTATAAATGCCACGAGAGATGGGGATGAAGGAGGATCCAGTCCTGCGAACTTGACAAGACGTAGGAGGGCTCAGTAAGTGTTTTCTTTACCACGTGCCGCTGACTCTAGGGATGGCCAGCTTCTGGGGAGGCCTCTGAGTAGGGCTGAAGGCTCTGTCAGGCCAGCAGAGCTTCATGTGGCTTTTGGCTTCTGCTCGTGCTAGTGCAATGAACATCGCTTCTGAGGGACAGGAAAGCTTTCCTTGTTAGGGAAGGGCACAGGGTGAGGAAAGGAGGGTCGTATATGACTTTGGGGAGAGATCGTAATTGCTGTGCATTCCCAGCAAGTTCAACAATCCTTGCTTCTCTATTCACTCACAGTGCAGACGCCGATGAGCTCATTAATGTAAATCAATGGATAAATAAATAAATAATTCATTTTACTTACAGGCTTGCAGGAAAGCTAGCCTCAGCTTCTCCTTATGGTCTGCTTTATTCTGCTCAGAAAGGACCTTCCTGGAGCTGGGGCTGGGCTCAGTTGGTAGAGTGCCTGCCCAGCATGGGTTTAATCCCCAACAAAATATAAGCCAGGTGTGATGGAGCGTGCCTATAATCTCAGCACTCGGGAAATAGAGGCAGGATAATCAGGATATCTATGCCACCCCCAGCTACATATTGAGTTCCAGGCTATGTAGTCTACAAGAAGCCTTGTCATAAGCAAAACAAAACAAATGAGTTCCCTGGGACGGCCATGGCTGGGCTCAGCATTAGCTCTTCTAGCTTATCCTGAGCTCTTGCCTTCTTTTCCTCCATCTTCCTTCCATAGCTCCAAAATGGTTTGGCTGTGGGGTGTGTGTGTGTAACATCTGTGTTCTCTATTTCAGGACAAAGGCAAGATGAAATTCCCTCTTCTTCTGGCTCTTCTGGTCAGTGGAGCGTCTGCTCTTCATCTGAGTGAGTCATCAGTTCTGTCAGTCTTTCTCTCTGTTCTTTTGTTCCTGTGTGTAAGAGATGTGGTCTGAATCACAAAACCGGCGCTATCACTTATCATTACCAATTTTAGGATCCCCATACACTAAGGGAGCTGGGACTCTGCAGGACTCCCAAGAGCTATGTCTGTGGTCTTGATTCTGCTGTGGCATTTCAAATTTTGTCCTTTCTGTACAATGCTAACAGTGTTCGCAGTAATAGCAGCCTCTTTTTACTTTGAGTTTACTGCGTATTTTCTCTGATGTTATGCCCTTTGATCCCAAGAGCACCTTCGTGAAGCATTAGGGACTTTATTCCAATTTCACAAACAAGAAATGAAACTGGTAGTTGTTGGGTGCAGGACCCAAAGTCACAAAGACTGGACTCTAAGCTATTGGGTCTGAAATGGGGTGTCCTCTCATGGAGATGTGGCTGGAGGTTCCTTTTTTTTTTCTAGGCAGGGTTGTAGACACTGGTGTTCAGGGAGTAGGGCAGGAGATGCCCACAGTTCCAGGGGCACTAGTGGAAAGTGTCAAAGGGGCAACACTTGAATTTTCTATTTGCCAGAGTCTGAAACTTCCGACTTCAAAAGCCCATTGAGAGAGGAGAACTTGCCTAGGGATGTTGAGATATCAAGACCGGACGCAGAAGAGTGTCCTCCTGGGGAAGAAGAGCTAATGCCCCTGGAAGAGGAGGAACTTTCTGGAAGTGAAAGTGCTTCTGGGGATGAGGGAACTGTCTCAGGCCAGGATGTGACAGATGAGGACCTTCAGTGCCCCAGGGAAGAGGACGTAGTGCATCTGCCAGGCAACCCTGGATGCAAGACTTGCCGATTCCTCGTAGTGAGATCAGCTCATCAATTTGCCCAAGCTCAGGTAAGTGGCCTATGGCTGAGGCTGAGAGCAGAGACAAGCAGGGGATGTGTCTCCATCTCCCAGAGATGCAATGTGGGGAAAGGGTCACGTGGAAATGTGCTGTATTTTGCTCTGCTGTCTTTTAATGGCTGTGGCTAGGGAGGGAGGAAGGGAAAGAAGGTAAGAAGAAAGGACAGAGGGTGGACAGAGGGAGGTCAGGAATGGGTTTTGGAGACTCAGAGCCCATAACTATGATCTTGTGAATTGTGGATGGGGAGAGGGACACTCCTTTATTTTCCTTTTGTTTTGTTCTGCAGTCAGTTTGCCGGAGGTGCTACCGGGGCACCCTTGCTTCTGTTCACAGTTTCAGCTTTAACTTCCAAATCCAGTCCTGTGTCAGGGGACTCAACCAGGGTCAAGTCTGGATTGGAGGCGTGGTCTCGGGCTGGGTAAGAGGGATGCCAGCTCTAAATGGAAGAACCTCTTAATCCCATCCTGTATCACCTTGCTGCAGTTTTGTCTGTACTTCCCCTCTCCTGTCCCCTAAAGAGCCGGGGACAGAAGGACACCCACCCAGGCAAGGCACTGAGGTGCGGCCAAGGATTTAGAATCAGGCTTAAATCCAAATTCCTCCCTGCTTCTCTATCTTTGAGGCCCATTTCCTTGCCTTTAGATTGCACCTGGTTTCCCCTACTCCATTTCTGGTTCATGATAAAAAGGATGATGATGTCACAGGGAAGAGGAGAATGGGGCAGTGACGATCACTGTGGGCCACAAGTTCAGCTTCACAGTATCCATCATGGCCAAGGACCTCTGGAGGAGTTAACAGGGACGGTGCTGGCTCTGCCCCTCTCTCTTTCCTCACTGTACCCCTTTGCCTCCTTTCCTCCTCCAGGGTAATTGCCAACGCTTTCAGTGGGTTGATGGGAGCTCTTGGAATTTTGCCTACTGGGCTGCTGGCCAGCCCCTTGGTGGAGGTGGCAGATGTGTGACCCTGTGTACCCGAGGTAAGACTGGCTGGAGGGGAATGAAGAGAAGGCCAGGGAGACTCGAGGAAGAGTACCAGGAAATGAGCTTGGCCACTCCTAGGCGAGGTGTAGAGCTGGCAGGAACGGAGGAGGGTCTTTCTGGTGTCATGTGAGGGTAGACAAAGGGACTGAAGCTCTCCTACTCTCCCTTCACAGGAGGCCACTGGCGTCGATCTCACTGTGGTGAAAGACGTCCCTTCGTCTGTTCGTATTGAGCTGGTCATAGCCTGGAGTTCAAATTCATCTTCCCTTGGATAGCTGCCTTTCTTTTCCTGCCAGATTTCTTACCCTCCGCCCCCCCCCCCCTTTTTTGTCATTTCCCTTCAATAAAACCGCTTTTCTGAAACAGATTCCTTTTCTCCTGTGAGCATTGGTCACTCAGTCTCACTTCGAGCTTTCTGTTTTATCATCTCATCCCACTCCATGTCTTTCATGAAGGAGCCACAGAGTTATCACTCTTCAAGGAGTAGTGGTGCAGCGGGGGTCCACGAATCATTCTGACAATAGAGGTGTGTGTCTCTAAAGTGCTCACAGAAGACACAGTTCCAAACCCCTGTGTCTCAGGGATTGTCAGGACCCCACCAACAGCTTCCAGATACGGGGAGCTTTTGGGTGGGCTCTCACCTACACAGGTTCTTCTTTCCCACAGTATTAGCTGCTTTTCCAGTTGCTGTGACAAAAGACCTAAGTCAGGGAGACAGAGCTACTTGGAGTTCACAGGTCAAGGGTAGGGAAGTCCTAGGGGAGGTACTCAAGGCAGGCGGTTACACTGTAGCCTTGCTTAGGAAGCTGAGGGACGTATGCTTGTGTGTGGTTACACTGTAGCCGTGCTTAGGAAGCTGAGGGACCATTGTTTGTGTGCAGAAAGCTTCTTCCAAACAGTCCGGGAGCCAAACCCCAGGAATGGTAGGTCTTCCCACCTCAATTAGCATAATCAAGATAATCCCTTGAGCCTTAGGCAGAGACTGGTCTCCTAGGTAACTGTAGAGCCTATCAAATAAACAGTCAATATCAACCATCACTCCTATCAACTGGAACAAGTACACAGCCTGTACCAGGCACCGTTTCTCCATTGTCTACTAAGCTAGCTAAAATTACAGCATGTGTTTTACTGGCTGCTTGCCTCTCCCCTGAACGATAGGATGTGTGCTCAAAGCCTTGTCTCGAGTCTGCTTTGGAGAAAACCCAATATTAAACTCTCTGTTATGAGTCAGATGCTCAGCGAGGCCTGGGAATCTGAGACACTGTGTGTGTGTGTGTGGGGAGAGAGAGAGAGAGAGAGAGAGAGAGAGAGAGAGAGAGAGAGAGAGAGGGAGAGAGAACAAACATGTGCTAACTGTTACCACTTATTGAGCATGCATGCGCTGTGGCAAGTGCCTTGCGTAGACCGCACTATGCCATCAGTCATTATTATTCTTGCCATGCAGAAATCGGTTGAGAAGTTAAACACGGATGAAAGCCTTGCTCAAGACAGAACATCTGGATGTGCCCAATGCTGAGATTTGGCTTTCTTAGCTCCAAGGCCTGCTCTTTTATCCTTTTTTTTTTTTTTAATGCCTGGAAGTCTTGACTGATGTCCGTCACTCTGGACTTCACCTTGAGGCACAAAACTCAACCCATATGGAGGCAAAGAAGGCTCAGATGCCTGAACCCTTTTCTTTCAGGAATTTGCCAACTCTGTATGGGTCCAGGGTTGTGCTGAGGCAAAAGGAGACCTGTGAGGTTTTTTTTCTTTCTTTTTTCTTTTTCATTTCTTTTATTTATTTTTTATTTTATTTTTTTCTTTTTTTTTATTAATTTATTCTTGTTACATCTCAATGGTGACCTATGAGTTTTTTAAGTGACTCGGAGAAGGGCAGCTATTTGTTCAAGGTTAGTTACTTAGGGAGCTGAGAAAGAGATAGAGTCACATTTTGGTCCGTGCAACCACTATACCATATCAGCCATTGGTTTTGTACGTGGTGAGCTTTGGAAATTCCATTTGTTTGGCTCTGTGGTGGGTGCTGTGAGGATATAGCTGAGGCACAGCTGATCCACGAGCGTTCATGGATGCCATTTTTTTTTTTTTTTTTTTTTTTTTTTTTTTTTTTTTTTGCTGTGGGACAGCACTGTCGTTCTTGCTTTAATATTAATAATAAGGATGATGAGGGGGTGGGACCCATAGCTTCACGGTAGAGCAGCTACTTAGGATATATGAAGCCCTGAGTAGGAGCCCAGCATGAAAATAAGTGAATAAGTAAATAAATGCACGAATAAGAACACACACACACACACATACACACATACACACACACATACACACACATACACACACACGCACACATACACACACACACACACACATACACACATACACACACACGCGCACACATACACACACATACACATACACACACACACACACGCACACCCTGCCACCATTTGCTACACAGTTATTATATTCTGAACTCCAGGTTGAGAACTGGGTGGGTTTTTGTCCTCTCGGAAACCGTTGTCTTAGTGGGTGTAGTGACTCCTGCTGCGCGAGGGGCTCTGGGAGGTCTCTTAAAGGATGCGAAGGAGAAGGCAGGAGGAGACTCCAGGGCGCATCACTTTGGCTGTGTCCACATAGGTGCAATGACCCCAGTGGTCCTGCTCAGTTCACTTTGAAATGCTTCCAGTGTCTTTGTCAGTGAATAAGCAGTGGGCTATACCTGCCCAGGAGGCTGAGCTTCTACACACTGTTTTGACTTTGTGATTTCATTACTGATCACACTGATGGTCAGAACCGTCCTTCCTGTAAAAAGGGGTTGCACTGAGTTTTAGGGCAAGATGAAGATCTAGAAAACTACATGAAGCATGAATATATTATTAATACATAAAGTTTTTTTTAAAAGTAAAGTGGGTCTGGGGCTGTGGTGTGGCGGGTAGAGGGCTTGCCTAGCATGCCTGAAGTCCCCAGGTTCTGTGCCCCCACCACATAAAACCTGAGTGGAGGCACACATTCATAATACCGGTGCTTGGGATGTGGAGTCAGTTCAAGATCATCACCAGCTACACGGTGAGTTTGAGACCAGCCTGGGTTACCATGAGACCCTATTTAAAAAAAAAAAAAAGTGTCTGCCCTATCCAAAGTACAGGGTAGGGGAACTCAGCCGCAGGATCCAGCACAATGCATCTTTCATGCACTGACAGGTGTCAGTTTTCGTAACCAGCTCGAAGTACCTCATCTCACAAGGACAGCCTAGAACCACGTGCTTGGTGATTCTCTGACAACTTTGTCCCAGTTGGTTTCTTTATAACAGTGGTTCTCAACCTTTGTAATGTGGGGACCCCTTGATACAGTTCCTTGTGTTGTGGTGACCCCCCCAAACATAAGTGTTTCCTTGCTACTTCATAACTGCAATTCTTCTACTGTTATTGGCCATAATGTGAGTATCTGATACGCAGGATTCCTGACCTGGGATTCCTACAAAAAGGCAGTTTGACTTCCAAAGGGGGTCGTGACCCATTGGTTGAGAACCACTGCTTTAGAGGCAGCTTTCACTGCCCTCAGTTTGGAGTGTTGCCCTTTGAACTTGTGATTTTATTATATATCATGTTGCTGGCTTCTCATCATGATGAGACTCATCCTTTGGGTAAAATGAGGTTGTATTGAGTCTTTGGCTAAGAGGCTGAATTAGAAACTCATTTGAACTTAAATAAAAACAGTGACCCTGAGACTTGGAGGCATTGGTACCATTGGCTAGATTGTCAGAGCCACACATTTGGATAGAAATAGGGACTTTTGAGCTGTGAGAACAAAATGATCATTTGCCTCTATTATTTTTTTCAGTAAATATGTAAATTAAGGTAGCAATACCCAATTGTGAGGAGTACATAGGAAATAAGGATTGTTAACAAAAAACAAATCAAAAACAAAAACAAACAAACAAAAACCCAAAACCTTATGGAAAAATAGCGCCTGGTTGGGAGTAAACATTCAAAAATGTTACTTCTAGTTTTCAATGAGAGAGAAGCCACCGTAGCCATCAGCAAGGTTATTGAAGCATTAAAAAGTCTTTTGTTAGAGTTTGTGTGCAAAGAAAACATGATGCACACAAATGAATGAAAGGGCTTGGAGACGACGAGACCACGAGAAGGTGGGTACGGGGTGGGTCGGGGGCGTAGAACCCTGCCTTGCCGTGGGATGCTGGGCAACTCCTTTAAACATGTGGAGGTTTGCAAAGGAAGGAGTGCATGGTGGAGCTGGCTTATGACAAGAGCAACCTCTGTGACTCACCCCTACACCCAGCGAAATGTCACCCCTTTCATGGCCCCCATGGCGAATGAGAACAATAAAGGAGGGTATGTACGCTTCTCCTTTTCTCACTGGGGCAATCTCAAACTTGAAACTTGTAGAGTAAGTTTTGGGGGTGCTAGAATTGACCAACCTTCCCATTATCAGGTAGATAAGAGGGCAGTCTGGTCTGTTGGGTGGGGAGATAAGAGCAAAGACGGTTACTCTGCAATCAGGCCAGGAAGTGACCTCTCAGCTTCTTCTCCAATTGTAGGTCCTTTGGAAGCACAGAGGAAGACCTTCATCCGGGCCACCTTGCCCTGTAGATGACCTGTGTCTGCCTCTTTGGAGATGTGTGCCAGTATATAAATAGCAGGTATGCCCTGCCCAACAGAACACCTCCAGATTGCACCAATCTCACTTCCAACAATCCACAAGCTCTTGGCAGGAAAATGTGGCAAAGCCAGGGCTATACACTCACTGTTTTTCCTTTGGGCAACAGTGAATGAACTGGAGTTTGGTTGCTTAAATAAAACTAGTCATTGTGAATATATTTGCATTTGATTTTAAGAAAGCTTGTGCTAAAGCATTACTTATATTTAATATTGAATTCTTTAGTGCCTGCTTACATCTGTGCTCTGAGATGAGTGTTTCATTACTTGAACCTATTCCTAACCCTGGTGGTGTCAGAAGCCTGGTGGGAGGTAGGAAGTGAGGGCGAGGAGGGCAAGATGGTCTATAGATTGACTGGAAGACTTAGCATGAGGTTTTCCATGAAAGTGTCTGCTTCTTTGCCAGACCTGGAGGGACATCTAGAGGGTGGGTGAAATAATCTATAGTCTAGGCCAGTGGCCTTTAAATGATCCAGAGGACATTAGGAAATGAAATGTGTAGAAATGGCTTTGGTTGTTGCCTGCTCTGTGTGTGTGTGTGTGCATGTGTGTGTGTGTGTGTGTGTGTGTGTGAGAGAGAGAGAGAGAGAGAGAGAGAGAGAGAGAGAGAGAGAGAGAGAGAGAGAGAGAGAGAGAGAGAGAGGATCAGACATCTAATGGACACAGACAAGCAGTGCTATTAAACTTCAGATAATGCACAGGGCAGCCTCCACAACTAATGTGTGTGTGTGTGTGTGCATGTGTGTACGTGTGTGTGTGTGTGTATGTGTGTGAGAAAGAGAGAGAGAGAGAGAGAGAGAGAGAGAGAGAGAGAGAGAGAGAGAGAGAGAGAGAGGATCAGACATCTAATGGACACAGACAAGCAGTGCTATTAAACTTCAGATAATGCACAGGGCAGCCTCCACAGCTAATGTGTGTGTGTGTGTGTGTGCATGTGTGTGTGTGTGTGTGTGTGTGTGTGTGGAGAGAGGAGAGGAGAGAGAGAGAGAGAGAGGAGAGAGAGAGAGAGGATCAGACATCTAATGGATACAGACAAGCAGTGCTATTAAACTTCAGATAATGCACAGGGCAGCCTCCACAACTAATGTGTGTGTGTGTGCATGTGTGTACGTGTGTGTGTCTGTGTGTGTGTGTGCGTGTGTGTGTGTGTGTGTGTGTGTGAGAGAGAGAGAGAGAGAGAGAGAGAGAGAGAGAGAGAGAGAGAGAGAGAGAGAAGAGGATCAGACATCTAATGGACCACAGACAAGCAGTGCTATTAACTTCAGATAATGCACAGGGCAGCCTCCACAGCTAATGTGTGTGTGTTGTGTGTGCATGTGTGTGTGTTGTGTGTGTGTGTGGTGAGAGAGAGAGAGAGAGAGAGAGAGAGAGAGAGAGAGAGAGAGAGAGAGGATCAGACATCTAATGGACACAGACAAGCAGTGCTATTAAACTTCAGATAATGCACAGGGCAGCCTCCACAACTAATGTGTGTGCATGTGTGTACGTGTGTGTGTGTGTGTGTGTGTGAGAGAGAGAGAGAGAGAGAGGATCAGACATCTAATGGACACAGACAAGCAGTGCTATTGAACTTCAGATAATGCACAGGGCAGCCTCCACAACTAATGTGTGTGTGTGTGTGTGTGAGAGAGAGAGAGAGAGAGAGATAATGCACAGGGCAGCCTCCACAACTAACGCATGGCCCTAAGTATTACGAGCATAAATGTTGAGAAATGATGCAGATCCACAGCCCGGAAGAAACCACGTACACATTGAAGATGAGAACAGGAAAGGGCCTGGTTTTCAGAGGGAGGGAGGGAGGGAAGGGGAGGGAGGGGGGGGAGGAGGAGGAGGAGAGAGAGGGGGCAGTATTTAGGGTTTAGGATTTCGAAATCCCAGCTCCCTGGCTTCTTCTACGTCTTAGGGTTTTTACTGCTGTGATGGAAGATCATCAACAAAAGCAACTTGCAGAGAAAAGGATTCAGTCGTTCCCCCCCCCCCCTTCCATATAACTGTTCATCACGAAACCAGTTAGGGCAGAAATTCAAACAGGGCAGGAACCTGGGGACAGGAGCTGATGCAGAGACCATGGAGGGGTGCTGCTTACTGGCTTGCTCATCATGGTTTTCTTAGTATGCTTTCTTATAGAAGCCAGGACTGCCAGCCCAGGGACGGCCCTGACAATAATGAGCTGGGTCCTCCCGAATCAATCACTAACTAAGAAAACGCACACTGGGTGTGGTGGCGCACACCTTTAATCCCAGCACACAGGAGGCAGAAGCAGGCAGATCATTGTGCGTTCAAGGCCAGCCTAGTCTACAAAGTGAGTGCAGGACAGCCAGGGCTACACAGAGAAACCCTGTCTTGAGCCCCAGCCCCCAAAAGGAAATGCCCTACAAACTTGCCTGCAGCCTAATCTAAAGGAGGCATTTAAAAAAAAATTGAAGCTCACTCCTCTTAGATGACTCCAGCTTTTGTCAAGTTGACGTAAAAACTAGCCAAGACTTCAGACAAGCTTGGTGGTCTTTCTTGCCCTGGGTCCTATTGTTTACATCTGCAAAGCAGGGAAATCCTGTTGTCTTCGTGGGAATCAGTAAAGATGGGGACCAGGGTGTGCTGTTGGAGAAGCACCTCATGTGGATGCTGAGGCTCACCTCCCTTCTTCCTGCTCCCATTCATGGGTGCTCATTGCTCCCTGGGATCTGAACATCAGTTTCTAGAAGAGTGACTTTGGAAGGCTGCTTCTGAATTAAGGGATGTTTTTCAGGCTGGACACTTTAGGAACATGGATACTAGTTACATGTGGTTCCACACGCCTCTTAAATAAACTGGTGGGCATGTGCTTCTATTTAGGGCAGCAGGCCCCAGAAAGCAGTTATCAGAGAACTTAGATAAGTTAGCAGAGAACAGGGGCTGGGATGGGGGTGGGGGTGGGGGCAAAACTGAACAGATTTTTATCAGTTTAATTATCCCCAAGCCTGGCCTGGGGCAATCATTCTGTCCCCTTCCCACTTCCTCAAAAAACCCAGTATAAGTGCTGATAGTGGGGCCACAGTCACTGAGGCTGGAGGCCACAGACCTTCCTGAGGTGTGTTCTCTGCTGGGCCAGGTCAGGGAGAAAACAAGAGGACTCTACAAAGCAGGCAGCTGGGGCCTGTTTTTAGGATCATCATAGCTACTGCCTTTGCCTCCTCTTCCCTCATGTACATGAAGCCAGCTCTGGATCAGGGCTGACCTGTTCCTGCAGGTCTGGAACTTGGGTAGAGTGTGGTGCTAGCAAACAGCCATGGAGATCTTAGGAGGAGCAGCTCAGTTACCCATCCTGTCTGCCCCTTACCCTGGTTTCTGACTTTCCTGTCTGTCCATTAGAGGAGGAGGAGGTGGAGGAGGAGGAGGTGGTGATGGTGGTGGTGATGGTGGTGGTGATGGAGGAGGAGGAGGAAAAGGAGGAGTAAGAGGGTTGAGACTCTTTGGTCCTCCCTCTAATCAGTTATTTAACAAATATAATGTCATATGCCAGAAGCTGTGTTGCATGGAGGCAGGGTTGGCTCTATTATAAGATCAAGGAGATATGAAGCAGCCCCTGATCCTGTCCCTTCTCCTGCTGGGGACAGTTTCTGCTTTTCATCTGGGTAAGTCTTTCCCTTTTATTTTTCTCACCCATTATCATAGTGCCAGGTCAACGGTGTGTTCTTTTCTGGCTGCTCACACATCTCTGGACATATATATATATATATATATATATATATATATGTATATATATATGTATGTATGTATGTATGTATGTATGTATGTATGTATGTATATATCCCAGACTTAGACCTGGCTCCTTCAGAAGGAAACATATAAAAACAACAACAAAAAAGACCCATATGTCAAGTTGAAGGGCCAGTAATCATTCCAGGCCTCTCATACAAGGTCGAAGGTCTTCTCATCTGTTTAAATGCGTGTGCTGTCAGCTGCAGTTCAGGCTGTTGTCCACCTGTGAGTCTGGTGTAAGACATGTCTCCTTACCCAACACAGAGGGAGTCCCTTCCTACTGTGAGGCTCCAGATTGGGATCCAGGAAAGCCCTAGCGGGACAGTTGGAACTGTCCGAGGTGCTGGAGGAGGAGAGCCCCCTCAAGTGATGGCAGGTTACCTCCTCTCCTTCCTAGAGACTGCTCACCCCCATCTGGAGACCCCAAAGGGACAAGAAGACCTGTGGCAGGATGCAGATGCTTCGAGGGAGCAGGGAGGAGAGTTGGCTGTGACCCAAGAGACACTGTTGACAAAGGGAGAGGCGGTTAAGTGTTCGGAGGATGAGGAGGCAGTGGAGTCAAACCCAAATGCCTTAGATGAAAATGCCACATGCCCCAGAGAGGAGGATGCAGTTTATTTCCAGGGAACCCCTGGGTGCAAGAGCTGCCGCTATGTGCTGGTGAGGACTCCCAAGACATTTTGTAAGGCTCAGGTAAGCAACAGGAAGACATCGTGAAAAGGTCAAGGGGAGGGGAAAGGACTGGATTAAAACTTATGTTTTCTATTCCTTTAGACCAGTGTTTCTCAAAGCTGCAGAATTGCCTGGAGGTCTTGTTAAGATACAGAGTTTGCAGCTTGACCTTCACACTCTCTGAATCACGAGGCTCAGGCGAGGAGGGAAGTTTCTTCTAAGGATGGGTGTTTGTAACATCCCAGTAATAGAAATCTTCCTGCTCTGAGGACAGCACTTTTAGAGCCACCGACCTGTGTAAAAAGCACTTTTTGGTGATAGAAATACTTGTGTTTCATGGAGGAGGAGGTGGAAAAAGTTCAAGAGCCAAATTGGGGTGGGGATTGGGGTGAAACAGTATCTTCAGGACATGGGAAAACTGTTGCATTCATGAACCCACAATGGCTGTGATTGCTTGCACAAGATCAAGCCAGGCTTGCATGCAGGGCTACATAAACTCTCATCCCAAGACATGGCATTATTGGCAACTGATGGCTGCTAGGAGAGAGAAAGGCAATTTTCTTTAGGAGTGTGGCCCACTGATAGGTTGACTATGATCACGCACGTATGGGCAGCATTTATTAGACTGAGTGGGCGATATATTTACTAAAAAAAGAATATTGAATTGAGGTGTGCGGATGTGATTCAGAAGGAGCTAGAGGGCGTGGAGAGATGCACACGATTAAAACACACTTTGTTTATGTATGAGAATCTCAGAGTAAACAAAACGCTATATTAAAACCATATAAAACATTAACTCCTATAAGAGACAATATTCAAAATGACAGACCTACTCTCTGCACCTCACTCAATATTTCTGTGAGGCCCAGCCTGGCGTGCGTGCATGTGTGTGTTAGCTAGGAAATCTCAAGGTCTCACAACTGCACTGAAGTTCAATTTTAAAAAAGTAATCTTACCTCTTTAAAAAAAAAAAAAAAAAAGGGAAGGGTGACAGAAAAGAACTCCTGTGCCAAATACTGTCTTCTTTCATTGACTGTTGTTTTCTGGGCAGCTCTCTTTACCATTTGGAGATCAGACTCCTCCAAATGAAGATAGGCAGTTGTCCCTTAGTCTCCATGAGATTGTGGTCCCAGGACCCTCCCGGTAGACACCAATATCTTACCATGTTCAAAGTGCTCACATATAAATGGCAAAATATTTTCATTTTCATTTTCATGCTTATTTATTTCTTGTATGTTTGAGTGGGGATGCATACATGGAGATCAGAAGATGACTTTCAGGACTCATTTACCTACTCACTGAGCTGCTGCCCATCTTCTATTCATTAAACCATCTCTAAATTATTTATGATACCTACTGCAGTGTAAATGTCATGAGAATAGTTTTTATACTTTATTATTTGGGGACTAATGCCAAAGGAAAGAGTATTATTCACTGTAAACATAACTAAAAACATATTTTCAGGGGCTTAGGAGATGGCTCTGTGGGTAAGTGAGCTCGTCATGCAGGCCTGAGGACTTGAGTTCAAATCTCCAGCCCCTGTGGAACAAGCTGACAGTGCATGCCTGTAACCTCAGTGGTAGAGGGCAGAGAGCTGCAGGTCCTGAGCACTCACTGGCAAGGCAGCCGATCTCAAGGAATTTGTTTCCGGTTCAGTGAGACGCCTTGTCTCAAGGCGATAAGGCAGTGAATGGTAGAGGACACCCTACCCAATGCCCTACTCTGGCTTCTGCATGTGTGCAACCACACACTCACATGCACGTACTACTCCCACCACCCCACATGCATGCACTACTCCCACCACCCCTCATGCATGCACTACTCCCACCACCCCTCATGCATGCACTACTCCCACCACCCCACATGCATGCACTACTCCCACCACCCCACATGCATGCACTACTCCCACCACCCCTCATGCATGTACTACTCCCACCACCCCTCATGCATGCACTACTACTCCACCACCCCACATGCATGCACTACTCCCACCACCCCACATGCATGCACTACTCCCACCACTCCTCATGCATGTACTACTCCCACCACCCCTCATGCATGCACTACTCCCACCACCCCACATGCATGTACTACTCCCACCACTCCTCATGCATGCACTACTCCCACCACCCCTCATGCATGCACTACTCCCACCACCCCTCATGCATGCACTACTCCACCACCCCTCATGCATGCACTACTCCCACCACCCCACATGCATGCACTACTCCCACCACCCCACATGCATGCACTACTCCCACCACCCCACATGCATGCACTACTCCCACCACCCCTCATGCATGCACTACTCCCACCACCCACACACATGCACTACTCCCACAACCCCTCATGCATGCACTACTCCCACCACCCCTCGTACAAACACACAGCACATCAGTTTATGGTTTGTTGAATACGTGGGCAAGAAATCCACAGATATGGACGGCTCTCTCATGGTACCGCTGTTTGTTTGTTTGTTTTTAAATTGTGGTGAAGATCAAAGGAGATGATGCACTTGATGCTAAACAGTCTGTAAGCAGTGGCTATAATTATAATGAGGATTAGTGTTTCCCGCAAGGATGCCCTGACCACTAACAAAGAAGCAAAATATAGGCTCGAGGGAAGCAAGTGGATGCCTTATATTGGGTCTGTGAACGGTTGTAGGGTTTTTTCTTGGAGATTCGGGATCTTGAGGCAAAAGAGAGTGAACTCTCTACCCCACCTTTTCTCTCTGCAGAGGGTCTGCAGGAGATGCTACCGAGGCAACCTGGTTTCCATCCACAGCTACAATTTTAACTCCCAAGTTCACTGCTTGGCCAGGAAGATCAACCAGTCATACGTCTGGATAGGAGGCATCCTCAGGGGTTGTGTAAGTTAGGGGCCAATCAATATAGAAAGTCTTGATTTCTTGAGGGACCATTCGTTGGCTCAGCAGTTAAAGTGCCCTTTAAATGATTGGCAAGAGGATACTGGAGCGGGCCTGTACTGTCTGGGGAGAACTGGTTGTTCAGACCCCTCACTAACTCCATGTTCAGTGACTTCAGGCTTGTGGCTCAAAATTAGCGATGGTAAATTTACACCAAGAAAATTGACCATTGTTATCAGTTAGCCAGCTGTCGCTCTGACAAAGTGCCTGGGAGAGAATCAACTTATTTTGGCATACAGTTTCAGAGGCCTCAGTTCACACTCACTTGAATGTGTTGGTTTCCACTTAAGACAGTGTGTCATGGTGGGAATGTGTGGCAGAAGAGGGCTGCTCACCTTTGGTGACAGGAAACAAAGAAGAATGAATGGGTTGCGGACCCTAGTATCTTCTTCAGGAGCATGCCCCCAAATGACCTAACTTTCTCCAAGTAGGGTCTACCTCTTAAAAGTTCTGTCACCTCCTGAGTCTGTCATGAGTCGGGGACACAGTCTTTAAGTCTTTAACACATGGTCTTTGAGGGACACTTCAGATCAAAATTAGAACATGTTACAATAAGGATTCCTTTTTATTTCTCTCTCACCCTTCCTTAGAGTTGGTGTGTGTGTGTGTGTGTGTGTGTGTGTGTGTGTGTGTGTGTGTGTGTGTGTGTGGTTTCTGTGTATACCTGGAATGGATACCATAGAGCAACCTCAGGTGTCATTCCTCAGGAGCCATCTAGTTTTTTTTTAAGACAGAGTCTCTCACTGGGACATGGTGCTCTCTTATCAGCTAGACTGGCTGATCATGAACCCCAAGGAATCCTTTTATCTTTGCTTCCCCAACAATGAAACTATAAGTGTGAGGCAACATGCCTGGCTTTTTAATGTGTGTGTGCTAGGGATTGAACTGAGCTGTCTTCCCAAGTCTTCAGAGCTGGGTTTTCAAAACACATGGTCATATAAAACGGAAGCCAAGAGACAGATGCCAGGAGACTGACTCGGGGCTCACCCTAGTCATTTACTGATGAAGGGGCTGCCTCAGGCCCTTGGGTGTTTTTCAGCTATAAAATGGGGATCTACTTCCATAGGAGTAGACCCAAGGTTGGGGATGGATGAATTATACTTAGCATTAGAGCAGTGGTCCATAGCCAGCACCATCAGCACCACCTGGTAGCTTGTTAGAGATGCAGAACCATGGGCTCCATGCCTGACATCCTGAATCTGAGCCTGCTTTCTTAATTAGACCCTCACAATACACCTGGGGAAGCCTGCCCTATATGGTGTCTGGGAGCAGTAATTGTTTTTCATCATATCCCCTGCAAACCCCGAGGGATGGGTAGTGGGAGCATTCTGCTTCTGGCCAGGCAGGCAGTGAGAGGTGTCAGCAGTGGCTTGGATCTTCCTGTTCCTTCTTGTTTTCTGATCCACTTTCTTGCTTCTCTAGTTCTGGAAGAAGTTCCGATGGACTGATAGGAGCCGCTGGGATTTTGGATTCTGGGCCCCAGGGCAGCCTGGAAATGGGGGAGGACGCTGTGTGACCCTGTGCACCAAAGGTGAGAGGGATAGGTTCCGAGTAAGGAGGTGCACCGATAAAGCAGACTTTTAGCAGCTGCTCCTTTGAGCTGCCTGGACACACCTCTTCACACCTACTCACTTCACATGGAGAACTCATGGTCTGTGGGGAGGGCTGAGGTGTACGACTTCTCAGGGCATGGCTTGTAGAGGGAGTAGCCAGGAGCCCGTTACCTCCTCTGACATGAGATTGATGAGCTTGAATAATGTATTCAATCAACAGATCAGCAGACGTGAACGGACAGTGTAGATGTAGGAATAGGTGAAAGCTGAGACAAGACGCTAGCGTCTAGCCACAGATTTGGGGAGTGGCATGTGTTGCAGATGTGAGGCATGCTAGTGTAGTGGCTTAAACCATGCATGCTGGAACAAGACAGCTGGGATTTGCATGTCAGCCTTGCTACCTACCTACCAGCTATGATATTGCGAGTCATAGCTACAGAGTCTGTTTCCTCCTCTGAAGATGATGATAGTCAGCCATGGAAGGGGATATAGAGGTACCTGGCGGAGGTGGGGTGGGGTTCAGTGCAGACTTCAGCCAGTTTATATCACTGTGTTCTCTGCTGCAGGGGGCCATTGGCGAAGAGCGTCATGCAAAAGCCGCCTGCCTTTCGTCTGCTCCTTCTAAGATGGAGCTAGACCCTACCTTGGAACCTCCTGTCTTCACAGCCCTGGCCACTCATGTCCCATCCTTTGGCACTCAGTTCTGTCCCCAGCCTCTCCTGGTCATAAAGTCAGGCTTCCCACAGCATCCCCAAAGTCTTGTTTCTTCATTGCCCTTTCTCGGAGACTCCTGCTTGTTGGAAAATCCGGGAAGTAAAAGATGGTAGGGCTAGGTAGCCTGACGCAGGTGGGGAGCACTGGGAGAGTTTGGGGGGGGGGGTTGTGTGATGACAGCACTGAGTCCCCTGGAAGCTGAGCAGTGCTCTCAGCAGTCCACTCTTCAGTGGGCTCAGAATCCACCTTTCTGCCCAGTGAGAGGAAAGCAGAGAAGATCCCATATGCTGGCGAGGTAGCCCACCACTTGCTTGGCCTCATCATGGGGTGGATGTGAAGGGACTTGTTCAGGAGCTGGTGTGCAATATTGATATTGAATGTGAGGACCCAAGACAGCCTGTTCCTCTAGTGCCGTGCTTTAGGGATCTAGCAAGGACTCCCCCTGCCCATCCACCCATCCCCATCGTGGGGTCCCAACAAAGAGGCCGTCACTCCCTCCTTTATCTCCTACCCTTTCTGTAGAGAGGTCATGATTTTGAGGGGAACTGTCTCCCACCCAAAGGCAAGAGACTGGCAACAGCATAGCTCCCATTCCTAGTTCTATTATCTTGGGCCTCAGCGTTCCTTCACCTCTCTTTCTCAGACCTGGAGAGGCTGAGAGGTAACATCGTTGTCACCTGTAGCTGTGTGCCTGCTGGGACACTGGGCTAGAAAGATCTTGCAAAAAAGGATTTAGAGTAGATGAAGGAGGAAGTTCAGAGTTGGGACTGAGTATTAAAGAGTATAGAGACTCAAATTGTGTGTGTGTGTGTGTGTGTGTGTGTGTGTGTGTGTGTGCTGAGCATTTCACAAGTACACCTGCACACTTGTATTTTTGTGCATGCATAAGTGTATACCTGTATGTGAGCCTACATAGGCGTGTGTGAGTGTGTTTGTACTGATGTGTTGTGTGCACACTTTTGCACCTCTGCATATTTATGGATATTTGTCTATTGATATATTTGTGTAGCTTATGTATATGAGTCACTTATATTTACTTGTGTCTTTAGCCATATGTATGTAGGTGTGTCAGTGTGTGACTATGTACAGGTTTATGTTTGAATAAGTACCTGATGCAACATCGCTTCAGGAGCAAAAACCCAGTATCCCACATACTCTAGCTCTAAGGCACAGGACAGGGATGAGGCACAGGACAGGGATGAGGCACAGTCCTAGACAGTGGGTTGGGGAGAAACAGGATAAATAAGCCCTTTTTGAACATGGAGGTCTTTGGCCATGGATGAACAGGCCTGGCACCTGTGGCACTGCACTGATGCTGGATCCCCAGGGTCTGCCTTGGTAGAGAGAACTTTGCCTCAGCCCCTCATCTTGGCAGAGAATCCTGTCAAGAGGTGGAGCTGCCTAGGAGTGGGGCATCATGTAGGTACTGCATTGGACACTGCAGGACATGAACTCTTTGACTCGGTGCTTCTAGAGAGACAGTGGAATTGCTGCAGGATGTGGGAAGATGAGCAGCAAAAAAGACATCTCAGGGGTACACCAAGCTCCTGATGAATTCATTCACTCTTTCCCCATGCCCTCTCCTTCCCTGATAGGAGATGGACTATAACCACGTGGCCCAACACCATAGCAGAGGTGTGTGTGTGTGTGTGCGCACGTGCGTGTGCGCGCGCGTGTTGGAGACAAGCTCCTTCTAGACTAAAGTCTCCTTAGGAGCAAAATGCTCCTCAAATGCTTTAGAGTGTCTTGTGCTGCCCTTATGTAGTAATCATCGGCTGTTGGAAGCCTTCCACTCTTGCTTAACTCTTGATTAAAAGGCAAATAGCCGTGTGAGAAGACATTCCCCAGAACCTTATCAATTACTGTGCCCAGAAGGCTGACTAGTAACTTGCTGAGAACAAGGCACTGTGGGAAGGAACACAGATAGGAAGGGCGAGGAGCTGTCAGGACGTGGTGGGGATCTGTATGAGAGAAGAGAAGCAGACTGCTGTGTGCCCCGTCTTCTCTGCCCACAGCTAAGAGGGCATCCTTGGCTCGGTACTGTGGCCCTGCTTCTAGTTGGTGCAGGCCTGGGCACCAGATGATTCTTAGGATCCTCCAGCTCCTGATTTCCCCACCACTGGGAGCTTGTGGGTCTCATCCTCCCTCACTACTTCACTTAGATTTCACTAGTTACTGCAGCCAGGCCTTGCTTAGCGCAGGTTGCCTACAGACAAAACATCACGAGTCAACACATTTCCCGATTTTCACCCCCCAACAGATATACCACAGAAGTCAGCCTCTCACGCTCCAGCATCATAGATCTCTGGGTTCATGTCAGTTCCGCTTCCATTTCTTAATTTCTCACAGCTTCAGCTTCTTTTGTAAAATGAAGACTGAATTAAGCAAAACCTGTCATCCATTTAGCTGACGGCTCGCCAACGGTAAGCCACTCCACCACCGAATGACAGCTTACACGCTGAGCAGTGTAGCCCTGAGTGTGAACACAGGTTCCATCTCTAGTTCCAAGAACTGCCTATTTGGTTTTTTCCTACCAAATAAGATTAATAACCAACCACAGAAACCTCCCCAGGTGTGGTCAGAGTCCGTGTAACCATGCTGGTGATGGCGCTGAGTAAACCACAGTGTATCAGATACAAGCTTGGCTGTTGTAATTTCTACAATATTAGCCTACGTCTAGCACACAGAAGTGGACTTGGTTCAGACAAAAGGGGTACAGCATGGGGTTTACACATTTACTGAAGGTCAAGAAGAGGCTCAGGCACCTGAGGGAGGATTAACCTAGTCTGGGGTACAGGGCCCTCACTCAAGGGACACAGTGTCTCCATCTTTTCATAGGAAACATCTTGGTGAACTCAGCCTCTGCCCAAGGGAGCCTGTGTGCCTCCTTCCCGGAGGATGTGCTGTTTCTTTTACTGATATCTCTGCTGGGGAGATGATGCCTGTCTGGATACTACCCAGGACCTGATGCTGGTACTGGAGAGACAGTATCCCATTGCCCACAATGCTGGGGCTGAAAGCAAACAGAGTGACAGGAGGATTGATAAATCTGGAGGGAGGACGCTTGTCCCTTCTCCCCCAGGTTGGGAATCATTGGGGCTCACTGTGTGTTCACTCCTGTGGAAGCCTCCCCAAAGTACTCGTAGGCTATCCCTTCTCCAGATCTCTCTGCACCTTCTGGTGAGGGGCCAGCCCTCCGTCTACACACATGCTCATCTCTGCTAAGGCCCATCATGCACACGGTCCCAGGGGCAGATTGGCCCTGACACTAATGAAAGTTACACCGTAGGCACACTCATTTGCATGGACATCCTGATACTTAATTATAGATTCTTTTTACATCCTGATACTTAATTATAGATTCTTTTTAATGAGATGCCCCCAGCTGGATGATGGTACTTGCCTATAAATCCCAATACTGGGGGAAAGGTTAGGGAATGAGAACTGTAAGTTTGAGGCCAGCAAGGAAAACATAGCAGTCTTTTCATCAAAACCAACCAACCAGCCAGGTGTGGTAGCGCACGCCTTTAATCCCAGCACTCAGGACGCAGAGGCAGGCGGATCACTGTGAGTTGGAGGATAGCCTGGTCTACAAAGCGAGTCTAGGACAACCAAGGCTACACAGAGAAACCCTGTCTCAAAAAACTAAACCAACCAACCAATCATCCAAACAAACAAAAACCACCCAAACAACAACAACAGCAACAAAAAACCCAACCAACCAAAACAAACAAACAAACAAACAAAAAAACCCAAAAAAACCAAAACCAACCAACCATTCATCCAAACAAACAACAACAGAAACAAAAAACCCAACAACAACAAAAAAAAAAAAAAAAGAAAAAAAAAAGAAAGAAAGAAAGAAAAGAAAAAAAAAAAAAAATCCAAACCAAACCAAAAAAGCCTTTCAAGTTGCTTCTTCCTCAAACTTTGGGCTGCCTTTGAGCTTTGCCCTGTGTGATTTAGGGCTTCCTCACCCTCTCCCCTTTTCTTTAAAAGCCCAGAAAGGAGACCAGACATCTGGGCCAATGGAGACAAAGTAGACTTGACTTCTGTTCAGAGTCCTTCTCCGTGCACAGGGCACCTGCGTTCTCTCTTGGACCCTCACTGTGGCACAAGAGAAGCCATTTTCCATTTCCGGCCTCAGTGTTAGTGATCTGTAGGCAAGAGGCTTGGATACAATGGTTTCCAGGGCTCCTTTAGTTTCTACCTTGTCACCTGTTAGGGTCCAGTGAAAGCAGGTCTGGGTCACCTGACTGAATGCTCCCTGGGTATTGGCGTTCACTGTGCCTCACCACTTCTTTTCTGCGACAATATCATGGCTCCCAGGTTGGTCTCAAACTTACTATGTTGTCAAGCGAGAGCTTGTGCTTCCTTGTCTACCTACTCAGTGCTGGGATTACAGGTGTGCACCACCATGCCTGATTTATGTAGAGCTGGAGGTTGGCCCTAGTGAGTTTTCTAACAATGCTGCAGATGACGTCCTGGGCCACAATGCCAGGTTTAAAAATCAACTGTCACCAGCCATGTATATGTCATGTCTTCTACCTGGATTCTGGAGTGAGGGTCCAGATGTGTGAACCTGTGAGGGCCTAATGGGAGAATAAAAGTCCATTCCTCAGCTTGGGCTTGAGATATGGGGTGAGGCAAGGCAAAATTCACCGGTAGTCATACCTCCTATTTCCTTCTGAAGCTGGAGAGCAAGAGAGAAATAAGAGTTTATACTCTGCCTCCCTGGGCTCCCCTAAAGTAGGGCCTGCATTCCCGAGAAAGCTCATTGTTGACCCAATCAGGGGAAGGTAGGGAAAGGCAGCTGACACCAAAGAACAGACACTGAGGACATGGATTCTTCCACCATGGATATGGGCAGAGGAGTTAGGCTTGGGTGAAAATCTCACTTCGTGGACATGTGGCCTGGGGCAAATGACTCTGTCTCCCTGAGCCTTTGCTTCTCTTCAAAACAAAACCCAGAAGTCCACCTATAGGGTTATTTTAAGGGCTCAATGAGACAATGTGTAGAGAAGTGCCTGGTACTTGGTAGGCCCATGTGGGTGTAACTTTAGTCACCATTTTCTCTGTCTTTTGGAAAGGGATGGAGGCTGCTGTCTCAGGATCCTGGGAAGCAGGTGAAAGGCATGCAAGGGGTGAAGGCAAGATTCGGGTCTTAGTGGGAAGCATTGCCTATCTGCTGATACTTGGCTCTGGCCTTCGGGTGAGCAACAGAAATGAGAGCTCCCCTTTCTCCCCAATCCCACCCAGTCGGCCAAGATAGAGTGACTCGTTGAAGGTTCTGCAGCCCCAGCATGAGCCTGGGACCCCAGGAAGAGGCTCTAATGACCGATGGAGTAGGCCCCCGAGTCTGTGGACTGCTTCTCCACAGTGGCCTGGTCACTGGGGAACACTGGGTTGGTCGAGGTGGCACCCTTCAGTGTCGTTTCATTCACCTGCAAGCACAAGAGTTGGCATTGTCATGTCTGACACTGGGAAGGAACTTCCAATGTGGCCCATTTGACAGAGTCAGCAGCAGGGGGTGGGGTAGGGGAGGTTGTCTGGTCATTAGGGGAGGTAGAGTAAGTCTCCAGGAGCCCAGAACTTTGCATGCACTCCAAGGGCAAACTGTAAGCCAGGCCATCTCTAGGCAGGATCTTTTCTGTCCTAGAAGTGGGCAATGACAGTGAGTGGTAGTCATGCTGACAGCAATGACCCACAGGACTAACCCTTCCCATTTATTTTTTTGTGTGGGAAGGGGCCTGTGGCTTTTGTGCGTGCTAGGGAAAGCACCAGACCTGTGAGCTACATCCAGCCCCAAATCTCCAGAGACCGCTTTTGGTCCAAACATTTCTTGCACCCCCACATACTAATGGAGGCCCACTGCCTTCTCTTCAGAACACCCGGAACAGTAAGCCATTAAGAGCCTGCAAGGCCCAGCAGCGCTCCATGCCCTGCTTCCTCTTCCCCCAACGCACCTCCTCGAACTTCCTGGCTTTGTAGTGATCGGCCCCTTTGAGGAAATTGAGCAGGATGATGTCACAGAGAACAGTGCCCTGGAGGAAGAGGGGCAGTGAAGGATCAAACAGCAGCTTTGAGATGGACAGGCGTCAGATGGCCTCTGTGCTGCCCAGCTCTTGGTCAGGACTACCTTCAGCAGAGAGGTGGCTGAAGTGTTGTCAGGGGGCAGGGCATGTAGGGGCTGAGTCTTCCAGAGAGACCTGACTGTAGCGCTTCTCAGAAAAGACCCGGCTGTGCTGCAGGACCCTCTATGGTCCACCTTTCTAGCTGCTGAGAAATACCCCTGGATCACAGGCACAGAGGTTGTGAGGGCAGACGCAGAGGGAGCCAAGGGAGGAGTCCCTGGGAGTGAGCTCTTATCCCCACCTGGCTTGGTGGCTCTGTTCTTCACTAAGACATCCTAGGACAGTGGGAACATGGAGCCTCTCCCGCCCTTCATGCTGAGAAGCAGGAATTTGTTTTTTTTATATAAGATGGAACCACCTGAAAACAGGAAGGCAGTCTCTGGAGGCCATGAGCCTTGAGAAATTATGACGGGAGATGCCCAAACCAGGGCTACTTAGCAGCAGGTGTCTGGGGCAAGAGGATGGGCTGGGCTGAGATGCTGGAAAGCACTGTGCCTGGCTTGGCCACACCCTGACTGCCCTGTGAGAGCCTGGAAAGACTGAACTTACCACTCCCACAGAGGTGAAGGCAGCCACGGAGCTGATGATGGTGGGGATGATGTTGAACTTGCCAGCCTGTGTGTACAAAGACCAAGGCATATAGGCAGAAAGGCCCGACAGGGAGGGGGCGAAGGCTGAGGTTAAACCTGGACTCCCTGTCAGAGTCCTGTGGAGTCTGAAGGGTTGCACCCTACGTAGTATAGGGAGCTGATAGGGGATGTGGAACATCGCCCCCCCCCCAATCATCAGAGAGCCTTTTCAGGGCTTTCTGTACTCTTCCAAGTGCAGGCTTGGGGAACCTCCCCGCTCCCTTGTCTGGTGGGTCCGAGGACTCACGTTTCCATACACCAGCACATCAAAGCGGATGCCGAAAGCCTTCAGGAGTGTGCGGTACTCGCTGCCATTCTCCATCTTGTAGTATTTTGCAAACCTGGAGGCCAGAGGGGGAAACGGGCCTGCCTATGGACTCCGCTGCCTGAACGCTTAGGGGTCTCTGAGCTCAGGAGCCATTGTCAAGCAGCTGATGGCTGGTGAGACACCTGCCACGGTTCTTCCTGCACGGACACCACGAAGACTTCACCAAGCACATTCCCAGGCTGTGCCAGAACCTACTGAACCAGCATCTTTCTAGGTGAGAACTAAGACTCTCCTTTTAAAATAATTTCCCTGCATGGTTTGTGTGTGTGTGCATGTTCGTGTGCGTGTGTGCCTGTGTGTGTGTATGTGTGATGGCCCATGTGTGTGTACAACTTGAGGTTGATGTCAGATAGCACCTTTGAAGGCTTTCCATCTCCTGAGACAGTGTTTCTCACTAGACTGGCTGGTTAATCTCCATCTTCCCAGCAGTGGGACTGTGGACACCTGTGTGCCTTTTTTTTTTTTTTTTTTTTTTTTTGAGACAGAGTCTCTCTGTGTTAGTCTTGGCTGTCCTGGAGACGCTTTGTAGACCAGGCTGGCCTTGAACTCACAGTGATCCTCCTGCCTCAGTCTCCAGAGTACTGGGAAGGAGTGCACCATCACGCTCAGCACCTGTGTGCCTTTTAAGACTGTGAGCACTGTCGGTGGAACTCAGGCCCTTAGGCTTGAGCTGCAAATACTCTGCTCACTGAGCCATCTCTGAAAACCCCTGTCCTCGAGATTTTTTTTTTAAGATTTATTTATTTGTTATGTATACAGCGTTCTGCCTGCATGTACACCTGCATACCAGAAGAGGGCACCACATCTCATTATAGATGGTTGTGAGCCACCATGTGGTTACTGGGAATTGAACTCAGGACCTCTGGAAGAGTAGTTAGTGCCCTTAACATCTGAGCCATCTCTCCAGCCCCTGTCCCCAAGATTTGTATGTGTATGAAAGCATGAACAAAAACTGACCATAGCCCTGCCCTGCCCCCCCCCCCCCCCCCAGCCTTCCACCCCCCAGCCCCCAAACCCTGGATTCTTCAGCTCTATTTGCTTGGGTATCACAAGTCTCAACTTTAACCTAGCTGGGTTCAAAACCCAACTCACACAACCGTGCAGCGGTCATTTAACCTCCCTGAGACTCTGGCTGCATCTTGAGGGGCAGCGATACAGCAGCTTTGCTCTACAGGGTTGCCATGAGAACTGAGCCCACACGTGTCATGGGAAGCATTTACTGGTGTTGGACACTGCTGTTTGCCGAAGAAACATGCTTATCTGGTGACTGAGGTGTTCCCTGAGACCTCATGCCATGCTTCCCATTGTAGAGGTGGCTTTGCGAGGTTAAAGGTCTCACCCAGGTTTTCCCAGTGGGACTCAGCACTAGATCTGCCTAAGTCCTTTGCTTTGTCCCTTGCTGCTTGGCTCTGGCTGCTGGGTGCCTTGTGATGAGCTGGGGGCTGATAGGAATAACCACTTTTCATTCTTCCCACAGACTCAGGTGGTGCCCACACAGAAGAGTGGTGTTCACACCCCATTCTGAGATGCCTGTGGCAGAGAAGAAAGCTGCCCGTGGGTTCGAAGCTCCTAAGTGATGGGTTTGAGATTGGAATTGCACTGGCCTCTGGCCTCTACATAAAATACACTTCTCCCTATGTGGCTCTGCCTATCACAGGCCAGGCTCTAACAACAACACAGTATAACCTCTCTGGGGAAAATCCCACTACTGTGAAACGGCTTCCTGATTTCAGGATTAAGTAAAGTGGTGGAAATAAAGAAGTCCAGAAAGTCCGGGCAGTGGTTGGCACACGCCTTTTAATCTCAGCACTCTGGAGGCAGGTGGATCTCTGTGAGTTCCTGGTCAGCCTGGTCTACAGAGCTAGTTCTAGGAGACCCAAAGGCTGCACAAAGAAACCATGTCACAAAACTAAAACAAAAACCAAGGAACCAACCAAACAGAAAGAGTCCAGAAAGTTCCAAGTGTAAAACCAAAGGTACTCTTGTTCAGTGCTGGGCTTTCTTGAGTCTTCCTAGTCTGCACAGACCCCTCTCCCTTTGCCTGTTGGTCAAGGGGGTCAGAGAACTCATTCCCTGAGTGTGTGCGGTGGTAGCAGCCGGGTGGCTCCTCTCTCCCAGGGATGCTCACATTTACAACTGTATGGCTGGGAGAAGGATGCGCACAGCCTAAGTGGATCAGAGCTAGAGCATCACGTGCATGGGAAGAAGGGCATGGGGAGAGCAGCGACCACTGCTCTGGCTGCCTTTGGGGAACTCTGTCATCACCTAGTCATCACCTGCGAATAGTGTGGCCTTTAGCATTTCTTGGCCCTCAGGGTTTCGGCTTCCTGTCTATAAAAGAGGGTTGCTCATGTCCCATTGAAGCTGTTAGCAGCAGTGGGTGAACACTCATTCAGACTGACTCTTTGAGGTGACACTATTGAAATCCCACGTCAAAGAGTCTGTCAACCTGACGCTATCTTTCTCGGCCAATTTCCCAGCCCAGGGAGCCTGTCTCTTGCTGCTTCTGCCAAGCAGTCTGCTCAACTTTTAGGTAGGTTCATCTAACAGGAAATGAATAGAGAGGACAGTTGTTTTGCCTGTAGCAGTGGGTTAGCTCCCCGCATAGGCCAAGGGCTTACAGGACAGCTTCGGCTTTATCTAGACTCTGAGTTTTCTCCCTTTGCTTGCCCATGTCAGCTCTGTGCTAACAGCTTCCACAAGCTGCCATCCTTGGGGCCCTTCATCACTATGCTCCTCCTGTTCCCTGTGTACCCTCGTGCACTGCTTCTTCATGTAATCACACCTTTCGAGGCTACCTGTGTACCCTCGGGGTACCTACCCAGACCTCCACTTTGTACAGGAGGAAGCTCAGGCCTCCAGGGATATCTCAAAGAAGTTAGGAAAAGAAGTATTTGAAACAGGCAGAAGATTTCAGAAACCTGTGGCTTTCAGGCTGGCTTGAGGGCACGTACAGATCATGACCATCTCAGCACCCACTATTTATACAGCCCCAGAAATACATGCAGAATACCTCAGTTAACCTCATGAATAGTACACTATTGTTGACCCATTTTATAGATGTGGAGAGAGATGAGCAGGTGACTTGCTTGAGTCTGATGACTTCTGATTCTATGACTTTACAGCCCAAACTTGGAATCTCTGAACCATCTGTCTTTAGCTAGATGTTAAAGATGCAGGCAGCCCAGTGCGAGATCTCAGAGCCCTTCTAAATTCTACGTCCTCACAGCACTGGAGAATTCACGTCCCTTGACACACAGATTTATACTCATGGCATTTGGCACGGGGAGCAGGGATGAAACACAGATGTTTGAGGCAGAGCAGGGCTTGGGCCTGTGGTCTTGCAGCCTTCACGCCCAGCTTATGTCTGTATCCATAAGAAATGTTCTGACATGGACTCAGAACAAGAAGTTGGCATCCTAGGCTCCACTGGTTAAATTTATCCCGGGAAGGGATGTGAAGGGAACAGGGAGAAAAATCAGAGCGCACTTGGTTTTCTTCCAGCACCTGCCTTCCAAGAGGCACCGAGCTTGGTAAGATCATTATCTCACCAGCCACCCACCCTTAGGAAGGCTTGGCAGGGAAGGCTTCTTGCTGGGAGAGAGGAACTGCAGAGCTCAGGGAGGAGGGTCTCGGCTGCAGACAGGGGTGCAGCTTTGGAGTCCAGACTCTCCTCCGGGGAAGCTGTCTCATCCCTGTGACGGGGGATGGCTCGGGTCACAAGGGAGTGCTTCTCTCTTGAGGCACACTTGGACCCTATTTCCCAGTCTCTATGCCTAACTGCTGCTCCATCACTTGGCTCTTGTAATGGAATGTGGATGCACGTGAGGCTTGTTACCTTTGGCTGAGATGGTTCAGTGCAGTGTGCCTTCTGTTCCCCGCCCCACTCCCATCTAATGGCCAGCTGCTTAGGAACTAGGGTAGATTAATGAGGCAATCCTGAATGAGGAGGCTGAATCAAGATGGCAGCAGGCCAGAACCCAGAACAACTGCACAAAGCTCTCCAACTTCATTGACCCACAATGAGAAGCCGCTGATGAGATGAGAGGACTTTTTGTTACAGCAGTTAGCAGTACTTATCCTGACTGTTACACCCCTCCCCACTAGTTCTATCACTGAGAAGACTGAGGCACAATGAAAAGAGCTTTTCCAAAGGACAAAGAACGTGTTATCATTAAGGACTAGACCCAAAGGGTCATTCCTAGGCATGGGCTCTCTGAGATGGTCTAAGAGCCAAGAAGACTGGGTCTTCTTAAACCAGCATTTTGTCCCTAAGGAATAGACCCAAAGGGTCATTCCTAGGCATGGGCTCTCTGAGATGGTCTAAGAGCCAAGAAGACTGGGTCTTCTTAAACTAGCATTTTGTCCCTGACCAAGTCATTCAATCTGTCTAAGACTTTTACCTTTACTGAAAAAGAAATGGAAGTGAGTGGAAGCTGTGGAAAGAATGAGTTAAGAGAGCTAAGTTTCAAGCTGGGTGGTAGTGGCTGGTGCCTTTAATCTCAGCACTTGAGAGACAAAAGCAGGTGGGTGAGAATAATATCTATATTCGCCTTAACTCTTCTTACTCCTGGAGGTAACAATATTAGCAACAATTGCTGCCAATGTATCCTGTATTCTTACTATGTAGTGTATAGTACACAGAGTTCTCTAAGTAATAAAGTAGCTGCCAACACATACCAGCACTGGACCGAGTGTTTTACACTTACTGATTCATTTCATGCTATCTACCACCCCATGAAATTAATCACTGCTGCTCTTCTTACTTTAAAAATAAAGCAGGATTAGAGGGGTTAATAAGTCTAAGTCATAAAATCCACTAGTCAGGAGAATGGGGCTGGAATTCAAACCTAGTCTGTTCCAGAGTCCACACTATCATGTGCTGCAGTTTGAGCATGGTTTGTCTCCTCAGAAGTGCATATTGAAACTGAATCTCTAAGGTGAAGTATTAAGATGTGGGATTAGACAGGCCCTTTAAGAGGTGATTAGGCCCTTTCCACAGTTTCTGTTCTTGAGTTAGAGCAAGGGTGAAGGCACTGGGGCTGGCGCGATGGCTCAGTGGTGTAGAGCATTTGCTGCTCTGCAGAGAACCCAGGTTCGGTTCCCAGCACCCACAGCTCACACCTCTCTGTAACTGTGACTCCCTCTTTTGACCTCCACAGATACCAAGCACACATATGGTGTCCATCATACATACAGGCAAAACACGAATAAGCAGAAAATAGAAATAAATACAACTTAAAAAATTTTTTTTAAAGTGTGGCTGGGCATGTTGATGCACGCCTTTAATCCCAGCACTCAGGAGGCAGAGACAGGCAAATCTCCGTCTCTAGCCTGGTCTGCAGAGAAACCCTGTCTCAAACAAAACAAAACACAGCAACAAAAAGAAGATCTGGTGGGCTGTAACAACAAGCCCCATGGGTCTCTTTGATGCTACTTGTCTGTCACTATGGGATGTCCTGTGCTGCCTCAGGACTCTGCCAGCAGGAAGACCACCTCCCTTCTGCCTCGGATCAGAATCACAAGTTAGGATAAACCTCTTTTCTGTATCCTTATGCAGCTATGGCATTGTTATTAGTAACAGAAAATGGAGCAGGGCAGCTAGAATTCTAGATCATTCTCCCCACCCTGATTCCTCAGAGGTCATGACCTAGGTCATTTCTTTCAGTTCTGTCTCCAAAAGGATCTAATGCATTTGCTAGCGTTTTGAGTACCAGGTGCCATGGGAAGCAAAGGAGAGCCACTCAGAGTGCGATGAAGGGCTTCATCTGCAAAGGGGCCTCTGCTGCAGCCCATTCTGACCCCTCTGGTTTTGGACTTCTTGGCTAGGGAGTAGAGTTGGCAATATGGACACTCAGTGCTGACTTGGCCTGGAATGCAGGCCCTCCCAACACAGACCACTCTGTCTCCCACCACACGCATCTGCCCTGCCGTGGCGCATGCCTCCCCTCGTGCATGTCCTGAACATGCCCCACACAGACTTTGGAGCTTTGGCTCATGTGGCTCACCTCTCCTCCCCTCTCTACCCTGGGAATGCCTATTCATTCATTAGGGCCCAAGTTCAAACAACCTCTCATTTTTTTAGTAGCCAACAAGTGCTTAGGGTACGTACTGTGTGCTGGGCACTGGGCTAGGCACACTGCCACACTAGCAAGCTCCATTTGTGTTAGAGGGAGAGAAGCTATCAATCAGTCAGGCACTGAAACGGGACACAGAGAAGGCCTGGGAAGCCGAGGAGCACCACTCTAAGAGCAAAGGCAGCAAAGACTTTCAGCCTAGACTCAGCTTCAGACAAAGCTCTGGGTGACAGCATGCTGAGGCTAGAGGGACCGGTGAGAGGTGGAGGCAGCATTCCTGGCTAAGAGAACAGTGGCCTCTCTTGTGGGAAAGGGTGTGGCACTTTCAGAGAAGCTGAGAGTCTGGTTTGACTGGAGGGTAGAGATGCCTGGAAGTGGCTGTGGCTGGTTCCACCTGCCCTGGCTAGGGCAGCTAACTGTGTATGTCTCCCATTCCATCTTCAGTGACCCTACCCTTGTTGCTTGACCACAGCGGGTTATCACACTACAGTCAATAGCATCCTATACCTTGGGGAACAGTCTCGCCAGTGTGGAGAGCTGTAGTTGTGAAATACCCCTGCCTGCCTTGCCTAGTAGTTTCCGACAGGACCCTGGCCTCTGCTGAAGAAGCTGGACTCGGACGCTTGGTCTGCGGCCCGTGAGGCCTACATTAGTACCTGTGTTTGTCTAGTGGTCTGTGATCACAGTCAGGGACCGACGAAGCACTCGCTGGAACAGTAAGTGAATTTCTGAGATTTGTGCCCCCTCAAAGATTGCGTTTCTCAGCGCCAGCCCCTGGGCACCCTTCTGCCGCCTGGGCTTCTCCAGATCCTCCTGATTTGGCAGATGGGACTGAGATGGTGGTGACACCATGCTGTTTTCTCTCTCAAGCAGAAAACATTTAGATTCAGCAGCTGGCTAGGTGGAAAGGTAGATGCCAATGGTGAGGGATGTGTGGATGGAGAGGAGTGAGGACATAATGCATGTGGAGCACTTATATAAGCTCAGCCTGGCCTAGAGGCTTCGCACCCCTGACTACCCGGCCTAGAGGCTTTGCACCCTGACTACCTGACCTAGAGGCTTCACACCCATGACTACCAACCTAGAGGCTTCACACCCATGACTACCCGGCCTAGAGACTTCGCACTCATGACTACCTGGCCTAGAGGCTTCACACTCATGACTACCCAGCCTAGAGGCTTCATACCCTGCCTACCCTGCCTAGAGACTTCGCACCCCTGACTACCTGGCCTAGAGGCTTCACACTCATGATTATCCAGCCTAAAGACTTTGCACCTCTGACTACCTGGCCTAGAGGCATCACACTCATGACTACCCGGCCTAGAGACTTCGCACCCCTGACTACCCTGCCTAGAGACTTCGCACCCATGACTACTCTGCCTAGAGGCTTCGCACCCATGACTACCTGGCCTAGAGGCTTCACACCCATGACTACCCGGCCTAGAGGCTTCACACCCATAACTACCCGGTCTAGAGGCTTCACACTCATGACTACCCGGCCTAGAGGCTTTACACCCCTGACTACCTGGCCTAAAGGCTTCACACCGCTGACTACCTTTAGACCTCACACAGCTCAGCGGGGTACTGGTGGCCTTAGGTGGCATAGGGACTTGGACGTGAGACAGTCCTAGGGTCTGAATCATTAAGTTTCTATTTCATGCACTTTAGATGACCTTGGGAAATCTCCCCCAACTCTGCATATCAGTTTCTCTACCTGTAAAGTGGAGACATAAGCATCTACTGGTTAAGGGGATAAACCAGGGATCGGGGAGGGAGGAAATACTTGGGCAGAGTTGGGAGAGGGAGAAGGGAGAGATAAGTAATACTAAGGATGTTTTCAAAATCCACAGGGAAACAGATTGTTTTATAATCTTGCTTAAAAATACACATATAACATATTAATATATATGTTCAATGGAGTGATAATGCTTCCCACAAGAGCCGTAGACCTCCTAATAAAAACCCCAGTGCCAGGCACGAGAACCCCCCTTTTGAATTGCTGGTCAGGGGACTCCAAGAGGGTATTGTCATTGTCCTTGGTGTCTTCTAGAACATGAAAATAAGACCCTCATGCACTCTGGACACAGGACTTGAAAAAAATTAAGCTAGAAGTGACCTGAAGCCTCTTTCCTGAGAACTCACTCTTATGGTATCTGAAGATGCTACGCAAGCCACCAAAGGAGAAAGGATCTGCCCAGCTGCAAAGCCTATGACTCACAACAACCATCAGCACAGCAAAACATCCCTAAAGGTGTAACAGTGGCACTTATGTCTTAGTGGTAACCAACAGCTGTCTAGCTGGACTTAAGGCTTGTGAAACAGGAAGGAAATCATGCCTCATACTGTAAATCTAGTTGACCACCCAGAGTGACGTCATAGATTTCAGAGGAGAACCTACTGCTGCCACTTTCCTAAGCCAGTATAATTCCTAACTGTATTCTAGATACCAATCCTTATACCTAGAGATAAGAGTAGCTCTCAGCTCTCACCAAAGGAGCTTCTTTTTGCAGCAGATGGAGACCATTACAGAAAGCCACAACTAGACAAAACACAAAGAATAACTGGGTGCCGGGTGCCAAGCCCCAACTGATTGTATCTACTATACAATCATTTTGTACACCTAAGGCTCAGGGAACATCATGGAAGAGGAGGCGGGGAAGGTTGTAAGATTGTATCTAACTCCTGCGGTTACATAGTACTTTCTAGGTAGGTTGGGAAGCCTGAACATCATGGAAGAAGGGCGGGGGAGGTTGTAAGATTGTATCTAACCCCTCTGCTACATAGTACTTTCTAGATAGCTTGGGAAGCCTTACTGCAAAGTCGAAACAATATAATTGCATAATGACAATACCATTGACATGCCATGTCAATGGAGGAAATTTCACAGGCTACAGCTAGTCAAAGGCTCAGTGGCTGCTGAGAGAGAGGAAGAGTCCATTTTCTCCAGGAATTCATTCCCCCTGATGTGATTCAATCCTAAGTGGTCATCTCTAAATACATGTACATATGAACAACACTAAATAGATTCAGTAAGGGGTGTGTGTGTGTGTGTGTGTGTGTGTGTGTGTGTGTGTGTGTGTGTGTGTCCTGTTTTAGTTTCCCTTCCTTTACTTTTCTTTCCTATTTTGGACAGGTTCTCACCATGTAGTTTAGCTGGCCTGGAATTCTCTACGTAGACTAGGAAGGTTCTGGCAATCTTCCTGCCTCTGCCTCCTGAGTGCTGACATTACAGGGTATATACCACCATGTCCAGCCTCTCTACCTTTGATTTAACAAGTCACAAAAAAGCACAACTCTCAGGCAGCAGGTATGGTTGAGAGCGGAACTGCAAAGTCTACTACTTCCCTAAGATAGAGACCAAAAAGGAGTTGACTGCAGCCCCAGGAGGCAGGAAGCTTACTAAATAGGTACTTCCTCGGCTGTGGAGGAAAGTGTACCAGTGCTGTGGCTGGATGATGCTTAAGTGTTAGAGAGAGGCAGCACTTAAGCAGCTGCCAGTGCTGAGCCCAGGAAAGGAAGAGAAGAAGAGAGGAGACAGGTCTCCAGGCAAGAACTGCCAGGCATGAGCCATCATTACCAGGCCCTCCTAGAAAGGCTACTGATCCCAGACCCTGGCAGGAGGCTGCAGCGAAGTACTCCTCTCTTGCATCTAGAGTGAGTCTCGGCTCTTTGAGATCAGCTCCCTTGCCCTCTGGTTTCTGGCAGATTGGTTGATGGGAGGCACTGGCTGGGGACCAGAAGGCAAGCAGGGGGAAAGGGCGAGTGTTTATTCTGCCTACTGCTTCCCAGCCCCATGTTGGTTTTGCTACTGGCTGTTCCTGTTTGCGATCGCTGCTTCTGCCAGGGATCCTGATTTAAATCTAGGCACCCATTCCTCATGCAATGACCACAGATCTAAGGTGTAATACCCCCCTGTGCTCTTCCCTACTGGCCTTGGCTCCCATGTTAGTTCCTTGAGTGTACATTTCTTTCCCACACCTGGTTCAATGTGCTTTCCTACTGAGACCTTCACAGAGACACCTGTTTATGGGACCAGACAGACTATCCCTGACACTGGACCAAATTGGACCATTTTGAGGCCTGACAGGACTGAGATGCTTCACACGTGTTCCCTTGAGCCATTAGCCGGAACAGATAAAGGATGAGTAAGTACAAACGTCAATTGCAGTAATAAATCATTTGTCAGAAATGCTTCTTTGGGGCAGGGTTGAGGCTCCCTCCCAGGGTGACATGGCTATAAATAACAGTGCACACTCCAGCAGCCCTGGCTTCCAAAGTCCCTCCCTGGCCCCACCCCTACATACCTATGTGTGCTATATTAGGCTGTCAGAGTTTTAAAAGTCTTTCTTTACAGCCCATTTTACAGAAAAGGAAACAGGTTAACAGAGGGGACGAGAGTTGCTCTCAATCACACTGAGTATCCTGTTTTGAATCCATACCATGGGCTCTAACGACTTCACCTTTGTTTGATGATGTTGATGATGATGATGATGATGATGGGGATGGGGATGATGACAACTACTGCTATTGAAACAGGTTCTCATTATGTAGCCTAGCCTACCCTCATTGGTCTGAAGCTTGTAGACCAAGGTGACTTCCATCTCACAGAGATCTGCCTGCCTCTGCATCCTGGGTTCCCTGGATGCTAGGTTTTAAGGTAGATATTGACTGTCCTTTTGTTTTGTTTTGTTCTGTTGTTTGTTTGTTTGTTTGTTTGTTTTGTAACTGAGCCCTGTCTGTTCTGGAACTCACTCTGTAGACTAGGCTGCCCTCCAACTCACAGAGATCCACCTGCCTCTGTCTCCTGGGTGCTGGGGCTAAAGGCATGTGCCACCACGCCTGGCTAATACTGACTGTTCTTTTTGCATTATTAGTCTTCTGTCTTCTAGCCTGGCCTCGAAGTCAGCATGTAGCTGTGAATGACCTTGAACTTAGGGGGTCCTTCCGCCTCAACCTCCCAAGTGCTTAGATCACAGGTGTGCACCACCATGTCTGGTTTCATTCTGTGTTGGGGGTCAGAGAGCTGGGCCTCATGTATACTGAGCAAACAGTCTACAACAGAGCTATATCCTCCACTCCATCTTAGTTATTCTTAGCTTAATTATTCTTAGTTATCTCTCAGTAGTCCCAAGAGATTGTTCCTAGAAGCCTTGTAGACACCAAAATCCACTTTAAGTAAGGCTCAAGGCCCTTACATAAAATCACATAGTGTTTTTCTATAAGCCGTGCACACTGCCCTCATGTGTTAGATCTTCCCTAGAAACCTTATAATGCCTAACAAAGTGCGTATCCTGCGCAAACAGTGGTCACAGCGTATTGTTTGGGGTATAAGAAGGAAACAAAACCTGCTCTTCTTAGGGGCAGGTATAATTGCCTCCTCAAGTATCTTTGATCTATGTTTGGTAGCGCCCACAAATGTAGAACCCGCAGCTTAGGAGAGCTGCCTGCATTTTTATGTGTGAACAGTTTTGTTATTTGGGTTCAGGTTTATCGTTCCCTTGATCACAGCAATTGGCCTCATTGGACTCGCTGTCCACCATGAGGCTCAGCATGTGACAGAACTAGAAACTGAAAGAGACCTTCAAAGTCATCCCCTCATTAGCCACAAGAGTTTCCACTCCTGAGGCCTGAATACTCCTGTGCAAGGAAACGTGCAGCCAAATTTAGCTTTGACTAGTGCCAACCGTTACAAGGGCTTCCCCATGCTGAGCTGACATTCAGTGATGCTTGCTGAATGGAGAAGGGTTTTTTATCATGGTGCACAAATTCCTTGGAAGCACTCACATATCTGTTTAGAAATGATTTGTCCTCCCATAGAGTAACGGAAACCCCTTCCTAAAGCAGGACCCAAAACTGTTAAACCAGCAGGAAAAACAGCAACAAACACGCGGGAATCTGGGTTTGACTTGGGAGGGAAAATTTGGGCCTGGGATTTGGATTTCTCTGTGAAGGAGGTGCTGTTCTCAGCAAAGCTTTGCCTGCTGGGAAGTCATTTCTGCCAGCTGAAACACACTTTTACAGTTGATTCTGTACCGATAGGAAAATATCGCCTGGCAGTCTCTTTGCATCTGGGACGGGGGCCACATCCTTAGAGCCTGCTGGGACTCCTCCCCTGAGAGACAGGCCCAAAGCCAAGTTTATTTACTTAGAGTCTAGGGACCTGATAAATTGCAAAAGCAGCCATTTAAAAAGTCTGTTGTTGATTTTTCAAAACACATTACTGGCTGGCTGTGGTGGTACACACCTGCCATCTCCCATCCCATCGTGAGGGTAGGAGGATTGTGGCGAGTTAGAAGCTAGCCTGGGTTGCATTATGAGGTGCAGGCCAGCCTGGGGCACATGGGGAAGCAGGAGGTGGGGTGCAACCTTAGTGGTCCTACTAGCTTCCCTGGAGCAGCAAGTGCAGGCTGTGGGGGCAGGCTGCCAGCTTTTGGATGCCTTCTCTGGCACTATATAAGGTATGTGGCCTTGGCAAGGTAAAGGAGACCCCTGAGACCTACAGTTCCCCAGAGGTGGAGAGACAACCCTCTTGGCCCCTTGGTCAGCACTCAACGAGCTTTAGATCATATTTTCTATTAATAACGTCGGTTGCTGTGCTGACAGGATGGGCATAGACACCCAGGACCCTCGGCCCTCCCCTTGATATCACAGGAGGGTGAGGGAGAAAAAGGATCACGGGGTGGGGGTGGAGGGGTGGGGGGCATGCTGTCCCACACTACAGCTTTCTATGGAAATGGCTGAAGTGGTCGCTTTTAAGATACATGTTCTGTGGCTTTTGGAAGGAGGAGGGGGAATCCAGATTGTAAAGAGGATGATGGAAGCCAGGGCCCACTGAGCGCTGCCTGTCAGTTGGCCTAGGAGCTTGGTGATCTGGGCGCTGCAATTCGGAAGTGGAGCCAGGCCAGATCTGAGCCTCATGAAAGCTGCTGCGGGTGCGCTTCCAACATGGAACGCTGCTGGAAACACCTAGAACATGAGAAGTATCTAGCAGACGAACAAGTGCTTTTTTGGTCACAGACACCAAGAGAGGGAATCCAAAATCTAGCTGCCTTTTAGTAGCAATGCTATCTTATGAGCTCTCGGAGGGGAACTGAGATTTCAGATATTTTAAAAAGTGCTTCTGCCCCTCCCCCCACCCTGTCCCCCAGCAAGCAGCACTGGGTAGACGGCTTACAGTTACTACATTTGTGTGCTGCTGGGCACGTCATAATGGCTGAAGGTATGTCAGAAGAAAAAGATACAGACCAGGCCTCTGGCTTTGAGCCTTGATGAAGTCAGGCCACGTCTGGCAAGGTTCAAACCCTTCCTAAGGGGGAGGGTGTGGTGATCTGTGAATGAAGTTGAAGCACAGGTTTGAAAAGGGGCCACAGATTCAATTAAGGGCACTTAACACATCGACTGGGGGTAAGCTTTTTGAGGTCTTCAAAGACTTGGAGTTTTAGGTTGCATATGTATAAATGTATAAGGAATTGGAAGAGCCCACTCAACCCCACCCAGGATGCTAATTTCTTGTGAGGGGGTCAGGACTATATGAGAGGAAAGAAGCACATGTCGCTCCTTCATGTGGGTCTTTATATGTAGACAAGTATCTTTTAGAGGCATGCTAGGGACTGCCCCCAGAACCAGGGCCTGTGGCTGCTAGGAAAGTGCTCTACCATCACGCTACGTCCCTAGCCTAAAAGGGCATCTTTTAAGAAAGCATATATTTATAGATAAAATAGCCTTTAGGAGCAAAAAAGAAATTGCCTGCAAAATTGCTTACATCTATGAGTGCATGTCCTTTTACTGGGCAATGGCTCATAGTCTCATCAGTGGTACAAAGGGCTTAGAGACCTCCGTGTGGTTCATAGAGGGACTTGGAGTGGACCTCACATGTGTTCTCTGGCCCCAGCTTCTCCCTGCCTTGGTGGGCTGCTCTGTCTCTGTTCTGGCCACTGGTGGGCCTCCCTCTCCTCACGTGCCCATGTTCCCGTAGCTCCAGCCACTGTCTCCTGGCCTCTCCTGTGCAGACGTATCTCCTATTACTATCTTTGGGCCCTGTGATTTCACTGTACCTTGCCCACACTTTAAAATCAGCCCCTTTATTAAGCTCTCCTAGAATTACCCAATTTGAGACTGCCACCTGCTTCCTGCTGAGGCCCTGATAGATACGATATGGTGTCATAAATCTGTCATTAAATCATCAATGCCTACACACACACACACACACACACACACACACACACACACTAAATTGCTCTCATTCAGCCTTAAACATCCAATGGCTAACAAACACATGTGTGCTCTCACGTACACACAACAATTACCCCAACTTAAAGTCCTGTGAATTGAGGGTCTACCCGGGCTGCAACACCCCCGCCCAGCCCCGTGTCTCAGCTACAGGATGCCACCTCCTGGAGTCTTTTATCTGCATGCTGTTGAGCCACTCATTCTTGTTTTCAGGTACAGCTGCACTCTGTCCGCCACAAACCCCGACGACCCTAGGGCTGCACTCTCAATACGCTCAGAAAAAGGCTTCACAAAATACAAAGTTAAGGGATCATTTGACTATGCGCAACAGACAAACCTAGGAGCGACAAGAAAAAGTTCTCTCTGCCAAATTGCAGGTGGATAAAGGACAAAAGACTTTAGACATCATACAAAAACTAATGTAACTGGAGAGAACCCAGTGCGTTAGGTAAGAATTGAAGGGAGACAGATGCGCCCCGAGGCTGCTTTGCTAGTAACTAGACCTGACTCCTGACCAGTAAGCCCCCTTATGAAGTATCCTTTGCTTGGGACTATGTCTGAGGAAGAAGACAGATGCAGGAGCTTGGACAGAATGACCTCTAAGGCTACGCTGAGCTGCTGTCATGATTTTAGACAAATCACTTCCCCTTTGGAGCTTCTGTTTCCTCTCTGAAAGGGGACAGCTTTGTCTAGATGTGCCCGAGGGATCCTTAACACCTAGACAGTCTCAAAATCAATGACTCTGCAAGCAAAGAGCCGTAGAAAGTGGGGAGGTGGAAATAAGCCACAGAAGTAATTAGGGATGGAAGTGCGGGTCTCTAGCTGCCCCTGGGTGTCGGACATGCTGCTTAAAGCAAGGCCAGTCTTGTCTGAATAATTCCACTCTCTCCAGAGCAAATGGCAACAATAGAGTGGTGAGGGCTCTGGCCTCGGCTGGAGGGAGAGACAAATGAACTTGTTTGGGAAGCAGAAGGCTGGGCTGTGAATTGTGCCGCTGGCATCTGCTGGTATTTTCACTTCCCTGGGACTCAGGTGCTTTGTTTTTCAGCGGGGTGGAAAGAATCAACCACGCATGCACATCTCACTGAGGACTAACACGTGTGAATGTGCCCAGCTTTCCTGGTTGTGGTAGAAATCATTCAAGAATATTCACATCCAGGTGCCTGAATGTACTAGGTGTGCGGCTCTGTCAGAGAGTGAACTTGGTGGGCCTGCCTTTTCTCGTTAGTACAGTGGAGGGATGGTAGCGCCTACCTTCTAAGGTAAGTGAGCAATAATTAGCCAACACATACACAATGCTCCGCACACGGGGGGGGGGGGCAGTAAAGAGTGTCAGTGGAACTGATAAATAGCTTTGTGAGATTTGAACAACAGCATAAGATCACCATGTCATAGGAACCACAGTGTGTGCTCTCTTCTCTGAACATTCCTGCCGCAGCACTCAGCCTGGCCTTGAGTGTCAGCATGTCAGTCACTGCATGAGAATGTTGGTGAGACCCCAGTGGGGGGACGTGATGGCACATGCCAGAGCACAGGGCTCTGCTTGGCATGGATGCCAGATGTCTCTCCCAACGACAGTTTTTCGGGGAACTTTACCCAGGGTCCAACCGGGCAGTTTTGTTCATCTGCTTCTGCTGTGAGAGTAGGTTATTCGGGATCCTCAGAGGAGCCCACACCTCTCAGGTGGGTCCCCTAGATCCTGAGTATTATACAGCCACAGCCCTGGGAGATCCTCTTTCCATTCTTATCCAAATAAAACAGTCTAAGCAAGTTTGTTTATTTTGAGGCAGGGATGCATATAGGCCAGGGTGACCTCAAACTCCTTATGTAGCCAAGGATGACCCTGAATTGGCCTTTTTGCTTCCACGTCCTGAGTGCTTAAGTTGCAGGCACGTGTTCTCGTCCCTGACTTTAGGTTTGGGGTGGTTTCTTGAGCTGGGGATGTCAGGCTTCTTGAATGCTAGACACAGACTCTCCTGACTGAGCTCCATCCACACGCTCCACCAGAGTGGATCCAGGACTAAGTGTATCTCAGGCCCTGCTGTGCCTACGTAAGGCACAGTCACCCCATGATCAACTGGAGATCTAGAGCACCAAAGCAGTCCCACTGCAAATGGAAGGTCCTGTTCTAATCTGCATAACAGCGGTAGTTGGGGTCTTCGTGGTGGTCGTGGTCCTCAAAAGCGTTCCTGCCAAATGGGTCATTTGGAGGACTGAAGACAACATTCTAATGGCCAAAGGGGAGTGATAAGTATGAAAACTTGTATTTTAGATTGAGAATTTTATTAAAATATATCACTATTTTTAAGCCGCCATACAAATATCCTTTGTATTGATCTCAGTGTGATGAACTGACTGAATAAATATGCCAATTTCTTCCAGTGAGCCAAACAGTATTTTTAACCTACTTTAAAATATGTGTTGTTTCCTATGGTTTTTAAAACTCTGGAGTTAATTATGAAAGCAATTTCAATTTTTTAAAATTCTTCTTTCCAGAGAGCACACACATATATATTTTTTAAACTATCAAATGTAAAACTTAATGGAATGGGCCATTGTTATTTAAAATTGCAAAGTAAGGTAAAAAAGAGAGTGGGCTATTGTGATTGCCGACTTGATTAGATTAAAAACACCCAGGAGACCAACTTACATGCATGTCTTTGGGGACTTTTCCAAAGACATTTAACCAAGGAGTAAAGGCCAACCATTACATAGCCTGGGGTACCCACCACGTAAAAATAAGAAAGCAAATGGACCCAGTCGGTAGTCACCTCTCTCTACTTCCTGACCTGACGCCTCACACCCCTGCTGCCATGCCTTCTTGTCATTATGAATGATGCCTTTAAGCCATGAGCCAAAATAAATCCTTCCTTCCTTTGTTGGGCATTTTGCCACATAAATTAAAAAAGTAATTAAAGCAAGAAAAAAATGGTACCAGGAGCAGGGTCCCTGTGGTGATGAACACAGTCATGTGGGTTTGTAGGTCTTTGGGACTAGTTTGCAGGAGCAATGTAAAGAGTTTGAGGCTCCAGACTAACTAAACCATAGAACGATCTATGAAGAGCTTAGTGGGCCACCTTGATGCCAGGTCTACAGTGAAAGAGGCAGCCAGGAAAAGCATGAAGCGTGCAGTGTCCGGAGAAAGGAGTATATGCAAGTCTAAAGATGAGGACAAAGCAGTTGCAGAGAAAGCAGCTACAGTTGTTGAAGAAATCAATACCGTTAAAGAGAAACTGGTACCATGAAGTAGGGCAACTAGAAAGGTGCCCTGAGGGCAAGACTTCACCCACAGAGAGCTCCAACTTCTGAAAAACGTAAATTCATTTGAAAAAGAGAAGGCTCATATTAAGAATGCCACCACCAGGGCTGGAGAGATGGCTCAGAGGCTAAGAGCACTATCCACGCTTCCAAAGGTCCTGAGTTCAATTCCCAGCAACCACATGGTGGTTCACAACCATCTATAATGAGATCTGGTGACCTCTTCTGATGTGCAGTTGTACATGTAGGCAAAAATACTGTATAAATAAATAAATAAATCTTAAAAAAAAAAAAAAGAAGAATGCCACCACCAGAACTGAGGACAGATATTCCTCTTTGCAAATGGCCACATAGGAAAGAGTTTCCCCAGGGTTTCACAAAATGGTTGCTATAATTTGTCTAAGACGTGTTATGGGACGTGTTGATCTGGCAGCAGAACTTGGTAGCAATGCTTTGCAGGCATGAGAGATACCGGAGTGAAGGAGTCACGGAAGTTAGCAAGGGTCTAGAAAGGTTGGAGAAAGCTAATGAAGACAATGTGTAGTCAGGTCAGCTCGGATTCCCTGCAGCGGGGCAATAAGAGGCCATTGCATGAAACTGAAAAGATGAAGCCTCAGCTGCAACGGAGACCCCAGGATATTCGAGGTGCTAGCAATGGAGAATGTTTAAAAACAACAACAACCTGCAGCCGGGCGCGGTGGCACACGCCTTTAATCCCAGCGCTCAGGAGGCAGAGGCAGGCGGATCGCTGTGAGTTCGAGGCCAGCCTGGTCTGCAAAACGAGTCCAGGACAGCCAAGGCTACACAGAGAAACCCTGTCTCGGAAAAATCAACAAAACAAAAACTGCAGTCATGAAGTAGAGGCAGCCCAAGAGAACATCTATGTGTGCAGTAGGCAGCACCAGAACAAGGGGGTTGCAGGCCACGGAATGTCATCAAGAGCCCCAGACGCCAGACATGGAACTTCAGGATTTGCCCTGCTATGATCCAGTCTTGTTTTGGCTGAGTCCTTGCTTGCTTTATTCCTGTCCTTCCTTTCTGGAATGAGATTTTTTTTTTTTTCATGCCATGGTTTATGAGAAATATATGGCTTGTAGCCTTGATTTTTTTTTTTAGCCTTGATTTTAAAGGGGCTCATGGTTAGGAGATTTCCCAAGTATCTACTATGCTTCTGAAGTTTTGGAGCTGTTGAGATACTGGAGACTTTTAGAGATGGACTAAATGTACTTTGCATTATAAAACGAACAGGGATCAGGGGTGGGACGCTGTGGTTTAAAAGCCATATGCCTGGTGTCAAGTTGACAAAATGAAGACTTATGGTGTAGTCAGTCTTCATTATCCACCTGTCAGGACTTAGAATGACCTGGAGACAAACCTCTAGCCATGAGCGCAGGAGTGTCAAGCTTTGTTGGGAAGACCCACGCTGAACGGGGTTGTGCCATCCCACAGGCAGAGCCTCAAATCAGTGGAGAGCAGAAAGTGAGTGCAGCGTCTGTCCTGGCTTCCAGAGTGAAGATGCAATGTGACCAGCCGCCCTATGCTCACGCTGCCATGACTTCCCCACCATGGCAGACCATACCCTCAAACTGTGCACCCGAAGAAGTCCTTCCTGTGTTAAATTGCATTTGCTTGGTAGTCTGTCACATGTGCAAGAAAAATTACTAATACATATATCATGTAGCATTAAACTGGAGACTATTACAGCAAACGGAGGCTCGAGTAAGACTTCTTCAAATATGTAAAAAAATATATTCTTCTGCGTGTTCTGCCCCATCACTGCCTATTTAGTCTTGTTAGCTTTTGAAGCATATAACATTGTACGCTTAGTTAGGGTCCTTCCAGCAGTCATGGGATTTTCAGAAGTTAAGGGAAGGACAAGGGAGATAGCTTATTTGGCAATAGTACTCAGTGTGTAAGCTTGGTGACATGAGTTCCCCCCAGAACATCTGTAAGAGCCAGCTGCAGCAGCACAGGTATCTGTAATCCCAGTGTACCCCTGCCAGGTGTTGGGGAGCAGAGGCAGGAGAGTCATCAGCTATTGTGACATACAGTGAGGAACAAGCAGGCCTCAGACTAGGCAAAGAGCAAGCAAAGCTTGTCCTTTAACTTCAGTATGTATGTACACATGCTGCAGGTACCCACGTGTGTACACACACACACACACACACACACACACACACAGAGAGAGAGAGAGAGAGAGAGAGAGAGAGAGAGAGAGAGAGAGAGAGAGAGAGAGAGAGACAATCATCAAAACCAAAAGCAAAGCAATTTATACTGAACAGCAGGAACCACAGGCGAACAAACATTTCACAGATGGGACATTAACAGGGAAGAGGTCAAGGACTTGTTCAAGGCCCCAGCTATTCCAAATAGTTCACCCTGAACTTCCTTTCTTTTCCCTTTTCCTAGTAGAAAAAGCCCCCAAAGTAAAAATCTTTTAAGCCTCAAAGCCATTTAGAATATGAATTAGATGATGTTCAAAAGTTATTCCACCCCCCTGCCGCCCCCCCCGCGCGCGCGCGCGCGCGCGCGCGCACACACACACACACACACACACACACACACACACACACACACACACACACACACACACACACACACACACACACACACACACCCCAACCAGAAAAGCCCTAAAGAACCAGTGGTCTGTAGAGTTGCTATCTGTAAACCACGGGATTTCCCGGTTTTGGAAAGAAATGCCAAGTTATTATTTCGGAAAAAGAAACAATGCCAGACACAGTGCTTACTTTGTGGGAGTCAGAGCCTTAAAAATCAGGCACAGGACAGGGAAGGGGGCTCTCTGGATATGAATGAGGTACATTATAGATTCATGACAGCTAATACCAGCCAGAGAATTACAGAACAGAGTACTCAAGAAGAGCTTGTCCTAACGACTGACCTCAGTAGATTTCTTGATTGGATCCCTTTTAACGTCAGGAATCCACGTGCCACAGCACAGCAGGAACGGCTAGGCTACCAGACAGTCCTTCCCAAGCTCAAACTGAAGCCTAATGGGGACCAGAAGAGGGACGTGGGGAATTTTCTTCCAAACGTGCATTTCTGAGATAAACTTCTTCGGAACTGCCTGTGGCCTCTGTCCCTGCTCAGACAGCGGGGTTTACCTGAAGTTGTAGCCAGGGGAAACACTGCTTTTCTCAGAAACTCCATCCAGACGAGTGAAAGAGTACTTGGGGATGCACTGGTCCCAGGCCTTGTCCAGGTCGCACACCCAGCCGATCTTAATGCCCAGAACTCCACCCTGAAGAAAGGGCCAAACATGAGCCCTGTGCTCAGGCAGGGGCCGAGGATGTGTAGTTCATGGTTTGGTTTCTTTCCCTTCTCTAGGTGGGAGGTGGCAGCAGGAAGGAAAGAAAGTGACTGGTAGGGAACGGGGCGGGGGGGGGGGGGGGGGGTGTCCTTAGGGGAAGACCGCACGGAGCCTCAAAGTCCCCAAGATACAACACAGGGGAGAGGACGCTGCTGCAGACAGCCTTCCTGTGGTGTGGCGCTTTTCAGAGACGAAAGGCCTCTTCTCGGGTGAAACGGAATGATAGGAATAAGAAACTGAGGTTTGGGGAAGTAGAGACAAGATTCCTGGGGGTGGATGGATGGATTCGGGATAGGAGGGGATTCAGGGATCTGCAGGTCTGGCATGCTTCCACCAGGTGGCACTGTCTTGCAGCCGCTCCTGCCCAGCACCCCAGTGGGTTTCCCTAGAATCTATGGTTGGGCTGAACTTTCCAGGTAGGTAGGTGGTGGTGGTTGGCCCGGACGGGGGGGGGGGTGGGGGGCAGGGGGCGGGGCTAGTAATTGAGAAGTGACAGGATCTCACCGTGCGAGCAAGCTTGGCAAAATCTTGCCCAGCAAACTTAACTACATCCCCTACCCGCAAGATGGGGCAAAACGGGGCCTTTTCCGGGTGGAAGCGGCAGGTTTTTATGTCCTTGGCCGTCAGGTTGGGCAGGAGGTTTCCCCTGGGGAGGAAAGAGGAGGGAGGTTAGGCCCAGAATTAAAGACAGTAATGCCTAAGTGTTCTCCAGTCTTCTGGATGCTTCAGGTCCTCCACATTCGGGTGGAGCATCCGTCTGCACCTTCCCTGGGTCACTCCTCGGTTATCCCTGCTCTTTTCCTGCATGGTTCTATAAACCCCATCACGTGCCATCTCACAGCAGGGTTATGACTGCCCGTGGTGGCCAGTGTCTCCAAACTACCAGGCTGAGCCTCCCAGTGACCAGCATCTCCTGATTACTCGGCGCCTCTCTGTGGTGCCTGGTAGGCTGCCTTACAGGATGATGGCCACCAGGTAGTTTGTTGAACATATGAGTCACAGCAGTGGGAGCAAACTGAGACAAAAAACCCTCCAATTTAGGGCTTGACAGACACTTCAGACTCCAACTGCAAGAGGCCTCGGTGTCCACAGCAGGCCACGTTGTCTTTCTCCTGCTCCGCTGTGGGTTTAGAGCTCCAGGGCAGGAAGACTGGAGGAGAAACTGGCTTCCTGACACTTGGGGGGGGGGGGTCAAGGCTATGGAAGGATAGGTGCTGCAGGGGATGAGTAAACAGAGAGGACGGGGAGAGCTCCATGGCAGGCTAAGTGAGGGCGGAACCCAGGACTCACTTCTCGAAGTTGAAGAGAGGGAAACGAATGCTGTTCTTGATGAAAATCGTGAAGTTCTCAGCCTCCATCATGATAGGCCTGCAGGTGAGAACGGGCCTTCAGTTCTCCAGAAGAGGGAGACAGGGGGCCTTTGTCAGGAATCTTTCTTAACGGGTGCCTCTTGAAAGGGCCTAGGGGGAGCGAAGGTGATGGGCAGAGGCAGGGCAGGGGGAGATGGTCTCCTGAAATTGCATCCCTATTCCAGGAAAGAACACTAGTTGGGGACACACAAAACCCTCCATAAGCTTGGGGGTACGCGGGGGCCTTACATCTCCACGGTGTCCACCTCGGTGGGGCACCAGCCCTGGATCTCACAGGTGCGGAGGACAGAGCTGTAGTTCACGCAGCGACCGGTGAGGATCCCTGGAGGGTAGAGCTGCATGACCAGGGGGCATTCTGCCCCTTGCCACTTCCATCCCCCCCGCCTCACCAGGGACCCTGGCAGGTGAATGAGACAAGCTAAACCTGCTGTGTGTGTCCTCAACAACCCAGGGCCGTTCTTCCTTGCTTCTGAGTCTGAGCTATCCCTTCTGCCTAGAATGCCATTCAGGAAGCTCCCTCCGTCTTGCCAAGTCATCCTCATCTTCAGACCAGTTCCAGGATGGCTTTGGAACCACCTTACAGAGGCAACCTGGCTCCCTCCCCTGGGCACTCCCACAGTCCTTTGTGTTTCCTTAATACCACCTGCTACATAACCATACCACTGCAGTACCTAGACTGAACTCCTCGGGCAGGAACCATGCCTCCTCCATAGCCCCAGCTGGGTCTGAGCAAACCTCTGAGCCGTTGGCAGAATTCCACAGAGTGGGCTGGACCCCTTTCCTGCAATGGGCGACCCCCAAGGAGAATTCACTGCCCTTTAGAGACCCATGAAGGCTTGGAGTTTGGGAGTAGGGAAGGAAAGGTCTGCACTCACCCCCACCTGGGAAGCGCTCAGGCCCACACTGGCTGTCAGACACACAGTGATACTTCTCCTCATTCTGTGGAGGAGGGGAGGGCAGGGTCACAGGTGTGTGGAGGGCCTTCCCGGAGCCCTGGTTAGCACATTAGTCGCCATTCCCTCCCACAAGTTCCCGTGCTGTGGTCTCTCGTGGGTGGCAGGTCCAGTCACAGCTCCAAGGCTGGACTCTCTTCATGCCACTCGTCCCTACCCCTGCCACTCCACTCCCCTGGCCGGCTCCACGCACCTCTGCACAGAATCCTTGCATCTGATTTTCAGTAACGATCATTTTGGTGATGATGACAAAGACAGAGGTGCCCTTGGGAGAAGGGAGAGAGAAACAGACTAGTCCCAATCTGTGGAATGGGGAAGTGAGTTCCACTCCACAGAAGAAGCCACAGTCTGACTGATTTGGCCACGGTGGCAGGGCTAACAGGGGACACAGCTGGCATCCAAACTAACTCTTTGTAGCCACCTGGTGGCCCCTCTTTCCTTCTGTATTGTTCTCCACTAAAGCCCAGCGTGACAGGGTTAAGGGGTTGGGGCGGGGGGGGGGGGGGGGGAGTCCAGCTCTTCATGTCCAATGCTGCATTTTGAAAGGCAAGTTCTTGTTCCCCCAACAGTGCTGTGGCTACTGGTTCGGGACACCCGCCCCTCTGTCCCCATTCTCCCCAGATGTGAGCATGCACATGTCCCTAGGGTAGGGCACCATACCTGGGGTGGGGTCACATAATCCGACACGTCCATGACTCTGTTGGCGTAGCGTCCGAAGCCTTTCACCTTTGTTACTACTGAGGACTCAATGGCGGTGTCCCGCACTTGGTAGGCCTTCTCGTGCAAGAAAACCCACCTGCAGGGTTACAGACAAAAGAGTCCACATGTTCAGGAGACAGGGGGAACCCTAACCCTAACCCTAACCCAGGGGGACGTGCTTCTTCCTGCCAACAGCAGAGCCACATGGGTGTCCTTGGCAGGGAGATGTGCTGGGGTCAGAAACCAGGATGAGTCCTTGGTTAGCTGGGTGAGTCTTCCTAACTGCCTCCAAGGCACACTCTTGGGTTTCTTTCCCTAACTGTCCTCCTACGAAAACTCTAACATGGCAGCATGTGTCATAGGGGGAAGGCCAGACTTTTCTTTCTTTCTTTCTTTCTTTCTTTCTTTCTTTCTTTCTTTCTTTCTTTCTTTCTTTCTTTCTTTTTGAAACAGAATTTCACTGTGTAGCCTGGCGGGACTAGAACTCATTTTGTAGGACAGACTGGCCTTGACCTCACAGAGATCCACATGCCTCTGCCTCTCAGGTGCTAGAATTAAAGGCATGTGCTACCATGCCTGGCATCAACAGTTGATAGTGAGACACTCCAACTCTATCGCTGTCTGTCCACCTTATTATTGTTTTTTTTTCTGAACCTGGCTAGGCCGGCTGGCCAGTGAGCCCTCCATCCACCCATCTACAGCTTCTCAGAACCAGGCCACGGGTACACTCTGCCATGCTCCAGGCCACGGGTACCCTCCACCATGCTCCAGGCCACGGGTACCCTCCACCATGCTCCAGGCCACGGGTACCCTCCACCATGCTCCAGGCCACGGGTGCACTCCGCCTTGCTCCAGGCCATGAGTACACTGTACTATGCTCCAGGCCATGGGTACACTCTGCCATGCTCCAGGCCACAGGTACACTCCGCCATGCTCCAGGCCACGGGTACATTCCACCATGCTCCAGGCCACGGGTACACTCTGCCATGCTCCAGGCCACGGGCACACTCTGCCATGCTCCAGGCCACAGGTACACTCCGCCATGCTCCAGGCCACGGGTACACTCTGCCATGCTCCAGGCCACGGGTACACTCCGTCATGCTCCAGGCCACCAGTACACTCCGCCATGCTCCAGGCCACCGGTACAGTCTGCCATACTCGGGAAGTGCTCTATCAATACTGAGCTACAGTCCTAGCCTACTTGTGACTTATACATTAAAAACAAGCTAATTTAAAGGAAAAGAAAAGAAAGGGTTGTGTGTGTGTGTGTGTGGGGGGGGGGGAGCTGAGCAGTGGTGCCCTTTAATCTAGAGGGCGGGCTGATCTCTGAGTTAGAGGCCAGCCTGGTCTACAGAGTGATTTACAGGCACACACACAGAAACCTTGTCTCAAAAAAGAAAAAAGAAAAAAGGAAGAAGAAGAAGAAGAAAATTGAGTTATTGTTTTACTCCTACGAAGGAATTTTCACCTCCTTGTGCCCTTGTGGGCCATATGCATGCTTGAAAGTAATTATTGCTGATAACAGCCCCCTCTCTAGTTGGCACCAAAAAGAGAGCAGACACAGAGTCAGTCGCAGGCCTATCCCAAGCTTTATTCATAGTTGTGCCCTATGTGGCAGGGACACAGCAGTCATTCAGGAAAGAAAGTGGTGAAAGGCCCTGGGAGTAGGGTACTTGGCAGTCTTCCCTGGGCCAAGGGTCAGCTGAGAAGTTAGGTGAAGGGGCAGCGTTTGTGCCTCCGCCTGGGAGGGGAATGCTGTCGGGAGGCGGGATGCTCACCTTATTCCTTGCGTTGTGCTTCCACCTAGTGGTCATTACCTGTCCTAAGCCATTATGGGACCAAGTGGATAAGGCAAGACTCCATTCCCACCTGCTCTTTCAGGCCCTCCCAAACCTCCCTGGCAGCAAGGGGGGTCTCATATTTCGGACTCTGTTCCTCTGTGAAGGGCTGTCTCCCCGTGTGAAACAAGCCACCACGGCCCTCAGGGTTCAAGATACTTGGTTTCTATACCCAATCCAGCCTGACACATGGGGGCATTTGGGCCTGGTGGCACAGTAGAAGGGAAATGCAGTTACTCTCTTTATTCTATAGGTGAGGAAATCTATCAGATAGGTTTGGGAAGAGATGTACATTCTATACAAGCAACTAGCAATGCGATACTTTGTTAGCTTTGTCGTGATCATAATCATTATTATTATTACTGCTATGGCTGAAGATGGAACCCAGGGCCTCACAAATGCTGGGCAAGCACTCTCCCGCAAGCTACACGCCTAAGCCCTCCTGATCTTAGGTTTGGGAGAGAGAACTGTGACAGTTGGCAGAACTGAACAGCATACTTTGGAATGGCTTGGTTAGCATCATTTTCTGCCTCTACCAAAGGTTTTCAGGCTTGGTGGAAGGTAGCACTAAAGATAGACTCTCTTACTGGCCTAACCATCCATCCACCCATCCACCTCAGGAGAAGATGAGAGAAGGAATCCCAGACCGTTTAGCTCTGAAAACCCCTGGCCGTGGGTGTCCCTGGCAGAGCAGCTGCAGAGGCAATACCTAGGCTGGGCTGGCAGGAGACATTTGAAAGGAGGCAGCAGGGTGTACTGCCCAGGACCTCCTGTCATTCATTGAGCTGCCTGCGAGCAGAAGGTGGTGGGTACCACATGGCTGCGGAGATTGGGGGGCTTGCTGTTCCATGCTGTGTGTGCACGCTGAGAGGAGACAGTTTTCGTGGGTGGACGTTAGGCTGTATAGCCTTTGAGGTCCCTATACTGTTAGGAGAGAGTCACTTGTAGGAAAAGACACAGACTTGCTCAGGGTGAGCAGAGGCTGATCTGCGCATGTGCCTCTTTCTTTGGTGAGAGGCTCAGTACCATCCCCAGAACAGGGATTCTCTTACTGAAAACCATTAAGGATTGTTATGGGGTGTGTGTGTGTGTGTGTGTGTGTGTGTGTGTGTGTGTGTGTGTGTGTGATTTCTTAGAAGCTACTTACTTTTAATGACTTACTTAATTTTGGGGGGTTGGGGATGTGTATGTGGAGGGCAGAGGATAACTTGTGGGAGCCAGATCTCTCCTATTCTGTGAGTGTTGACTATTAAGCTCAGGTTTTCAGGCTTGGTGGAAGGTAGCACTAAAGATAGACTCTCTTACTGGCCTAACCATCCATCCATCCATCCATCCACTCACCGAACCATCCATCCATCCATCCATCCATCCATCCACTCACCGAACCATCCATCCATCCATCCATCCATCCATCCATCTACCCACCTGAGACAGGGCCTCTTATTTTTACTCAGAAATCACCAACTAAGCTAGACTGACTGGTCAACAAATCCCAGAGATCCACCTGCCTGTGTTTCTCCTACACTGGGATTAAAAACATGTACCACAATGCCAGGGCTTTTTCACATAAGTTCTGAGAACTGAACTCAAAGTCCTTGTGCCTGCAAGGACTTAACCCGCTCAGCCATCTCCCTGGCCACTCTGTTTTAACTTTTAATTGGCAAGCAACCATTGTCTGTATCTTTGGGGCACAATGTGAATGTTTCGGTGCATTTATATGTTTTAGAACGATATCTGTTAAACTAATTAGCATAAACACCTCACATTTATCTGCTTCTTTTTGTAGCATCATCCACTTGGATTCCGAATGCTTTCTTGCAGGAGAGAAAGAGGGTGGAGTCACAGCTCTGCCAAATGGCTTCAAACCTGTTACCTGCTTCATTGTGGCTGCCTTGTAGCAGCCGGCAGGTTGATTAATGCACCATTAAGCATTATCCACATGCTTGTAAAATGCTCTGAGCACCACTCCTTTTCAGAAGTCTGCAGTGCTGTTTGCATTACCACTCGCTCTTGCAATAGAGTTCCTTTTTTTTTTTTTTTTTTTTTAGAGGAGGAATTTCATTAAGGTCTCATTCACCATGTTATATTCTAACAGAGAAGAAGGCAGCATCTCGTTACAGAATCTGAGGAAGTTATCCGAAGGAACATTATTATCTCATGCCCTCATGTCCTTGGAATGTCAGGGAATGAGGTATGAGGTCTGGGGGCCAGACTCTCTGATTCAGCTAAGATGGTGGCTGCTGCTAAACACTTGCCAGAGAATAAGCCACAGCCCAGACATGGATTTCGGAACTCCAGTGTGCCTTGTCGTGTTTCTTGCTTTTGAGCTAAAGAAATGGTTCTTTGAGGCCAGTGCCCCATCCTTAAAGTCAGGGTACACAGGTAGATACAAAGAACGTTCAGAGTGTCATATCATACAAGCAACACTGTGAGACTGTTGGCCCCTTCCATCAAGCCTTGCTAACGAGATAGCTGTGTTATGGTAATTATGCCACACATGGGGAAACAGACACAGAAGGGAGTGCTCATGTCCAGTCACACAGCTGGAAAGCATGTTCCGAACAGGGCAGTTTGTTCTGGACCACTCGCAGCCACACCACTGTAGGGTCTCAGGTCAGTCCCCTGATTCACTGATCAAAAGCATCCTCTAATTCAGGAAGGTGGTGGAGAAACATTTAACCAGTCTCTTCCTCCTCTTCCTTTAAGACTCCTTGTATGCCTAGTAGGGAGGAGAGCCCACTTAGAATTCTCTCTGAGTTAACAAATGGAAGAATTTCAGTGGCCCCATGGGGCTGTGAACGTCATCAGGGTAGCTAGGGACGGGAGGGTGAGGGGATGCTTCATTTCCAGAATTGAGGGGCTGAGGCCGTCTCTAGAGGCCAGGACTTAGGAGATGCGGCAGGACTGAGCCTCTGATTCTTGGCATTTACTCTGCCATTCTGACTTCTTTTTTTTTTTTTTTTTCCTCGCATCTCTGGTTTATTATTTATAGAGCGGAAGGCGGTGGCAGCTCTTTGGCAGGTGGGATGTGCAGGAAAGAGGCCCAACACCCTCCCATCTATCCCCAGGGAGTCAAGGAGGGGGAGGCCAGGGAGTGGGTGTGAAATGTGTGCATTGTGTGTATCGGAGGAGAGAGGTCTCTTAGGAAGGTGTGAGCTGGGCAGAGGGAAGAGGGAGGAACAACAGGGTGTCTAGGAACAGTGATAGTTATCATGGATAACCTAATACTACTGACTCACTGGCTAGAGAAAGGCACTTGACACGTGTCATCCCAGAGAACCCTGACAGGAGGTACCGTTACACCCATTCCCTAGATCTTGGGACTCACAGGTCTGCATCAAGGTGTGCATCAAAGCAGGGGTGTCGCACCGTGCAGTCTCCTTACCCTGAGGCCTGGTGTAGGGAGACAGCAGGCAACAATGGGTGTCACTCCCCTTTGGACCTAGAGGATGAAGGATCCTCCTAGCATGTCACCCAGTATACTGACAAGGAGCCTTGGGTGCCACCTGGGCGTCAAAAGGACAGTATCCCCAGCCTCTGGTACAGCAAAGCTGGGGAAAGGACTCTGGGTGAAGTGGTGTGAACCACAGCAGGCAGCTGAGGCGAGAGCCCAGATGATGAGCTCAGGTGGTGTGCTGTTGTGAGCATGTACGAGGAAGCCTTGGCTCGTGTCGCACACTTCCTAGGTGAGGCAGTGTGTCCTGTTTCCCTGGCAGAAAATAACAGGGAAAAGACTCGGGTATTAGCTAAGTGACAACACCACAGCATAAACAAAAATATCTTTTCAAGGGGCAGACAGGCAGTTGGCTCAGTAAGGTACTTGCTGCCAAACTTGAGGGCCCAAGCTCCACCTTTGGAACTCACATGGTAGAAGGAAAGAACTGATCCCCAAGCCCCATTAATCTCTGACCTCTACACGTACCTGTGCTCCACACACCCCAAAACCCCCAAGTAAAATAAAATGTAAAAACAAAAGCAAAAACTGACAAACCCAGAAACCCAAACTTTTCACATTCTACTGTTCTAGGTAGTGCTATCTTTCTCCCACAGCTCTCCCACACCCACTCCTACTCCCTTTACTCCTTGGGCACGTCAGAGAGCTGAGATCTGCTCATGGTAGTCTTTCTCAGTCTCAGACACACACACACAAACATATACACACATACATATACAAACACACACATACACACACACAAACATATACACACATACATATACAAACACACACATACACACACATGCACACATACACATACACATACACACAAACACACACATACACACAAACACACACATACATACACACACAAACACACACACATACACACACAAACACATACAAACACACACATTAACACACACACACACATGCGCACACACACACATGCGCTCACACACACATGCGCGCACACACACACCACACACCACACACACACATGGACCTCCTTCTCAATCTTTAGTCTCTGTGGAAACAGAAGCTCTCATAGGATGCCACGTCTGATCTCTGTGCTTCCAGGAACCTTTCTGCACTCTAGCCTCTACCTCCACTAGCTTCTTTTCTTCCTCCCACAGACCCGTCTTCTTCCCTCCACAGAGATGGGTCCTTCACCTTGGGACCTCTTCCTTTCTTTTGCTCATCTGATTGCTACTACCCATCCTTCAGATCCTGGGTTAGACATGGCATTTCCAGAAGACTCCCCTCAGTTTCCCAGTGAAGCCAAGGGCCTCTGCTGTGGCAGCGCTTCTGATGTTGTGCACGCCTGTTTCAGACACTGCGAACACTGTGCATTTGTTTGGGAGCATCACTGGGTTAATATCCACCTCATGCCACATTCCCTGGCGTGAAAAGACCCTGTCTGCTTCTGTCCACTGCTCTACCCTCAGAGCCTAATAATGCCCGGCATGAAGGGATGCTTGATGCACTTATGCTAAATTAATCACAATGGATTCATGAAGTCACGTGGCCTTTGGGCTCCTATAAACAGAGATGGGCTTGGGCCAGGGGGCTGGGCTGCCGAGTGTGCTGATGTAACTGCAAGGCACAGTTCCACAGGGAGCTGTCAGGCTGAGAGATGGATGGGGTTGCATATGAAGACGCCAAAGAGCCGCTCTCGTGTTCCCTTGAGCAGGCTGGACTCAAGCCCCCAGCACTGGAGGATTCAATCTGACTCTGGTGAGGGGCAGCCAAGGGCAGTGCAGGGCTAAGGGAGGGGGCTAGTCCAGGAGACGTCTGTCTCTGTCTTCCATCAATGTCCCGCCTGGAGCCAGGAGAGCCAGGCCAGGTTAGGAATGTGCTGAAAAGGCTTTTACACTTATTTGGACCAATATACCATCCTGTGGTTATCAACAATCGAGGCAGAGAATGCATATGTAAACACTCTTAAGAACCAACTCAGCTGCAGAGTGCTCACCTAAGACGCACAAAGCCCGGGCTTCAACCTGCCATAAAACTGGCAATTCCAGCATTAGGATGAGTAAAAATTCAAGGTCACCTTCATCTATGTAGTAAGCTCAAGGCGAGCCTTGGATAAGACTCTGTCTCAAAAAACAAAAACTAAGCAAACTTGCTAACCAAAAAGAAACCAAATTTGAAGGGACTCGGAGCAGTCCCAAACACCTTTCTCAAAACTTCAACATAGTAGCGTCAAGGCCATTTAATCCTACGCCATAGCTTGAGTTCTTTCTGATGTCCGCCACACAAGGCTGTACCAAAAGCCGACAGGATCTCGTCAAACCCATGAGGCAAAAATCACTTTCAGAGAACCACATCTGCCCATCCATCCACACACACCCGAGCTTTCCACACTATTCCAACCTTTCAGCTCCAGCCACAAGCGCACAGGACGCATTCTTTGATTTGTCTGAATTAACTCATGACCTGGTCAGTGGCTTGCTGCCTTTCATAAATAGACTCAGTGTCTCAAGGAACGGCAAGCGACCACAGACCCACAAGCCAGGAAAGAAAACCCTTGAGGTTTTTGCCTGCATTTCCTGGTGCCAACCAGTGTGTAGACCACAAGAAGGACAGACCTGTGCTTACCTCCCAGCCATTGTTTGCTCAAGTCCCTTTACATACGCGTGCGGGGTGGGGTGGGGGTGGGGGTGGGAGGGTGGGGGTGTTTAGATCTTGCTGGCCTTGAGCAACCCCTTGCATGAGTCTTATGACACAGAGTCAGGTAGAGGTTAGAATTTACGCTTTTTTAAACAATGGGTACCATTTCTGCATTCTTGGGGAAGAGCCCCACACTAAGTCAGAAAAGCAACTTTTCTCTGTCCTTGAGTATCTGCTCCTTTCCGTACCTTGAGGGGCACTTCCCTCCTTTGTCCCACTCTCCAAGAGCAAGGATCTCTTGCGTTTTAAACCTCTCACCAACTAGCCCATGGCAGGAAATTCCTAAACTCTAAATTAAACCCAGCACTCTCCTTTCCTCCCTGGCTGGTTTTTCATCCACATTTCCTTCACGACATCAGCCCATCTCCCTGGTTTCGGTGCCTCCTTCCTATGTTGCTTATCTTCCTGAGAGGAATGGGGAAAAGTGGGGGAGAGGTCTGCCTTTTTGGGGGGCTGGGGAGGAATCCCTTTCCTGCCCAGGGAATGAACCCATATCCTTGGAGTGTGAATCTAGAATTGTTCTCCAACCCTGAAGAGTTACTGAGTGAAATAATCCACCTGAGAATGGGTCTGGATGGGAGTGGCAGAAGCCAATCCCGAGGACATGGCTCCCACAAATCAAAGTGTTTCCCAGAGAAACTCTGGAAGCTGCAGAGCAGTCTTGGGAAGTGGGGGGGGGGGAGGACGTCAGGAAGCCCTTCTGTCCTGGGACCTGCGGGATCACAGACTCACCCCACAAAGTAGGAGATGATCAGCAGTTGGACAGCTCGGTTGATGATGCCAATGGTCCAGCTCTTCACAACCACGGACTTGGTGGTCTCGTAGGTGAAGAAGTCTGATATACAGTTCATACTGAGCAAGTGCTCAGTGCCACTCAGAAGGGCTGTGGGTGACAGCCCAAGGAGAGAGGGGACCTTAGGACTGGGAGACAGAGATTAAGGTCTGGAGCCGACCCGCTTAGTGGGGCTTGAGGAAGGGAGCCGGTTCCTGTAAGCCAGGCAACTGTAGCCAGTGCCTAGCCTCTTTCTCCTCTTGACAATCTGGCTGCCAATAGTCCAAGGCCAGGGCGGCGGACCACCTTTTTATTCGCCTCCACTCCACTCCCCTGTGATGTCACAGCAGGGGTGGGGTCTCCAATCCTGGGCTCCAGATTGCCTGGGATGCAGCTGGCTAGGGCCCTCTGGGATTCGCGTTTTATCTGCACTCTGTCTACTGTTTCTATTCTGTTCTCTTATGCTGTGTCTCTCTCCCACAGCTTGCCAGCTGCTTTGTAGTCTCCAAAGCCCCTTGTAACAGCCCATTCCTGAGCTTGCTCATCTGTCTGAGCCAAGAACTCCACTTTGAGTGTCTGCTCATTTCTACCTAATAGCGCAAATGGGGAGAAAGGGTTCTTGACAATTCTAGTCTCCTGGGAGGAAGAGTCACACATTTCCTACCATCCCCTCCTTTCCGCCCTCCAGAATCTCATTAAGTTGCTTAGCTGGTCTCAAACTTGCTATGTTGCTATGATTCAAATTCACAATTCCTCTGCCTCAGTCTCAGAGGGCTGTGACTACAGGTTTTACTACTGCAAAGTGGAAAGTCACTTATTTCTAGCTTCAGTTGACAGCAGTGGTTGAAACTCTTCTAATTGTACTGAGATAACCGAATGCTCTCTTTTTTTTACTGTGAGATTATTCAAATCTTTTGGTGGGGGGGTCTGTGATCTTGAAAGGTTGAGGCTGTTTTAACCACCTTCAGCAGTCTCCTCAAATTCCAGAACTGTGCTGCACTAACAGTCAGTTCTAGTTACATATCTTAAGCCTGGTTAGACTTTGCTAACTTGTGCCAGCAATAGCAGTATTTAACCCAATGGTTAAAGCCACAAGTACTGGGTGACAAGAATGCATTTTGATTACCTCATATACTAGGATTGAGCCAGCAAGTCGGTGCAGTGATTTTCAGAGAAACCGAGTTTAAATATCCTTTCTTTATGCAGGATATATGCTAGCCACCACTTTAAACCCCGGACCCTCACGACTATAAGAGGCTCATGTTAAAGAATCAGAGTTCTAGGTTCCAGCTTTGATGCCAATGCGCTGACACCCTGGGCAAATCTTTTTGTGGGTCTCATTTTTCTCATCTGCAAAATGAGAAAGGGAGAGATCAACTCAAGCGTCTCTTTCAGACCCGGCTTCCGATTTTGTGAGGTGCACTCTGGTGCTATGTGAGGCCATTCGGACTTCTGCCAATTCAAGCTGATGTGGTTTCAAGTAAGTTCTAGCTCAAAGGTAAATCTGACACCGGCACTTGAACTTAATGCGGCCATCTGCTAGGCTCTTCCCACACAAATTAGAGATATGGATGGGATGGTGTTGGGGGTGGAAGGTGAACTCATTTCAGAAAGCATCTGATCCACACGCCAGGGTTCAGCTAGAAAGCAAGCACAGTCACCGATACCCGCATTCCCTTTGCAGCTAGTGGTGGTGGTGGTGGTGGTGGTGGTGGTGGTGGTGGTGGTGGTGGTGGTGGGGGGGGCGGCGGGTGTCATTTCTGGCAGCGGCTCTGTATTTTTCTTGTTTAACAGACTCCTTCCTAGACTATTTCACAGGAGGGAGGGGCATGCATGATTCCAACACACATACACCCTGAAAGCCTGATAAAAACTACATAATCTCCCTTCGGAATCTATTCTTTGAAGAGCGGCTCGTAACTTTCCAAAGAGCGCTCCCGTTTTCTAGCGAAGAATCCAGCCGCGTGGGGCTTCATAACAAGACCCTCACTTCAGTGGCCTGCGGGGGGGAGAGGGGGGGGGGGGGAACGGGGGGCATACCGACGCTCTAGGCTACTGTCCCGTTGGTCGGCCCGGATGGTGTCTTTCTAGCCGGGTCTTCCTCTCTATGGTCCGTGCGCGACTTCCGGTGGCGGGACGCGGGACCGCGCACGCGGGAAAAGCTTCCTCGGCATCCCCTCCCCCGCGTCCCTACCCCCTCCCCGCGTCCTCCTGCGCCCACCGCCGGCGCTGTGCGGTCGCGAGGCTGCAGCTCGAAGAGGTGGGTGGTCGCGATCCCCGGGCCCCGGGTGTGCACGGCCCCGGCTCCCCCGCGGGACGCCCGATGTGGATCGTTCCGCGTTCAAATTCGCCGGCAGTGGACTAATCCATTTTAAGAGGAAGGGGAGAAACGTGTATCCAGAGGTCCTTGGGGGTGGTGGGATCGCTGGCATCTTGGACAGTACCTTCCGAGCAGAGTTGAGGTGTGCTCTGTGAGGAGATCCCAGGGTTCCGCCGATTGTTGCCGTGCTTGGCGGTGGAACGTCCCGGGAGGGTGTCGGGGTGGGGTGTAAGTGCCGCCACAGGCCTGGTTCTGCACCCAGGGTCCTGGGCTTTGGCCTCAGGAGCGCCGCCGAGCCGGGCTGTAAGATCCCCTAACCCTGAGACGTTTCAGGCACAGCTACCCATGGGTGAGCGGAGTAAAGTGGCGTCTTTTCTTGCTTATCGACCTCTTTCCCGAATTCAGATTCCCACCCTGCTGAGCATCTTGTACACCTAACCAGGAACTGGGACTCAGCTCCCAGAAAAGGGTTCGTTTTCTCTGGTGCAGCCTAGGGCTCCGCGCTCAGGCCACCACGGGTGAACATGGCAGAGACACTGGAGTTCAACGACATCTTCCAGGAGGTGAAAGGGTCCATGGTGAGAATGCCTTGGGCTTTTAATAAAGGCGGAGAGAGGGAAGAGTTCGTGTCCATTAACGAAAGCTTTGGAAATAGTGCATCTAGTGTTTCCCCAAGTGAAAAACAGCAACTAAGTCTCAAGAGTTATGTGTGTGATCTTGAGTTTGAAGGGATTGCATGTGGAGTTCTATCCTAAATCCCTGAGTTAAAAACCTGGTTTCACTCCCTGACCTTTGGTAATCTGGCCAGCCTGCAACACCAAATGGGTGGAGGGGTAAAATGGACCGGCCACAACACTGTATCCTGTTCTGAATTTGGGTCTGTATTTTGGTCAGAATGATGGGAGGCTGCGATTGAGCCGTCAGGGTATCATCTTTAAGAACAGCAAGACGGGCAAAGTGGACAACATCCAGGCCGGGGAGTTGACGGAAGGCATCTGGCGCCGGGTAGCTTTGGGCCACGGACTTAAGCTGCTCACAAAGAGTGGGCATGCCTACAAGTACGACGGCTTCCGAGAATCGGTGAGAGGCCTTGCTGCTGCTACCGTCCCCGTTTGTAACTGCCCTGTCTCGGTCATGTTTAGTCTTCTAGAGACAGATAATCGTGGCATTTGCACATGTGGGTTCCTTGGAGCAGGGCTGTTGGAGACTGGTGCTCTCTCTGTACTCAGAGCCCACGTCTTGTTGATTTCTTTGTGCCTGGACTGGAGATGGTTTTCTGTCACCTTAATTTAGGTAGTGGTTTCCACTTGCTCCTTCTGACCTCGTGCAGATTGTTAGCTTGACGTTCTAGGCTTTTGCTTTTCCATTTTGAGCTGCTTGAGTTCCTTGGTTTTAATATCTGCTTTCATCAAAAGAGCACTTACACAAAGTTTAACAACAGCAAGGAGGTACACACATCTGGGAATGTTAAGTCCCTTTACTACTCCTAGCCTGAAGCCCAGATATAAAAGATAACAAAAACATTTTTATTTATTATACTTTATTTTATGTGTATGACGCTTTGCTAGCATGTGTACCTGGGCACCATGTGCATGCCTGGTGCCCTCAGCTCAGAAGGCCCTGAAACTGGAGTTATAGACAGTGAGCCACCCTGTGGGTTCTTTCAACAGGTCTTGTGCTAAGAACAAGTACTCTCAACCACTGAGCCATCAGGTCTTTGGCACTTAAACAGTTTTAAGAGTAAAGGCTGAGAGAAGGAAATAGGCTTGGAAGAAGGAGATCCCTGAGATGTGGAAACTGAGGCTCTTAACAGCATTCTGGGTGCTAGAACCAAGCTTTCAGCCTAGCCTTGATGGCTCTTGTGGGGCTAAGAGCACCTGTTTCTCAGAAACAGCCTCCAGGAACAAGTAAAGTTTTTAAAAAACACAGAGTTGATACACTCAGTCAGCTGTGGTTTCTGAGAGAGGATATATTGGTGGGCTTTTTCAGAACCAGAGAATGGCAGGACCTTTTAAGTTGTGCTAAGTTCCACAGGGTTTTTGTTTTTAAACTGGGATTGCACTTTCTCCCTTCAATTTACAGGAGTTTGAGAAACTCTCTGATTTCTTCAAAACTCACTATCGCCTCGAGCTAATGGAGAAGGATCTGTGTGTGAAGGGCTGGAACTGGGGGGCAGTGAAGTTTGGGGGTAAGTGTGGAAGATTGAGGGAGAAGGTAGGATGTAGAGGGCCGCTGCTGTTGCCGTGTCGACTCTTTGCTCTAATTTCTAATTCCAGTCTTCGTGTTTCACGTGTATTTATCTAGCATGCATGCATAGTCTAATGGGCACTGTGGCTGGTCTTGGTACAGTGTGCACGAAGGTTTTCCAATGCTCCTGGACCTCAGGGCTGGTGGGGATGCTTCTGCAGGCTCTCGAGGAGTGTGCACTTTGATAAGCCCTTTCCTCACAGGACAGCTGCTTTCTTTTGACATTGGTGATCAACCAGTCTTTGAGATACCCCTAAGCAATGTGTCCCAGTGTACAACGGGCAAGAATGAGGTGACCCTGGAATTTCACCAAAATGACGACGCTGAAGTGTCTCTCATGGAGGTGCGCTTTTACGTCCCTCCCACGCAGGAAGATGGTGTGGACCCTGTAGAGGTGAGGCGTCTGCTTCTCGGGTGGCTAGATGTTGCTGTCTGAGCTTTTGCTGGTTGTCCCAGGAGCAGAGGGCTGCTGTTTGATTGCTCGTGTGTGTTTGCAGGCCTTTGCCCAGAACGTTTTGTCAAAGGCAGACGTGATCCAGGCCACTGGAGATGCCATCTGCATCTTCCGGGAGCTGCAGTGTTTGACTCCTCGTGGTCGTTACGATATCCGGATCTACCCTACCTTTCTACATCTGCATGGCAAGACCTTTGACTACAAGATCCCCTACACCACAGTTCTCCGTCTCTTCCTGCTGCCCCACAAAGATCAGAGACAGATGTTCTTTGTGGTGAGCAAAAACCCCAGGAGTGTCTGGATTTTGCCTAAGTCTTTAGTAGATAGAGGTTATTGATGCCTAGAGTTCTGTATTTAGTCACCTGGGGCTCAAAACCTTGTTCATGTGTCCTTTTCAGATCAGCCTGGATCCACCTATTAAGCAGGGCCAAACCCGTTACCACTTCCTGATCCTCCTCTTCTCCAAGGACGAGGACATCTCCTTGACCCTCAACATGAGCGAGTGAGTGGCTTGCTGCACTTCTTCCTTGCCGCTGTCCGTGCAGGAGGCAGGCCTGCCATTGGACTCCACCTCGCTTTGTTTGTAGGGAAGAAGTGGAGAAGCGCTTTGAGGGACGGCTCACCAAGAACATGTCAGGATCCCTCTACGAGATGGTCAGCCGGGTCATGAAAGCACTTGTGAACCGTAAAATCACAGTCCCAGGCAACTTCCAAGGGTAAGAATATGTCCGAGGTCCTGACCTGCTGAGGATGGGGGTGGGGAGGGATCGGGCGGGAAATGTCCTGTTGCCTCAGTAAAGGAACTTGCCTGTGACAGTATGCACATAGGAACCTGTGTGCCCTTGTGGTGGCTGGCACCTTAGTGGGAGTGACTTCTGAGAGCCTGGTATTAGATGTCCTTGGGCTCAGCTGTGGTCGGTGCTGATGATGCTCCCTGTGTCCTCCGCCAGGCACTCAGGAGCCCAGTGCATCACCTGCTCCTATAAGGCCAGCTCGGGGCTCCTGTACCCCCTGGAGCGGGGCTTCATCTACGTGCACAAGCCCCCTGTGCACATCCGCTTCGATGAGATCTCTTTCGTCAACTTTGCCCGCGGCACCACAACGACGCGTTCCTTCGACTTCGAAATCGAGACCAAGCAGGGCACTCAGTACACCTTCAGCAGCATAGAGCGGTGAGGGCCTCCTCCTGCCTCCCGGTCCGGGGCCTCTGGGCCTGTGATCGGACTGTTCTAACTGAGTTGAATTTTTCTTTCAACTTCTCTGAGATCTGGTCCTTCAGTACTCAGACTGGGAATGTATCCATCACTTTCTTCTGTCCTTAGAAAGATTTTTTTTTAAAGATTTATTTATTTATTTTGATGTATACAGTTCTCTGCCTGCAAGTACACCTGCACACCAGAAGAGAAGAGGGCATCAGATCACATTATTGATGGTTGTGAGCTGCCATGTTGTTGCTGGGAATTGAACTCAGGACGTCTGGAGGAGCAGTCAGTGCTCTTAACCTCTGAGCCATCTCTCCAGCCCAGAAAAGTTATTTATTTATTTATTTATTATGAAAACTATATGTTGGTTTTAGCCCATTCTTCTCCACTGCCCCCATGATTGAAATATTATCTCTTTCTCTCCTAGAATGAGCTCTGTGCTGAGGAACATAGCAGCTAATGCTTATTGACTACTCAACCTTAGGCTAAACATTTTATAGACATCTGTGTGTTTAACCCTCATAGCAATCCTGTGAAGGCTAAAGTGCAGACCAGTAAAAAGACGAAAGCTCCCTTTCCATGACACCCTGCTCTGTGCCTCTTTGGTGGTTAGCTGTGCCTCTGCCTGCCTTTTCTGTCCCAGATCTCCAGGGCTGTACCTAACTGATATCCTGCACAGTGTAGCCGTGCGCTCCAGCCCCACCCAGCCTGTTGGGATCAGAACATCATTTAGCCCACCTGAGTTGGTCCTAACCCTCTGTCGATGCTGTTCCTCTCCCTTCACAGGGAGGAGTATGGAAAGCTGTTCGATTTTGTCAATGCAAAGAAGCTCAACATCAAAAACAGAGGATTGAAAGAGGTATCTGTGGGAAGGACGCGCCTCTGCTGTTCTTTCTGTAGAGGAGAAAGGAGCAGACACTTGGTGGCTTCTTTCTCACTCTTTCTTCTCTTCTTACCCTTATAGAAAAAAGAGGTGCGTGTGGCTCCTTCCCCTTCCTGAGCAGGTTCTCTCTGCATGGCCTTAGATCAGTCTATGCAGCCTCGTAGGAGCCAGTGTGGGGCCAGGAAAGGGAAGCGCTTGGATTAACTCAGTCTAGAGGCCCTGCATGTTGCCTGTGTGAACATTCCCGCTCACAGTCTCCTGGGAGCTGCTGCTCTGGTTTCACAGGCGTGGGGAAATGCTTTGGAGTGTTGCGGAGCTCTCGCTTGACCATCATGGCTGACACTCACCTCTTCCCTGGCTAGGGCATGAACCCAAGCTATGACGATTATGCCGACTCTGATGAAGACCAGCATGATGCCTATTTGGAGAGGATGAAGGAGGAGGGCAAGATCCGGGAGGAGAATGCCAATGACAGCAGTGACGAGTCAGGAGAGGAAACTGGTGGGCTAGCCTCTGTTCTGGGGCCTGGCAGGCAGGATCTGCCCTGTGGCCTGGGCTGGGTGTCTGGGAAAGGGGCGGGACTTCCACTGGAGTGGAAGTTGATGCCATGTGTGTTCTTCCTCAGATGAGTCCTTCAACCCTGGTGAAGAGGAAGAAGATGTGGCAGAGGAGTGAGTTTTGATTGGGCCTCAGAGGAATAAGATTATGGCCCGTAAATTTAAGTTATTTCTCATGTCCCAGGGTCAGCCAGTGGTCCAAGATGGAAAAGTGGCCTCCAGTGAAGTGGCACATGAAAGTTTTGAGACGGTGTCAAGGAATTTAATAGTGCATAGCATGCTTTGAAACCAGAGAAATGGAAAGAGAGCGGGAGTGAGACCTAGTGCTTGCACACGTCGGGAGTCCTCACTTGCCAGTGACAGTCGTATCCTTGTGCTACCGACAGTTGAGGCTCACCCTGGCTCCAGAGTTGGCTTGTGTTTTACTTCGTGTAGCTGGAGGGTGCAGGGATGTGGTTGACCATGGGCACTGCTGTATCTTGGTGCTCAGAAGCTGTGGGGTCCGTGCCCCTCGGAAGCTCTAGACAGGCTTAATGTGGGTAGCTTAACACCCGGAAGCACCTCTTCCTGAACAGCAGAGTGAGCAGTGTGCTCTCTGGCCAGCTGCCCCTTCCTGTGCTGGAGATAGTTAATATGCGCAGGGCTTTGGTGGACCAGAACCACCCTCTGACCCTGCAGTTGGAATGAGCCCCATCCCTGGTGAAAACTGAGATTGTTGATCCAGAGAGATTGGACAGCAAAATCAAAACCAAGTTGTGAACATTCAGAAGCCCACTAGTTTTGCTCACAAAGGCTAATGCACAGGTGCTTATGAAGTGCTTTGGGAACTGTCCAGCAGTGGGCAGGTGTCTGTTGGACAGAACAGTCAGGCTTAGGGACTGGTGTCAGTTGAGGCTGGGTTTCCTCACTTTTTAGGGCTGTCTCTATCAGAAAAGATTGGAGTATACGTTGATTTGATGAAGTCAACTTGTGAGGCAGGCTAGCAGGAGACAGTCGGGTATACTAGAGGGCGGAAGTGGAGAAGAACTGGCTTAGAGCAGAAGAGCCCACTGAAACATTTGTTTTTCATTGATTCAATCAGTAACCTTTTGTGGTGGCTGGTGTGAGAAGGGATGTTGGAGCCATCTTAGTAAAGGACAGGAAGCTGGGGTGGCAGTCAGTGGTGGAGGCCTTCCTTGGGACTTCCTCCCTTGGCCCTTTCTGGGCAGATGTGTAGATTTCTGTTCTTCTACCTCTGTGCCTGGCCTCCCTCCTGAGTCTGCCCTCCTTCCCTCACTCCGGCAGGTTTGACAGCAATGCCTCCGCCAGCTCCTCCAGTAATGAGGGTGACAGCGACCGAGAAGAGAAGAAGCGGAAACAGCTCAAAAGGGCCAAGATGGCCAAGGATCGCAAGAGCCGCAAGAAGTCGTCAGAGGTACAGACTCCTCTGGATTGGAGAGTGCATGTGTTGTCTCCATGTTGTGTTTCCTTTCTCCTTGGCACCACCAGTGGATGCTGTTGATATTGCTGGGTTTTGTAGGCTCATTATGGCTTTGGTAGGCATTTTCTAAGTTTTTCTTTTGTGTCCTGATATACTTTGTTTCTTGACGATCTGGGTTTTTTTTGTTTTTTTATGTTTGTTTGTCTGATGTTAATATTTTTGGGAAATTGTATACCCTTAGTGTCCTGTGGTTGTATTCGATTCCCCGTTTTCCTTTGTCCCCTCCCCTGAACTCCTGAACTAGTTGCTCTATTACTTTGGTTTGTGCCCCGTGAGTTTAGTGAGGATTGCTTGTACAGCGTGGGTCTTCTTTAGCCATGTTTCCTTGGCCTTGGTGATGTAGATGTTCAATTTAGGACTGACCCCTTGACTGCCCCTGATTGTCAGCACTGTGCCCAGATGTGAGTCTCCAGGTCTGAATTAGGAGACGTCCTGCCTCTGCCCCAGGGGATCTCTTTGAAGAGGAAAAGTTGCCATGCCTGCCCTTAGGGCTGTGCCTGTGTAACTCAGTACTATTTAGTTCTTCCTGCATCTCTTCCCTCTCTAGGCACTTCTTTGGGGAGACTTTGGGGTAGGATGGGATGGCTGGTGCCATTTGGGTTCTTCCTCATGTAGGTGAAGAAGGGGAAGGATCCAAATGCCCCGAAGAGGCCTATGTCTGCGTACATGCTGTGGCTGAATGCCAGCCGCGAGAAGATCAAGGCAGATCACCCTGGCATCAGCATCACCGACCTTTCCAAGAAGGCAGGCGAGATCTGGAAGGGGATGTCCAAAGAGAAGAAAGAGGAGTGGGAGCGCAAGGCTGAGGACGCGCGGAGGGAGTATGAGAAGGCCATGAAGGAGTACGAAGGAGGAAGGGGCGAATCCTCTAAAAGGTGAGCCTTGAGATCAAAATGGCCACTAACTGCTTTTTTAGCAGTTTTTTTTTTTTTTTCCAGGTCAGAATTGAGAGTTGTGACACATGTTCCTGACAGCAGTTGGTGGCAGTTCTTCAACCCCTGAATGCCCTTGCCAAGCATGAGTGTGGTGTGGGCTATTGAGGCTGGGGGATAAATATGGCCCATTTTCCTAGGTCAGTCTTATTTGATGTAATAGAATGGTCTAGAAGAAAGTATTTTTGTGAAGCTTAATACAAAGTCCACCTGAGCTTTTAAATAAGACAAAAATGTCAGGTAAGTTTTGCATAGGAGTTGCTTCAGGCTGTGAGCCTGGTTTTTCTGTGTCACTCACGTGTTACCGTTTCCTTTCCTGCACTTTGGGCTGACAGCTGACATTACATTTGCCGTGGTGAGAATAGTGTGTGGCTGGTACTGGGGAAAGTCATCACTAAAGCTAGGAGAGATGTGGTCTGTCTGGTAATGTGGGGAGCCTAATGCCTGGCTTCTTTCCATGCTCCTAATCTAGGGACAAGTCTAAGAAGAAAAAGAAAGTCAAAGCAAAGATGGAAAAAAAATCCACTCCCTCTAGGGGTTCATCATCCAAGTCTTCATCAAGGCAGCTGAGTGAGAGCTTCAAAAGCAAAGAGTTTGTGTCCAGTGACGAGAGCTCTTCAGGGGAGAACAAGAGCAAAAAGAAGAGGAGGCGGAGCGAGGTTAGGACTGTGGGGTTGGGGGCCTTGTATGTCCGGGTGGGTAAGACCTGGGTGTGGTTGGTCTGTAGAGCAGTGAGTGGACGGTCGGCTTCTGAGGTTTCATGAGTGTAGGAGCTGTGAGGGGAGGTAGACAATAGAGCCCTTCACCAAAGAGCCTGGGAAGGCAGCTGGAACTCTACACGGTTACCCTAAGGGAACTTTGGTTTTCAGGACTCTGAGGAGGAGGAACTGGCCAGTACTCCCCCAAGCTCAGAGGACTCTGCCTCAGGATCTGACGAGTAGAGGAAGAGGGTGGTTGCTCTGCCCTGTCACATCTCCAGGCTCCCCACTCACGCTGGCTTCAGACCCTCATGTCGGCCTTGGATTCTGTGCCATCCAAGCAACTGCTCCTGGTGGCTTCTACTTGTCTGAGGCTTCGAGGGGACCACCGATGCTTTGCAAGGACAGCTCCTTGTAATGGAGAGAGACTGGGCAGCAGTGTGTTCCCATCTGCTTGCAGCGCATTGAAGGATCCAAGTCCTTGTCCTACTTTCCTACTTTCCTGACTGTCGGGCTAACGCTGCTTCCTGTCCTGCTCAAAGCGGCTGCAGCTGCGGTCGTGTGAAGTGAGGCCCGTAGCTCCTAATAGAGTCCGATTTCTACCTTTATTTTGTATTTCTGGTCTGTGAAATCAGTTTAATAAAGGGAACTGACTTTGGAAACAATGTCCTTATGTCTCCTTTACTGCTTTGCATGTACTGTTTACCTTTCCTGACTGGGCAGGGCCTTCTGTCCAGCTGGGAAGGAAGTCTCCAGGTACCTCCTGTCCTTCCCAGCTGGACAAGCATTAGTTTTCATCTTTGTCTTTGGAGCTTGCCACCTGAGAGTCAAGAAATGAGTGCTGATCTGATTAGGAAGCCTCTCGCAGTTCTCTCGCCCCTCCCCCCCCCCCCCCCCCCCCCCCCCCGCGTGTGTGTCTGAGCTCCATTCTTAATCACCTTAGGAGTCAAGGGTCTTACAAGGCTTGAGATAATAGAGTGAGGATCAACTCTCCTGTCTGGTGTCGGGAGTGGAAACCTGAGTCAGGACGATTGCTGAGGATCAGTTTATGAAGTTTATAAGTGTAAGAAGATTCTGAGAAGGGGGAGCTACAAAATTTTGTGTTTGGGAACTGTATCCAAAAGATCTTACAGGAGACATAACGCGAGGTGGGAAAAGCTACCCCACTTCTCACAGTGGCTCGGAATCTGAGTTTATCCACGTGGGGTGGCCACGTCCTTTGCTCTCTCAGGAAGACTCAGGTGTAACAGGAAGCCTCTTCAGTCCGCCAACGGTTTCCTTCGTGCGGCCCGCGCTCTATGGTGCTGTAATCAGTGCCGGCTCAGGGAAAGCTGTCCAGGGCGGTTTCCTCTCTAGGCAGTCATCTCGCTGGCACTGGGGTAAAATTGCGTCAGTTTCGCCTAAGTCTGACTCAGGACCGGCCCCTCTTTTACAAGGTCATGAATAATTATGTGGGACCTGTGCTTGTTTGCATAATGTGCGCGGGACTCCACTGCGGCCTCTCTTCCCACTCCCGTTTTTTTTTTTTTTTTGCTACGTGAATATTCATGAGCGACATGGAGGCGTGGTCCTGGGCGGGGCTAGGGGAGGGGCCCCGGGGCTTGCACTAGCTCGGTCCCGCGGTGACGGTGGTGGCGGCGGCAGCGGTCACCGGCGTCGGGGTGCCTAGCAGAACAGAGCCGGTCCCGGCGGAGCGCGTGAGTGCGCGGCGGCCGAGGGGGGCGGGGTCTGGGGATGAGGGCAGAGAGAAGGGCAAGGAAAGAACCCGGCGCCTAGCAGCTGGAACCTCAGGTTGGGGCGGCGGCGGCGGCGGCGGCGGTGGCGGGGGTTCGGGGGTGGGGGGCTCACCAGGAAAGTTTGCGAGGGCCTGGGGCGCTGGGGACGCTCGGGCGCTGCGGAGCGGGCGCGTGTGTGCGGGGGTGGAGGGCGCCAGTGCCGGCAGCCAGAAGAAAGGGGGAGAGGCGAGGGTGGGGCGGGGCCGGGGGCGGGCGGAGCTGCTTGAGGGACCCCTCTCCTGCATCTGCCCTCACCAGCCCCCTTCCCTGGCTTTCCACGGCACGCCCCCAGCCACCCCATGCCTCCCCCACCGCATCCTCAGTGCCAGTCCTCGGTGTGTTCCTTCACGGGCTGCTTGGCATCTCTCGCTGTCCTCGGCTGCTGCCGCCCCCTCCTCCTCCACCCTGGGCTGCTCCTCCTCTTCTGCTGGCCGCTTGGTGTCCGTAAGCTCCCCACGGAGGCCCTCCAAACGGCCCCTTGCCCTGGGCTGTTCCGTCTTCCTAATGGTCCCCGTCTTCCAACACTTATCCCTCCAGACTGCACTAGCCGCACATCCAGCGGGAGACCTTTGGGGACGACCCTGCCTGCCCTCAGGCCCCTCTGGGTGCCTGTCCAGGGCTGGGGCTACCTAGGTCCTTCCCATCCTTTGGGGGCAACCTCCACTCCCAGGGCTGCCTGGCTTCCCTGGACCACTAAGGGTGGGGAGTTCTCGAGGCACTGCGATTCTGCAGCTTACGGCCATGGCCTTGGTTACCTGGGGCTCCTGGCTGGGGCCTGTCTACTGTAGCCACCTTCCCTGTTGGGAACCTGTTTTCCTCTCTGCAGCCCCTTATAACCGCAGAGGTGTTCATCCAGCCCCCAGGTGAGAGGGTCTTTCAGTTCTGGACTAGTTTTTCTCCATTTCCAACCACCCACACCATATCCCTTGTAATAATGCTCAAGGACAAGGACACAGTCTTGTGTATTTTTAATTTTATTTTGTTCTGTCATCCCTCCGCCCTCGTGAGTTATTCTCCCACGCACGAGGGACACAGCCGGCGATATTTGGCTGATCAGCTGATTGGCATTGACAGTGTTAACGCCCATACATACCTCCTCGAAATCAGCTGGGACAGGGTCAAGGGGACGGGGGGGGGGGGGGGGGGGGAATACCTTTTGCAAAGACTGAGTACCGCAGGGGTTTTAGAATTGAGGCCTGTCTTCTCAGAACAGCTGGAGTGGGAGGGGGAACGTTGAGGTTGCACCCCTGTGAGGCTTGGGTTGCCCTCCAGGGCTGTGTGCTTTCCTCCATGTGTCTGGCAGCTTCTCCCTTGCTTTTGAACTGGAGGGGCTGTGCTCTCTATTAACCAGGCTGCAGAGCCTGAGGGGGTCTTGTGGGTGGGAGGGTGCTTCAAGCAGCCAGGGTGGGAACTGAGGGGGTGGAGTGCCTGAAGAACCCGCGGTGGTGACTTGAGGTTGGGGGGGGGGTGTCATGAAGGAATGCAGCCTCGGGTAGGGGGAGAGGTAGAGATGGTTACCAAGGATGTTAGTTTGGTGACACACTGAATGTGGCCACATTAATAACGGCCAAGTGTTACTTATCGCTCCCGTGCTTGCTATTTTGCATGCGTTTGTCTGGCTTGAAACTCAGGTCTTGATACCCCGTTTTTTTCAAATACGGAACCAGCCTTAGAGAAGTGGTCGCACAGCTCTAAAGTGATGTAGACCCCTTTAGCTGTTAAATCTTACAACACCATGTCCAGAAGCCCCCCTCACAGGCTACTGCCATATGGCTGTCATCTGGTTTAATTTGTTCTGACCCCTCAAAACTTCTGTAGGCCCTTCTCCAGGCTGGTGATGCACACACATTCCCATGTCATAGGCTGTCCAGGAAGGGGGGAACCCCCGGGGAGTTTTCCTCCAGGTCAAACCCCCTACCCCCAAGTAATCAAGCCCAGTCGGTTCTCCCTGCCCATCCTGGGCCGGCTCCTCCTTCCCCTTGGCTAGGCCCTGGAAATCCAGTGGGAGGCCATTGCTATGGTAACAGGACTAGGCCCTGGCTTTACCTCATCAAATTCCATGCTGAAGCCAAAACGATTGAGAAATTAAAGGGGAGAAAAAAAAATGTATTCCAGATGTTTACTTTTTATTTCTTATTTCCCCATGTTTGGATGAGACAGCTTCGAGGGAGTGAGGAGGGGGGGAGCAGGGATGTGGAGGAGAATGGGGAGAGGGGGTTAGGGAGCCACTCCCAGCCATAGAGGGAGGGAGGCGAATGGGAAGAGGGGGGCCGGCTATGGGGCGGAGCCCCAGGTTGGGGAGGAGCGGGTTTTTCCCGTCTCCGTGAGGTGATTCCTGAGACTGGAGACTTTCCGGCCTTCTTGCCCTGCTCAGGGTGGATATCTCTGGTGGGGCTGCCTCACCCACGAGGGGTACCTCAGGAACTGTAAGTAGGGTACCACAGGAAGGAGCTTGGAGGTGGTGTGGGTGGAGGTGGCTCCCCGATGCTCCAGATCTTTTGGCGTTCAAGGCCAAAAGTTCGAGAGCTGTGTCAAGAGTTGAGGATGTGGCTGTGGGGACCTCCCTGGCCTCCCCCTGCAGTTCTCTCTTCCCACACTGCCTGGGTTGGAAATAGACTTCCTTGGCTAAGCCTGTTGCCTCGGCCAGCTCTCCCTTCTCCTTTCCTGGGTCTTCAGCCACCCGTGTGTTTACCCGGCTGGCTTCCCATTTCTCAAGCAGGGTCTGCCGCATGTGATGAAAGTATCCACTCTCCGGGAGAGCACAGCCATGGCTTCCCCACTGCCCGAGGAGCGGGAGGAGGAGCTGGCGCCTGTTGGCCCCGAGCCAGGTACCAATGGGTGATGGGTGTAGGGTGGGGCTGGTGACTGGGAGGAGGGTGTGGAGGGTAGAGGCTGCACCTCTATTCTGTCCTGGCAGGTAGCTGAGTGACAGTTGTGTTGAGGTGAGAGGCCGCAGAGTGTGGAATTCGTGCTGAAGGGCCTTGGTGCCCGGTGCCTGGTGAGAGTGAGGTGTTCCTCCTACAGGTGTGGAAGCAGAGTCTTTGAGCCGTCTTTGGAAAGGAGGCACTGAGGCGCAGAGAGAGAAACGGAGTGCGTTTCCTTCTCCGTGTCTAGACTTTTTAAACACTCAGCTGAATGAGTGGGTGACACAAGGCTCGATTATAGAAGGGTTGTGGCTGTGAGTAATTTCCAAGGTCTTTTACTTGGCATTAGAATGCCTTGTATAGAAGGCAGGTTTCTGGCCTTTTGTTTTTCCTTTCCTCCTTCCCGTGGCAGATTTACCTCTGTTTGACATAGGTCAGTGGTAAGTTTGCATTCCTGATAACAAACTGAATGGCACAGAGGAGGTGACCCGGAAGTGAACAAGAGGAGAGGGGCTGTGGGGAGATGTGGCGCTCAACTAGGATGAAAAGTTCACTCTGGGAATCTGGCACCTGGAGCTGTATAAAGGAGTAGGGTCCCTAGGCCGAGCACTTGGTGGCGCCAGGCAGATGAATATTGTCGGTTGCTCGTTCAAATCATTTGATAGGAACATGTGCTAGGTTTAAAAAATAGAATGCTAGAGAAATAAGGTGCCACAGCACCCATGAATAACTTCAGGCTTTTAAGACGGTAACTGGTAGACACTTAGGAGTTTGTAGAAGGTAGGCTATGTAGTGGGGATGTGGGAAAAAAATCAAGGACGGCTTCATGGAGTAAGGAGTACTGACTTGCAAGATGGGATCCAAAATTGGAGGGCTGGAGATTTGGTGCAGCAGCGGGAGTCACAAGAATTCATGTCTCATGGTTCTTCAGACAGTCCCTAATGAATCCTTCCTTTTGACAGGTGACCTTCGGGCCAAGCCCCCCATCAAGCCCAAGCCCTCAGCCTTGCCCAACAAGCCAGCTCTGCCTGCCAAACCCAGCCTTTTGGTGCCTGTTGGGCCTCGGCCTCCTCGGGGTCCCCTGGCTGAGCTGCCTTCTGCCCGGAAGATGAACATGCTGGCAGGACCTCAGCCCTATGGTGTCAGCAAGCGTCCCCTCCCATTCACTCCAAGGCCTACAAGTGAGGCTGGAGGAGAGGTTCCCCAAGAGTCTGGGAAAGAGGATGCTGGGAAAGAAGACTTGCCCCCTTTGGCACCCCCAGCTCGATGCGCTGCCCTGGGAGGTGTGCGGAAGGCCCCTGCCCCATTCCGCCCCTCCTCTGAGCGGTTTGCAGCCAGTACAGTAGAAGAGATTTTGGCCAAGATGGAGCAGCCTCGCAAGGAGATCCCTGCCAGCCCTGACCGCCTCTGGGGCTCCCGCCTCACTTTTAACCATGATGGGAGCTCTCGATATGGCCCTAGGGCCTATGGTGTCCCTGGACCCAGAGAGGAGGATGATAAGACCCTTGCCAAAGGATGGTCCCAGGAGGGGACAGCCAAGGGTCCTGCAGAGTGCCAGGAAGAACATAGCAAGACCCCTGAGGAGAGGTAAGGGCTAAGAGGTTGCATATTTCCTTGAAATCTTGAAGAGGCTAGGGAGCAAGAGGGCTTCAGTTTAGGCTGTCTCCTCTACTGGTAGGTTAGTTATGTAAGCACAGGCAAACCCAGGTTAATTCCCAAAGCATCTCTGTAGCAAATTGTGGTGTTAGTCCTGTGTGTGTTTGTGTGTGTGTACGGTGCTGGGGATTGAACCCTGGGCCTTGCACATGCCAGGCAGGTGCTTTAGCACTGAGCTATATCCCCTGCCCACTGTAATTCTCTTTAGAGAGTTGGTACATGGTATTCTAGAGCATTATAGTGTTCCGTAGACTAGTTTGTAGTCCATTGAATAAGTGTCCTTGCTCTTTGGAAAAGGGGCTGTTAGGCCCACTTTAGAGACTGGAAAATCAGGGCTCCAAAGTGACTGCCTATAGCCTCTCAGTTTGAAACCAGATGTGTTTGATTCTAAAACCTGTGGTCTTTTTTCCTTCTTCTCGTTATTTATTCACTTTATATCCAGATCTCACATCTCAGCCCCCCCCTTCTCTCCTCCTGGCCCCACTCTTTCCATCCTCTTCCCCTTCTGCCCCTCTCCTTCCTCAGAAAAGGGGACTTCCCCTCCCCATACCAACCCATCCTGGTACATCAAGTCTCATCAGGACTAAGTGCATCCTCTTCCTTTGAGGCCACCAGACAAGGCAGCCCAGCTAGGGCAAAGTGGTCCAAAAGCAGGCAACAGGGTCAGAGACAGCCCCTACTACACTTGCTAAGGGACCCTCATGCAGACCAAGCTGTCCGTCAGCTACCTATGTGGAGGGGCCTAGGTCCATCCAGTCCACGCGTGGTCTTGGGTTGGAGGTCCAGTCTCTGTGATGCAACCTGTGATCTTAACTGCTAGGTCTCACGTGGCAGAGCACCATGCTGAAGGGAGGACCAGGGAGGGTGCCTTGGACTCTGTAGAATACAGTCTTAGCCTGTGAGGAGTGTGGTAGGCTTCCGCTAATTTCTGCATTGAGTTCTTCTGTCTGGAGACACTTTCCCAGATTCACTGCTTACCCATAGCTGGCCTGCGTGTTAGGGAGGGCCGGCTGGGAGCTGCTCCTTGGGATAGTGGATACAGGGCCTGGAGGGAGGTGAGGGATTTGGCTACCCAGAGCTTTAGGGCAAGAGAGCACCAGCATGAAGCTTGCATAGTTAGGCCCAGTGGTTGCCTTCTCTGTCCCACTGCAGGAGGACAGGCCTGTTGTGTGGTATGGGCTGAAACTGAAGACCCTGCCCTGCCCTGCCCTGCCCTGCCCCGCCCCACCCCACCCTACTTTACCCTCTAGCCTGCCCTTTTCTCACCTGAAAACACCTGGTGGTTTTGCTGAGGAGTTAACCTTTGCATACCCAAGCCCAGGGCTGCTTACTGGGAGGCTGTGCTGCTTCTCAGCCTAGATCCCTCCATCCATCCATGAAAGAGTCAGTCTTGGAAAATCATCCCTCTCCTACACCCCCCTTGCCCCATCCTTCAGGAAATATCAGCAGCGCTGCTGGGACCAGCTACAAGCTGGCTAGAGAAGAGCTTTAACCCCTCAGGGACTTGGAGAGGAAGACCTTGTCTTCGTGGGAACCTCTGAGGGATCTGGACACACATGAGCTGTTTATATAGAGAGCGGGAATGTAACCCTGTGTGTATAGGAAGGGAGTGGGAGCTATGTCCTGGGCATTTGATTTGTGGGTATCACCTCGCTTCCTTAGCCCTAGTGCTCCCAGGCCAAGCTCAGGGATAGGTCCTAGAGTGAGTGTTAAACTTGCTTGTGGGATAACTTCCCCCTCCCTTTTCTATTTTGTGATGGACTTCAACTTTTTTGTTGTTGTTGGTTTGAGACAAGGTTTCTCTGTGTAGAGCCCGGGCTGTCCTGGAACTCACTTTGCAGGCCAGGCTCAAACTCACAGAGATCCACCTGCCTCTGCCTCCATAGGGCTGGGATTAGAGGCCTGTGCCACTTTGCCCTTCCAGCTTAACTCTGACTTTATTTATTTGTTTGTTTGTTTGTTTGTTTGTTTTTAACCTCTCCCTTCTGTCTCTTCCTCTCAGGAGCCTCACTTCCAGCCTGGCAATGAACGGGGACCTGGCTAAGCTGGCTAGCTCTGAACCACCTACCGATGTGAGTTGCCTTCATGTGGTAAGCACAGCTGTGGTAAAGTAGAGCTGGGGCATCATCTGAGATCATCTCCTATCCTCTCAGAGTCTAGATGGGGAAACTCAGGCCCGTGGACTTGCCCAGGGACTGGCTTCTAAGACTGAGATTTTTTGTTGTTGGTGGTTTTTTAAAGACAGGGTTTCTCTGTGTAGCCTTGGCTGTCTTAGACTGGCTTTGTAGACCCGGCTGGCCTTGAACTCACAGTGATCTTCCTCCCTCTGCCTTCCCAGTGCTGGGTTTTAAAGCATGGGCCACCACGCCCAGCAAGACTCAGATTTAAAAAACAAAACAAAAACCTCCCAGGACAGTGTCCCTGGTCACTAGTTAGGTGGCTAAGTATTGCTGAACATGAGGATTAGGAGCAATGCTTATGCTCTAGCGCTGAGCAAGGCCCTGCTGTGTGCTGCTGGCCGTGTCCTAGGCATGCGAGCCAATTTAGGCCTTTTGGGAACTCTAGCTAGTAGGCTTCGCCAGCCCCTTTTGAGGATGCCAGGGCCCAGGCTAAGTAGCTCACTTGGCCTGAGGCAGGACCTGACGTCTCTGACTCTGGAATCCTCCCTGGCTACACTTCTGAACTACTTCTGAGTTCAGAAAGAGGGGATGGTCTGGGTTTCCTGTTCATTCCCTCGTCTCTCTGATGGAGCCCAGTTTTCTGAGCAAACTATGTCAAAAATAGCCCTTGGTTGGAGAGCCATTCAGCTAGAGGCTGTCCCAAGTGCCCTGGAATAGACAAGTGAGTCTGTGTGTGTATGCTAGGCATTGAGACGTCAGAGGAAAATATGCACTGTGTCTGTAAGGACCTCCCTTTCCAGAGGCAGGCAGGCAGGCAGGCAGGCAGGCAGGCACTAAGATAGACATCCTGTGAATTGGCAGATGCACAAGGTGTTGCATGCTGGGAGAACTGGGAAGGCCACATGCTGGGTGAGGGTAGTGGGGAGTCCTTACTATGTAGGTTGCGTAGCGAGTGGTGTGGTGCCTGCGGAACAGCGTTCTTGGCAGAGGGCTCAGCATGTGCAGAGGCAAGGAAGCCAAGAGGTCTGGGGGTGCAGTGAGAGGTGAACTAGGTGGTAGTGAGGACTGATGGTACAGAGGCTCGGAGTCCTCTATGGACTTTGGCTTGAGCAAGGAGAAGATGCCCCCAAGCAGTTTGAAGGTAAAGAAATGGTATCTGACAGCTTAGTGGTCAGGGGACTGAGGTCCTGCTTCCTAGGTGAAGAAAGGCTTGCAGGGGGGTGTCAGACTAGCAGCAGGGATCAAAAGGATTGTTAGCCTGATCCAAGTGACAGATGATAATGGCTTAGACCCTAGAGGCAGCCATTGCAGATCTGGATTGAATCTGTAGGTGATAAAGAGGGGACATTCAGAGTCTCTTCTGAGGAAGAAAGCAGACAGCATGCAGGATCTTGGAATACTCCCAGGGCACTTGGCCTTAGCAACTGGAATGGTGAGGCTCCCAGTTACTAAAAGGGGGATGTTAAAAGCCAAAGCATAGCTGGGAGCCATATGAGGAGTTTGCTTTGGAGTTTGTTGAGTTCACGATGCTCTTTAGACATCCACGTGGAAATGCCAATTGGATGATTGGCTAGAGTGTGACATTTAGGGGAAGTGAGTGTGTTGGAGGGGAAATCTTGGGAAGTTGTCAGTGTAGAGATAGTGGCTGAGACAGACTTGGGTCCGCAGGGGAGTAGGTGGTACATTGGAGGGAAGAGGCTGCAAGCACAGCAGTGGAGACAGGGAGAACAGCTCTAGAGCCTGGCCAAGCCAAGCAGCCTCTGGGACTGCAGGAGTGTGCCAGCGGCTGCCAGGACCTTAAGTTGGGCTGCCGCCTCCGGTTAGCATCAATTGGATTTAGCTGCAGGGAGGTCCTCAGTGACCTTGGCAAATAGGTACAGGGTGTGAAGGAGAAAGCCTGATTGGGTTGAGCCTACAAGAGGTGGGGCAGGCAAGGTGTGTATGGTGAAGGGAACCAGTACTTTGAAGGAAACAAATGGTAGCTAGAGAGAGATGTGGGACCAGCATGATTTTTTTTTTTTTTGTTTCTCTCTTTCGTTTTCTGTTAAGACAGAAGAAAGTAGAGCAGTTGGTATACTGTGGGAGTGATCCAGTAGGGAGGGGGAAAAATCGGTGAAGCTGGAGAGAGAAGAGGGGTTGACCTTAGCCTGGAGCAAGGACAGTGCCTGGTCACAGAAAGGGAGCTGAGCCCTTAGGCTCCTGGTGGTGGGTAGGAAAGCTGCAGTTCTCAGGGAATAGGAAGCAAGGCCATCAGCTTCGAGAGGTTGGGGAGGAGGTGTTGGAGGTTTGAGGAGAGACTTGGAAATATGTTGTCTGTGGAGTGAACGGAGAGTGTGCGAGCGAGCATGTGAGTGCAGTAGGTTGCGGCTCCGGAGTGCAGCGAGTGCCAGTTGTAGAGCAGCGCTGACTCTGAAGGAAGACCGGCCGTCTTTGCTGTGTTTTTCCCCAGCCATGTCTGGCAGCCCAGGTTCTGGAGCCGGCAGAGAGAGATGCATTTAAGCAGCTTAGAACAGCACTGGGCAGAGTGAGGGTGTGGAGAGTTGTGTACAAGGCAGCTGTTATGTGGTAAAAGGGAACTGAGGGTTAGGAAGGGAGACGGAGCTGTGAAAAGGAAGTGAGGTGACTGACCTCGCCTCCCAGAGGGGTTGAAGAATGAGAAAGTTGGGAACATAAAAAGAACTAGCAGGACAAATAGGAAATGGGATGGGCTGGTGACGGACTTGAAGTTTAGACTGGGGGCAGTGGTGATAGAGTTACTGGGGAGGACTGGGACTAAACGCGTGACCTCAGAAGAATGCAGGGCACTGAACCAAAGGATGCTAGGATTGTAAAGCCGAGGCTTTCGGTGATCCTGGGGATACTGTTTTCAAGGAATACTTGTTTTTCTGGAGGCTGACAAGGGGGCAGGGGGTAGGGCATTCAGGTACATGTTTGGAAACTAGATTATTGAAAAGAAGAATAGGGGTTGCGGTGGAGGGACTGGAGAAGAAGTAGAATTCTTTCCCCCTTCCTGATGATGAGGCAGTGGCTAGGGGTCATGACCTCAAGTGGTAGGGTACAGAAGCTGGGGCAAGTGTCAGTATAATTTGTTCGGGGCCAAGCAAAGCAGTGTAGTATGGGAGAAACAGGGGCCTGATGCCACCTCTGCCTCCTTCCTTTTCCTGATGTCATCTTTTCTCTCTGCTCCCAGTAACCATAGCAGCTTTTTTTTTTTTTTAATTTTTATTTTTGTATACCCGGGGCCCATGTGCACAAGTCTAACTCTGAGGTGGATGCTGGCATCAGCACAGGAGTACAGGTGGGAACCCGAGGCCCTAAGAGACCCTGTGGGAATGAGCCGTTCGGCTTATGGGAGGCAGGACCAGGATCACTAGAAGCCGTGCGCTTTTCATGGCTTCCATCATTCTTTGCCGCCATGCTTCCTTGGGTAGTACTGAGACCTGCAGGTGTGCAGAGCAGAGGATGGGACTCTATCCCTCCACTTGATGATGGTCTTAGGAGATGCTGTGGGCTTGGAATGACCTCGCAGTCCTCTGGGGCAAGCCCCTTTCCCTTCCCTTCCTGTATATCCAGATGGTCAGATTTCCTCCTTTCTTCTTCCATGTATAAGGCATGTGTTGTTTGCCCCCTAACTGTAGGTCTCCTGGAGGAGACCCTTAGGTCAGCCTTGGGTTGGGGATCGAGCCACTGAGACAGTGAGAATGCTGCCAAGTGAATAAAGCTGGGTACCTTTTCTGGGGTGATGACCTGGTGGAGAAGCCCTACGTGAGTTCACCTCCCAAGCCCTTCCCCCTGTGAGCTTGGACCCAGCCGAGAAGTGAGTGACAACTCTTGACCTTTCTCTGCAGGTCTCCAAGACCCGGGTCACCTCGAGTCCAGACCCCATTTCAGAGCATGGAGTCTCTTCCAGCCCAGTCCTCCCTGCTAAAGTCTCTGTCCCAGCCTCAGAGTGTCCCTGGCTTTCAAGCCACCAAAGTTCTCCTTGCCAGTCTCAGTTCTCAGAAGTTCCGAGTCCTGCAGCTCCTGAGGCTTCCATCTGTCCCCCTGTGACTCCCGCATCCCCT